>NC_088860.1:40778514-41129584 GCF_963853765.1 Magallana gigas
TCTCTCTCTCTCTCTCTCTCTCTCTCTCTCTCTCTCTCTCTCTCTCTCTCTCTCTCCATAGACAATATTCTTTAACTGTAAGATGAGGCGTCATGCTTTGCATGTGCTTGATTTCAACAATACTTTTGAAATTAGATACACGCCTTGAAGTGTAGAAAAATAAAATACGGAAATATGAAGTACTAGATTGGTTTGTCTTATTGTGACAGTATTTGATTTTATCGTGATGTTTGTGAATTTCTTTCGTGATTGTTTAATTAATTTTGTTAATTTGCTTGTACGTGTTTTTTTTGTTTTTGTTTTGGTGTTTACTAAAGCTATACATGTACTTATATACCTATATGATTTATTTTATAGGCAGAATAAGAATGTAAAAAAGACGAGAGATGTCAGAACATAAGATTCCTCAACCGTTAGATAATATCGGTAAGTTTTTTTTATTCTTACAAAAATAATGGTATAAAAATTATCAGATTCACTCCACCAATCACATGCCATATATATATACTGCCTCAAGACTCACTTGTATAATGTTTAATCGTTGATTCCTGTACATGCACGGGGAAATCATTATAGAATTTGTTATGGCTGAATTGTTACAAATTTCGTGCCCCCCCCCCCCCCCCCTCCGGCCACCCTCAATCATTATCGAGTGAACATCCTCAACGAAATAGAAGTGAATTCTTAAATTTAATAATTATATTTTATTATTCTTGCAAATCAAATAAATGTCTCGTTATTGATTTAGCTCACCTGAGCCGAAAGCGAATGGTTTTTAGTCAGGCTTTGCTGAAAGCAAACCTGGCTATATATTCATGCAAATTGCAAGTGTTTCTATGAATACCACTAGTGCAAAGGTAAACATAAAAACCAACTTTTCACAGAGAAACACGTTTTGTTTTTTATTTTTATTTCCAATTTTTAATCTTTTACATGTACCCGGTAAGTTTGTTCTTTCCAACCACTTGGTCTGTTGAACGTTGAACTTCACTTGATGCAAAGCGTCTTTTTTATTAATTGCGATGATTAATTAAAACATGACAACAACAAAGACGTTATAACAAATTCACACTCAGACCGATATCAGGTTATCTCCCTTATCCTAAAGTTGTATAATAAACCGACCGGATATAAGTAATAATCGACCGTCCCCGGCCCCTCGCTATAACTGTATTTTGCGGTAACTTCTTTTATGTTTTTATGTTTGCTCAAAGGAAAACCTGTATCTGTCGTCAAGAGAATAATATTTGAAAAGGAGTGCAATTTTGTAAAAAAAAAAAAAAAAAAAAAAAAAAAAAAAAAAAAAAAAAAAAAAAAAAAAAAATTCTAGATAAGCAAACGCCGATGTGTGGAATATGATAGACTTTGATTTCTTTATTAAAACAAATACTTAAGATATGATATTTTTAAATTTGACTTAAATTTGTTTCATCGTTTAATATTCGAGCTAATATAAAATTCAAAGAACTAATATTTCTTGCATTTTTACGAATGAAAGTATGCGATGCATTCATTTTGGATATACATGTATTTAATTTCATTGCCCAGCGTGTATTAAAATAATCACACTATTTCGAGAGATAAATTGCAATTGTTGGGGAGATGAGCAATACGGCCCATGGGCCTCTCTTAATCATGCTCTTCCAAGAAACAGTTTTCTTCCAACATCCGATGGTTCTGATTCATCAATAGACGTTTGTTTGGTCCTGTCTTTCTTCCTCTTCCTCCAAATACTTAAACAGAGTCTATGTTTCCCATTGAATCAGTACTTTTCTTGCTGTACTTCTTTTTTGTTCCTACGTACATTAAGGATGTTAGTTTCAAATTTTTTTTAAAAGGTCATTTTGGTGATCATTATATTTATCAACATTATATCTATATTTATCACTCGTTTCCCCGAAAGTGCGATGACTGTATATAACCTATCTATTATAATACATTCTTGTTTAACGCCGTGTAAACCGATTACTGAATATCAGTAGCAGACGACTAGTAACAACAATTGTCCATGATAAGAAACATATATACATGTTACAATACAACATCTCGAAAAAGCGCGGGAATTGAATGGAAATCTCCAGTAATTATAGGTCCTAATATTAATTTGTTATTAATACGATACTGATAAGAAAACTATCATTTTCGTCGGGTTTATTCTCTGCATTTACTTTTATCGAGGGAAATTTACATTTCATAACTTTATTACTGATTTCTTTTATCTATGTAATAAACTATAGCCCCTGTTAACAACTGTTTTGCTCGACCCAGGAACGGATGTGTTGTTCTCGGTCTCTGGTCCGATATCGGGTAAAAGAACCCAGCTGCTGTCAATATCTGTATAGTGTATCGATATATCGTTACAATATATCGTTACAAGATATTTTCTTGAGATATCATAAATTGTTACCGGATATTGTTACAAAATATTCTTAGAGATATCGTTGTGTGATATCGTTGCGTTATATACATACTACTAGTAGATATTGTTTGAGATATTCTTATGAAATATTGACTGTTAAAGATATCGTTCTGAGATATCGTTACAAGATATCTGCTTCTGTCTGCAGGTTGTCAGGATCTGCTACAAGAAGATTACAGTCACTGTGGCTGGCTGAGGAAGCAGAGCTTTATCAACAGAGTTGGCAAATTCCGCTGTAAGTGTAATATCCACTTCAATAGGTACTTGATAAAAGTTACACTACATCTGTGTTATACAAGAGTATGCCATGTTATGTACTAGTACTAGTACTAGTACCATGTTATGTACTAAGAGTTCTTGTCATAGTAAGACTCGTGCAGCGTTACAAAGCGATTGGTACAATAACATTGCGTAAGCTTACGGTATGTAATTAGAGAGTTTCAGAGGCCCATGGGCTTTAACGGTCACCTGAGTAAGGCATAGCAATTTGATGTAGCCTACATTATATTCAATACAGTTAATGTTGCAGGGTTAGGGTTAAGATATCTAAACAGTACTCAGGATATCAGGATAAATTCAGGACTTTCTTTCTTTCTTTCTTTCTTTCTTTCTTTCTTTCTTTCTTTGGGGGTATAACAATCTTTAAGATGTCTTATGTAAATGCATCCTAAGGCTAGCACATAAATAAATATGCATACCGCCGTTTTTTAAGTTTATTATTGACAATCAAGAAAAAGGAATACCTATGGAATGGAGATGGAAGGGGGGGGGGGGGTAGATAATAAACCTTATACCAGTAAAATGTCAACCTGTCTCGAGTTTCATATAGTTACGTATATCCTCTGGCACAAGTAAGGTATTGTAAACACGTGTTTGTAGTTACGTGAACATACACAGTTTGCTGCAGAAAATAAAGGAAAATTTAAGCATTTTCAAGGATGTTTATTACTTCTTTCATTTACTTAATACGGGTACAATTCAAATTACTTCCTGTTCCACATTGTTTCCACAATGTAACTAGAACTCTCAATGAAACGTTTCAAAAAATATTCATTGCATCCTTGAACAACAATTATACTAGCTACCACACTGTGCAAATGTCGTGCTTTTGCACGCTGTTAAACTAATCAGTGTATATATCTTTTATGAGTAAAATTCTTAACATATCCAACCACAGCAAAAAAAGTCCAATTTAGTGTGGCTCAAATCTGAACAATAAAATTATTGTGCTTTCTTTTTCAATATTGTATTTCGTTTACGCAGGGCCTCAGATTTACATGGTGCTAAGCGGAGGATGTATTTATTACTTTAAAAATGAATACAGCACCCGTCCTGCCGGGAAATTCACACTGTATGGCTACAATACGTAAGTACAGTACAGTATCTAAATCGTAAGTTGTCTGTAACTTATTACAAGTGTAATTCGTAAGTTATTCACATTTGATGAACTAATATTCATGAATAACTGGTAGAGGTATTGAATACAACTTTGAAGATTTTTACTTGTAATTTGTAACTAGTATGCTTAATAACCTATTTGCCTCTTTGTTGCCTCTTTGGTTGATAAAAATCATATATATATATCAATTTTAAAGTTACTTTTATATCGTCAACACATATTGTGTGTTCAGCGACTGCCCGCTATATACATGTACATAACCCTTTGAAATTTCATGTTATTGTTTACATGTGTATTTACATGTAAAACTCTGAAATGATTACATGTTGACCAACAGTTTATAAGTTAACAAAATTAAATTTCAACAAACAGCTTATTACCATAAATATTCCCAATTTTAAACTGCCACCTTTTCTTCAGGGTCAGTAGAGCACAGGAAAAAGTTTCCCCCAAGGTGGCCCCCTTTGCCTTTAAGGTTGTCCATGCCTCACCAGATTATAAAACCTACTTCTTTGCTGCTGGATCTGAGAAAGAAATGAAGGCAAGTCTCTCTCTCTCTCTCTCTCTCTCTCTCTCTCTCTCTCTCTCTCTCTCTCTCTCTCTCTCTCTCTCTCTCTCTCTCTCTAAAAAAAGAAAGAAAAAAAACATAAAAAAAAAAACAAAACAAAAAGAAACAAAACAAAATCAAAACAAAACAAACGAAAAAAAAAACAAACACCATAACAAACCAAACAAAAATCAAACAAAATAGGAAAAAAAACATTATACAACCTGCGTTTACTGAACTGCAATAGATATATTGCAAAATTGGGTGATTTTATCGGTTTGGAAATGCTTTACTTTCTTTACTGTAAAACGAACTGTAAAAGTTCATAAGTTTGCTCAGTTAAATTCATGCCTCCAAATTTATTCGCAATCTTCCTTACCAATTGAATGGCATTTGATTAATAAGTAATTAGACTTCTAAATATTTTTAATCATGCATGATTATATGTATCAGCAGTCTAAAAGTAGCTAAAAATATCTCTAAATATGATGACCGCTAAGTCAACCTTTACACGCCGCATCAAACAGTTTCTTACAATGTTCAGGAAACCTGAGATTGTGTTTTGGTCATAATGATAAACTTTAAAAAAGGGATCTCTCTAATAAATTCAATGGCATTTTTGATTGGATGTTCTATATTTATTCTTGGTAGTAACTGAGTGTTGTGCTTCATTAGGCCAAATTGTTAAGAAAGTTGGCACATTTCATGCGCATAGACATGCGCATGTGCATTGGCCAGTCACCAACATACGTTTTTTAGGTTGCCACATCACGTGAGGTTTTTTTCCTGAATACGGGAAATCAGCATGTGTCCAATTGTACTTTAAACTAACGCAAAATATACCATTGTACGTAGAAATAAATTTGCTGACATTTTTACATTATATTTTTATCATATAAACAATTTTTGTGTCCCATTAGTGAATGCTGGTTTTCGAGTGTATTAATTACCACGCGGTGTAAAGGTTTTAAGCAATGTTTCAATTATGTAATTATTGAAAATTAAAGACAAATTTTTATCGCAGACATAGACACTAGAAAAATGTAAATATAGATTTTAAAACGTACCAACATGTATTCGAATATTGATGCATTTGCTACATTTCGGATTGCTTGCCATTGAATAGTGAAATAAATCAATTATTTCTTAATTATTTTTTTTCATTTTCAGGAATGGATGAAGCATATTAAAAGTCAGCTAGTCAAAGCTAATGGCCAGAAGTCAGATAACTACTATTACACGTATAAGTAAGTTTTTAAATGTTATATGTGAAATATGGATCTAACTGAAAGGTGGCAGCAAATTTCCTAAAGAAAAGGGGAGGGGCTTTAAATAAATTAGTCTTAATCGCGGCTTAAAACACTTGTTTTATTTTGATTCATTGTGTCTTATGAAACAAATTATGAAAGAAGTAAAACAATTTGGGTTTCCTGTCTTCAGGAGAGCCGGAAAACAGGCGGCCGCGGAAGAGGACGACAAATCGATGACGTATCAAGAAATTGAAACTGACATCTATGGTGACACTAATGCCTTCAAAGTCACGAGTGACTACGCACTCAAATTTAAATTAAAGGGAAAGGATGATGGTGAGACAATTGAAAAATAGTTGTTTATTTACATAAAAATAATAATATAACATTTAAAGATATCTTAAACCTACACGCTTATTTTGGTAGCTGATACGATATTTCATCGAAGCGCAATTTGCTAATTACAGAAATTAATCTTGATTTTTGAACTCCAAAAATCAGGTCATATATTTTTGGATAAAAATTTGTTTTATGAAGCATTTTAAAACTTTTGCTGAGGTGAATACGCAGCACAGTTAAGGCTGTCAATAAACTCCGTTCAGACAAAAAGTACGGGAAATGTGCATTATGACATCACAGTATATTACAAACCTCGAAAGTACTTATTAATCTATTTATTAGTAAAATTAACTTATACTAATCTTTTAATTAAAAACAACAAATGCTATTACTTACAATTTTGATGTCCGTTATATCGTACACACTGAAAAATAAGCGAGATGTCGTTCTCGCTGTACTACAAAATATGACGTCATATGCTTCAAAATGACGCATTAAGTTAAATCATTGAAGGCTATCGTGCATTTTTATAGCGAAGAAAAATAAATGTCATACATTAACGGAAAAGTATAAATGAATATTTTGTTTAAAATTATTATTAGTAGAATGCTACCTATATAGTCTTATTTTCATTTTGTTAAAAGTATGCATCGTATAAAGAAGCCACCGCGGTTTTGTATAAAATATCGTATATCTAAAATCTGAGTACCTAAATAAATCACTTAATTGCAAGGGCATACACTTACCTGATCCCGACAAACTTTTACATGTGAATTTGAAATATGCTATGTAACTTAAAAACTTCTACGATCCTTGTAAAATCTTACAAATTAATTATTTTTTAATGAAATTAACCCTGTGACCTTCAAAATTATTCAACATATGCATTATAAATTACGGTTTCCACTAACAAATATTCTTATCTTAAAAAGTTCGCACCGTTTTTCAAAATCTACGATATAACATCAAGTTATTTCATAATTCAGTTGTGAATTTTGACATGATTATACCCTTGCAATATTGAATTTTTTAAATGACCTCAAAACCACAAATACATCTGCTTGTACCATGCGACTGCCATATCACGTGACCACTATGAACATAAAATATTGTACTGTTATATATATATTTTAGAAATATATTGCATTTGAGTGACTGTTACTGATTTTAAAAAGGACATGCCTGTTTAACTAAAGTATACGTGTTTTCATCACAAAAATTTGCCCATATTTTTATTGACCGCCTTAACTGTACTGCGTATTTAAGTTTATTACAGTGAATGGGAGAAAAAATACAGTTTATGTTGCAAGGTCATGATGATTGCATTTAATTTTACAATTTAATTTATGGCTGTGAATGTAACAAGAACATTACACTAAATTTACAATGGCATAACAGAGACTGTTTGTTCCAATAACATATCATTTATTATTGGCGAATGTTACTAGTTATCAAATATGAAAGTATTTAGTGTAAGTTAATGTGGTGAAGTTACAATAAGGACGTGACATGAATGTTAAAACGTCATTAGGGTAATTGTTACAAGATAATTACTGAAAATCTTCTAAGGTGATTACTGAAACTGTTATTTTTGTAACGGTTACAAGATAATTACTGAAATTATTGTAAGGTAATTACTTAAACTGTTACAATGTTATTTTTGTAACTGTTACAAGATAATTAATGAAACTGTTGTAAGGTAATTACTGAAACTGTTACAAGGTCGTTAGAGTAACTGTTACAAGATATTTACTGAAACTTTTTAAGATATTACTGAAAATGTTATTATTGTAACTGTTCCAAGATAATAACTAAAACCAGGCTTGGGGTAATGCTAAATGTAATGGTAATGCATTGCATTGCATTACATTTTTTCAAAGTAATGCTAGTAATGTGTAATGCCACAAAATTAGCATTACAAGTAATGGTAATGTAATTCATTACTTTCCAAAATCTAGTGTAATGCTAGCATTACACGGCATTACTTTGCATTATTTATTTATTATTTATTACATTTTTTCTATTATTGCACTTAATATATCCTAAGATAAAGATCGTCAAACAGTATTTTTCGGTCCAAGCTTCGACTGTTCCTGTAAAACATTTATTTAGTATAGCTGGGAAGATTTTCAAACTAACAGGATGCGGTTAAAAGATGAACCCTTTGAAACTTCGATCATAAAGTGCAACAGCAATCTATTGTCTTGAGTTGTCCTCAGTAGAAAGAAATACGATTTAAAAATATTAAAAAATATAACTGGGAAAAATCATGTTTAATTATAAACTTATACACTTAAGTGTCCAAAATTATAAAGATTTGTGTCATCTGGGGAAATATCTCTATTCAGCTTTTAATAACCGCAACATTATTCCATAAATTGTTTTTTGTTATGCATGTAATTCTGTGTCTCTATTTCGTATCTGACATTGTATCATGGCAAATGTCTATAAATATATAAATGTCTATATATATTTAACTTATTTAATGTTCATAATGCCACAATATAATTATATATTGAGCAAATAAAGAATGACTCTTGTATACATGTAGTCATTGAATTTGAACCTGATACTGAGCATGAACCTGAAGATATGTTAAAGAGTGTTTTATATTTGAAACATTTGCAAAAACTCTTTGATAGCTTTACTTTAAAAAAAAAGTAATGGTAATGGTAATGCATTACTTTACTCATGTAATGCATTACTTCAAGAAAATCAAGTAATGGTAATAGTAATTTAATGCCCAAATTCATGAAGTAATGGTAATGTAATGCATTACTTTACAATGTAATTCGCCCCAAGCCTGACTGAAACTGTTGTAAGGTAATTACTGAAACTGTTACAAGGTTATCAGAGTTACTGTAAGAAGGTAATTACTGAAACTGTTTCAATGTCACTATAGTGACTGTTTTAACTGTCCATGTTATTACGACATTTTTAACTACTGTAACTTTAATAAGATATTAATTTAGTAAAAATTAATTGTAATTACTTAGTCCGCGTTCTACATGAATTATAAAATATACTTTTACTAATACCAGTTGAATTTCAAATTAAATATCATTTTGGATTCTATTGCTTAGTATCCGATGACGAGGATATATCGGTCCCCGCCCCTCCACCCCCGCGCCGGATACCGAACAAGGATGCATACAAGGAGCGACCCCCGGCCCCACTCCCCGGCGAGGACGCCAATAAACCGGCACTACCCACTACCGACATACCCTCAGTACCACCCAGGCAAACCGGAAGGGACGTCTCGGCGAAACCCGCCAAAGGTACAATGTGGTCACGTGGTTGTAAAAAAGTTTTTAGAAATAGATGTATGGATGTTGGACTCATAATCAAAAAATCTTTTAATGTACATCAGTAGCATCTAGATGAATAACACAACATGTAGTAATTCAGATTGTATGCACTTATACACAAAAAACATGCATACAAACATTTACTTCGTTTTATCGCCATTTTTCCTTGCAGAAAATGAACACAGGAATGGACAAAGGCCGAGGAGACAATCTGAGGATGCGGTGGCGAAAGTTCACGTATGTCGTAAACTAATGTCACAGTTGTCAAATAGGAAAATGCACTCATCACAACTTTTCATGCGTTTGCCGACATTATATTAATACATATGTATATTTGGATTTGAACCATGTATCAAATTTGATACACATTATGATTATCTTACAGAAGTTTATTTTTTCTTGCAGAAAGAATTAACAGAAGCTCTTTCCAATAGGTAGGTTTGTGAGTGGATATTACGTGTGTTGTATGTATTTTTAATGATTGTGATCAGTTATATTTTAGAATGTTGTTCGAAATTTTGACTAAAATTGATGAAAACTAAAAGCAACCGTCAGTTTCACTTAGTACTGAAATTTAATTTGAATTTGAATTGTCTCCGTTAAGCCTCATAGTGAAGAGCATTTACTGTAGTAAAAATTCTAAATTAATATTGACTTAAAATGCTGTCAACATAATTACAATGTAATATTGGCATTTTGTAGTCATTCACGTGGCAAAAGAGGATCTAAGGATAAAGAAGAGAGTCCGTTCACTGCGAGGAAGATGGCGGAAACCGTTGTAGATGAGGTATGTTTGTGACAGTTTGTTTCTGCACTTCAGTGCAGCATCTCTATGTATACTCACATACATTATATTAATATTTTATATAATGAAAGAAATGCAAACAAATTCCGTATAATTACAGCATCTGTGGTAAAACTTTGACAGAAATCGCTCTTTAATCGGGCGATTTATTAAATAAAGGCTTTTTTCTTGGTGAGAAGTTATTTCTCTTATCACAGTGATATATTTGCCTTAAATTTGAATTCTTTATGTGTAATGAAGAACGTACTAAGTCTTAAAGAAATGGAGCCTAGATCATTGTTAACTCTTTCCTAGTTTTTAAATGATTGCTTAGAAAAATAATTTAAAAAACGATTGTTTATATATCCCCAATTACTTCCTTATATTATTTTATTACAATGTACATGTATGTCCTTATCAAGAGTTCATCTCGTCTTTGTAAAATCATGAATTCCACGGCGAACCGTACGCGCATGTAACAATTTGTTGTGTTACCCGTTGCCAAGGGTGTTGCTAACGCTGAGGGTAATAGAACGGATTATTAACTTTGTCCTAAATCAATCAGATTTAACAGTATTTAACATGAAAGTATAATAAAAACATAATACATGTACCTTATTGTTGCTTATTGCAGGATGACGATGAAGAGGATAGTGAGGACTACTGGGAAAATATTTATTATGATGGCGAGGACAAGGACAAGGCACAAGAGTAAGAGTATTCCGAAATGTCAACTAAATATCAAATGAACTCTACATGTTAACATATTCATAATGCATCTAAGAAGTAAATATCTTTAGTATAACTGAAAACTGTTGACATGACATTTACATAACTCATGCACCGAGTTGTTGTTTCTATTTTTTAAATAGGATTATAAGAAACATAGGAGATGATGGCGTGTACCTTGTCAGGACAGGAGCAGATGGCGGACAGGTTGGAATTTTTTATTTAGATTAAATGAGAAAAAACAGTACACTGTAGTTTAATTCTTATACTTTGCAACCAAGAGAAAATGTTCTCTTGTTACATCAGATTTTTTTTTTATTAAAGTTTGAGTCGTTATGCTGTACTAGTATTTCTATCTCAACAGGTGCTTGTAGTATATGCTGAAAATATGCCAAAGAAATATAAAATTACTAATGAGGTCAGTATAAATCGAGTAAAACGGGTATTATAATAATCATATTGTATTAAATTGGAGATAAATGCATTATTGACTTGACACGTTACTATTTGATAAATAGTTACTTCAGAGAAATTCTTTCGTAACATTAGAAGACATATTGGTATATGGTAACCGTTACGCCTTGTTTATCCTTCGGATAAGCTTGCTTTCTTTTCTTTCTTTTTTTTGGTTTAAAAATTTTTCATGCAAAATATTATATCCAGATGAATTATTGCTTATATTTTAATTCTTGAACTGGTTCCCATTCAAACTCGTCCGGAAGTTGAAATGTCCAGATAAGCGAGGCTCAACTGAACACTTTCATGTTTCGGTTACAAAGAGGTACTGTCTATAATAAACTGTTTGCTTGTCACATAACTATGCTAAGAAAAAGTTTTGTTTCTTCATTTCAGAATGGAGAATATTACTTAAAGAAAGATGGCCCGCACGCCGATTCGGTGGAAATGTTAATGTATGAATATTATACAACAGAACTGCCGACAGCCAAAGCGTGTTTAGAAACTCCTTTTAAACTCCACCCTAAATACAAAGGATAGCAAATCAAATTAGGAAATCCCTCGCTGAATTCCCTGCGGACCTTTAAGCTTTTCCAGTGGCCGTGATACCTAAAGACTTTTCTGTAGCGTTGATCAGAGTGTATTTTTTTATTATAAGGTTTTCAGGTTTCCTAAATTAGGAAATGATTTTATTTGATTTCTATTAACAGTCATATTTTCTAATCCTTTGAAAATGTGTCATTTGTAATTTTTGACAGTATAAAATTTTGAAAAAATACACGAAAGTCATTACACCGTTGCCGTTTACATTACATTAGTTTGCAAAAGGGTACAAATATCTAAATACAACAATACTAATATGCATAATTAAAATAACAAATTAAGCCAATGACTTTTTTCATTCAGAATATAAAGTATTTCGGGTTAGCAAGGTGCTAGATTGGACAGGGTGTTACTTTGTTTATTCTAATTCGTGATTTAATATTAGTTATTTATTTGGTATAAGTACATGTATATATTTGTAATCACCTTATGATTGTTAAATGTCTGAATCTTGTTATAACTTGTATTGTAAAGGAATGAATCTTCAGAGAAATTAGTGTAGTGTTCATGAATGATTTATAATAAACAATATACGAATATTTTTTTAATATAGCGTGACGTCTTTTTTTTTTTTAACAGACAAACCTACATGAAATTCTTAAGACTGGGGGGGGGGGGGGGGGGGGGGGGGAGTCTGAGACATATAAATTTTCGATAAGAATTTTATCATATGGGAAAATTTTGAATTTACTGGTACCGGACCCACCCATCCCGCGAAACGCACCCCACCACACAAACCTCTAGATCCGCGCTTGCATCACTTTCAAGTTTTGCATATATCTATTGCACTCTTGCTCTATAATCCAGATATATGTAGCCACTAGTTTGGTTTATACATGTTCCAAGATACCATAACGCAATGGCCCAAGTCATCTAAATATTTTTAAAACGAGCAACGATATCACTCTGATTCAAACAGTTTTGATAAATAAAATATGAATATATCCCTACAATTTAGCATTTTTAAAAAACAATTAACACTCTTTAATCATCGAGTTCCTAATAAAGAATGGAGATTTTTTAAAGATTTTTAAAAAGACTTCCCCCGTATATAATCTTACGTCAATTTTACAGCCCCCCCCCCCCCTCAACCGTACAATCTATAAACTACTACCTGGGAAGTTTCCATATACAAGTTTCCATTTTATTGTCCAAATAGTATATTTGAGAAGAACTTTTTTAGCGTGTCAATTTTTTTTATTTCCTAAGTATCCCCCCTTTCAAATTGCTTCCGACGTCTATGTTATATAATTTTGGTTTAATGTATCTATAGGCGACGTGGTAGGATGAAAATTCTTCCAGTTGATGTTCATAACAAGAGATGCATGGTGAACTTTTGAACAGATGAAAAGTAACTTGTATGCATACACAACTTTATGCAAAATTAAATTTATACCTGTGGATGATGTCTGTGAGCGTATATGTTCTATTTGTAATCCTCAATAGCTTAATCAAATTATGCATGCCATTTTAGTTTACCTGGGTCACTCAGGTGAAACGTTGCTATCTGCTTTCGTCCATTGTTGTGCGTCGTGAATTTGAACATTTTCAGCTTCTTCTCTGAAATTACTAGAGTTATATTGACCACATTTGATGTCTAGCATTTAAAGCAGGGCAGCTAGTAGGAAACAGGAATAGGGATATTTTTGACACCATCCCTAGGGGCCATACATTTTGGGTATAAACTCCGAAAATTGATGCAATTTATAGAATTCTTCTTCACTACAAGTTTACAGTCTAATATATAATACTGTAGTCATTATCAAAATATACAGTCTGATATGATAATATGTCCTGTTACTACATAATTCTACTTCATCCTATATTCATTGTATATGTATACATATTTACTATTTATTTACTACTTATCTATTCATTTATAAATGTACCTTTGACTTTTGAACTGTGTATAACGATTGACTTCATGTACTTTTTCATGGTTTGAGTGAAAAAACTAAATTGAAAAAATTGAAAATACAGAAATTGTGAAGTTTATGTCCCTATAGTCAGGAATTATGATGTTACATGTATAGAGCGGGGCGCTGTTGGAAAAATTTGAATGTACATGCATTAAATCTTTAATAGCCGATTTCCGGGATGCTCTGTTTTACCGTATTGGTTTTACGCACCGCGGTCACGTGACGATACTGATTTGTTAGGCATGTTGTCATAATTGTGGACAATTTGTGTAATGGCTAAACCAAATATTTCCAAGTACTGGTGTGTTGTCCCAGGTTGTACGTCAGACGGACGTAAAAAGCGGAACCTGGAAAAGTATCCTGCAATGGAAGGAGTCGATTTTTTCCCGTTTCCCACCCGCTTAAAGAACAATAAAATTAGAAAGCGGTGGATCTCTCAGGTACATTGTTTTTGCAAAAGCAAGCCATGGTACTTAATTTATAATAAATCGTTTTTTAGCCCCTCTATACATAATATATTTAGCGGTGACACTAAATGCATGGTTATAATGAACAAAGAGGGTTCGATCTTCTAGATTAGTGAAATTAATGATTCCGGGTCAGGATACGTGGGTTTGTAGCTAGCTTGTTTTGGTTTTGGGGTTGGTTTTTTTTTTGGTGGGGGTGGGGTGGGGTGGGATGGTCTGATATTTTTTACTTAATAAATAACTTATGTGAGATGTCTTAAATCCTTGTACTGTTTCTTTACATCTAAAAGTAATAATAGTCTACATAAATGGTCAGGGGATGAACATGGAATTTTTCTTCTGTATATCTTATCAGAGGATATGCGATAACTTTAACATGCCTGCTGGTCAGTTCATAATTTATGCAATTTATGCAATTCTCGCTGGTCATAATTCTCCAGTACTAAACATTTATTTGGAAAACCAGAATACCAAATGATTTATTTTCTCGACCCTTCGTTACTTTTATATGAATCTTGCTTTTCCATCAAAACGAACGTGTTACTCTCTCAGTTTATAATACATCATCTTTTATCCGGAAGGGGGGGGGGGGTAGTATTCGTTTTAACTTCAATTTCACTCTTGATTTCCTAATTTTCTCTTCCATTTCTTATATGCTCCCCAAAAAAGTTGGGGGTGGGGGGGGGGGCAACTCCGCTTATAATTCAATATTATAAAAATTCAAAAAAGTGGGGGGGGGGGGGGGCTGCCCCGGTGCTACATGCCTGCAATTAAAAACTTGTTTAGTGGTTCATGCGGGTATGATGGTATAGTGGTATTGCAAAAAAAACGTATGACGATCGCTACCTTCATAGCCCCCATCAAATATTAGAGAAAATGTTTTATTGTTTACACTTACAACTCTCTTTTAACTAATTAATGAATTAACCGTAAAGAGTAAGTAAAAGTAACTAAACTAATGTTAGGTACATGTATAACAGTAGGTTGGATAGAGAAAAAAATGTCGTTCTTTTATGTATGGGAATGTATGGGAATTTGAGTCTGACGTAATTTCATGAAGTCAGTGAAATTCTAGGTTGCTGAATGCTTTGACCGATCAATAAACTGGTCAGAACTGGATTGTGTAGATTTCAGTCCCGTATTTTTTTTATACAGTTGTGAATTGCAATCGGATTTCTAAAGAAATAGGGTACAAAATTAAATACTCCGTAGTTGTAAATATCTAATTCTTATATGTTGCCATTCTGCAGATGCCTTACGTGGTTGAATCATACTCAGGTGACTGTTAAGGCCCTTGGACCTCTCATCAATGTGAAAGTGTTTGCTTTCTTAACTTTGGTTTGTTACAGGTTGGTGTGCGTCAGCCCCACTGGTATATATTATCATTTTGCTGTAAACGGAGAGTATTCATGTTGTCATTTTGTTGGATTTTTTTTTTCAATATTTCAAACTGCAGAGCTAAAGTAAGGTCCTCGATACCTGCCAAGAAGAGTTGTGATATATAACCCTCAGACTTGGATAGATCCAACACCCCCCCCCCCCCCCCCCCCCGGCCCTCCTTGAACAAACATGTTAACACATACCCGAACACATATAATTTAAATCTTTTGAACCCTTAGATAAAATAACTTGTTTTGTTCCATTGTAACTCCATTGAAATGTCATTGGTTTTCCAGGGTTTTTTTAAATACCATTGATTGTGATTTATTTTTCTTGTGTCTTCATCTGACCAGTTTTATGCCTACATGTACCAGTTAAATAGTAGGCTCATCACTGGACATAATTACACATTTCTCCATGAGCAAACACTATTATACGCTACCTATATAACGAGAACATTTTGCTGAAAACCTGGGTGCACACACTATCATCCACCATGGTTATCTGTCCGTGCTCAATCATGCTTTTAATACCCTGATCAACTCATACAACCCGCACAAAGAACCTAGTTGACAAGAAACGAAAAAAATGTTGCATGAAGGTAAGCATTACATTATCAATATTTGGAATATTTGGATAAAAAAATAATTATTTCTTGTCTTTTTTTCTAAATTGTTGGAATAATACAACACTTGAATATTATTGTTTTCAATTATCGTATTAGCAACTGAGTTATATAATATTTTAAGAATCATATCCCAAAAGGAACCTTCTACCAAGCACAAGTGAAACATTATTTCTGTAATCATTTTATTCAAATCATTTCATTCAAACCATGAAATGGTACATGAGGTCAATCAGTATATACAGTTCACAAGTCAGAGGTACATTTTATAAATGTATAGATTGGTAGTCAATAAATAGTTAATGAGAATAAATATAGTTACAATATATACAATGAAAATAGGACTAATATATTAGATTATTTTGATAATCAAATAACATAATTTTTTTCCAGATTTGTAACTTTAGTACGAGACATATGTTCACAACACTTCATAGTATTTGTGGTGCTGAACAGAATTTGTCATCAAGATATTAACGTGTACATATGTCTTAACGTTAACAACTCTTAACATTAAAGAATACATGGAATTCGTCAGCAATTTGACCTGAATTACAGAGTTTACATACTATATGGTTTAAAGGAATATTTTGCCATCTCCCATTCTCCACTGGGAGATAGTGGTTTGAGCTATAAGTTCAAGGATATCTCCCAAAATTATATAATTTTTTGCCAGTTAAGCTTAAATTTAAACTTGTATTTGGGAATGTAGAGGTAATAATTTAAAGATTTTCAATTTGTTTATAGATATTTAATAAATATTCTTTGGCATGCAAAATAAATACACATTGAGTTTATTTGTTAAACAATAAAACGGAGTTTTTTTTCTGTGATTCATGCGGGATATGAAAATGGCGACTTTCCAGAAAAAATACAAAACCCCCAATACAGGGTTATGTTATTTTTTTCTGCAGTTACCGCTTTACCATCATAACCCGACTGAATCACCGAAGAAAGCTTTTTACTATTTATATTAAATCTTTCTTTTAACAAAATATTTTTTGATTGTAAAAAGTAAGTTAAATTAACTGTTAATGTAGACCAGTACGTTAGCTAAAAGAAACAGCCAAATCGTATCCATTAGTAATTTGAGTCTGACATCATGATTATTTCGTGCAGTCCGTGAGTTTTCTTAGGTCGCTGTAGGTTTCGATCAATCGATAAACGGGGCGGGAAAACCGGTCGTCTGGTTATTTTAATCCAATCGCCTGGTAATTGTAATCCAATCACCTGATTATTGTAATCCAATCACCTGGTTATTGTAATCCAATCACCTGGTTATTGTAATCCAATTACCAGGTTATTGTAATCCAGTCGTCTAGTTATTGTAATCCAACTACCTGGTTATTGTAATCCATTCACCTGGCTATTGTAATCCAATCACCTGGTTATTGTAATCCAATCACCTGGTTATTGTAATCCAATCACCTGGTTATTGTAATCCATTCACCTGGTTATTGTAATCCAATCACCTGGTTATTGTAATCCAACTACCTGGCTATTGTTTTACAATCACCTGGTTATTGTAATCCAATTACCAGGTTATTGTAATCCAGTCGTCTAGTTATTGTAATCCAACTACCTGGTTATTGTAATCCAATCACCTGGTTATTGTAATCCAATCACCTGGTTATTGTAATCCAATCACCTGGTTATTGTAATCCATTCACCTGGTTATTGTAATCCAATCACCTTGTAATTGTAATCCAATCACCTGGTTATTGTAATCCAATCACCTGGTTATTGTAATCCAATTACCAGGTTATTGTAATCCAGTCGTCTAGTTATTGTAATCCAACTACCTGGTTATTGTAATCCAATCACCTGGTTATTGTAATCCAATCACCTGGTTATTGTAATCCATTCACCTGGTTATTGTAATCCAATCACCTGGTTATTGTAATCCAATCGCCTGGTAATTGTAATCCAATCACCTGGTAATCCAATCACCTGGTTATTGTAATCCAATCACCTGGTTATTGTAATCCATTCACCTGGTTATTGTAATCCAATCACCTGGTTATTGTAATCCAATCACCTGGTTATTGTAATCCATTCACCTGGTTATTGTAATCCAATCACCTTGTAATTGTAATCCAACTACCTGGCTATTGTTATACAATCACCTGGTTTAATATTGTAATCCTCCCAAGCCTTAAAGGGGCATGGTCACGATTTTGTTCAAAAATTATTTTTTCAATTTTAATGTTTACAATGCTTTAGTAAGGCATTTTTAATAGGCAATCAAAATTTGAGTGTCATTTTATGAGTTATAAGTGAGTTGCAGAGCTTACAACTCTTCGCTATGTAAACAACGCGTTTGTTTACATTTCGAATGTTGAAGTGAAAATTCCAGTTTTAGACCTAAAATAAATGTGTTAATCGTTAGGAACTGTTTATTTTTTGCTTTAAATGATGAGATAGACAAACCATGAGCCCTGTGTCTTGCTTAACTAACGACTGGCACCCAAATTTCATTTGAGCATTAGAAATGCATTCCTAAAGCATTGCAAATAATAAAAACAAAAATAAAATTTGACCAAAATCGTGACCATGCCCCTTTAAACTTTCCATTCATCTTGTTTTATCTTTTTCTGGTGGATTCTTTCCATTTTCCTTTCGGATCGACAGAATCTCTGGCTATCAATTGGATGTTCTTTGCCTCGCTGTACAGTTACCCTACAGGAGTAAATAGAAAGGAACGTTTCCCATGCGGGGCTAACCCTGCTGTTGATTCGGTTATGCCAACCTTCAAGGTCGTTGCTAGAAATATATCGATGCACGAACTGAACTGTTTTCAAACCTTTTTAATTTAAATCAAATTAACATTATTATAATTGTCATTTACTTTTGTGGGGAGATGAATCCCTAAATGTCAATTCAAACCAACGCATTTCTTAGCAGTTCAAAGATTTATCGGTAGATCCTCGTAATTTTAGTCTTACTGCCTAGACCAAATTCAAAAAGAGCTGTTTTTAAATACATGTACGTTTGTTTAATAAGTAATATCCATTTCTATGTACTTTCCATTCTTAACTACTATACAGTTGTAAATTGTAATACTTGGTAAGAACCTTGTTAGAACTTGTGTTCGAACCATTTGTATATGTTTATGCAATAAAATATGTTCAAACCAACAAACCAAAGTCGTTGAATGAACACAGACCAAATCCTAATGGAGAAGGTTGGATTAAATATTGAAGATCCACGAACACCACCCATACTCCATTAAGGCCGAATCTATAGTTGATCATTGTTCGCTTTTCTGTCGAGGTAGTTTCCTCGACATGTTCCGGCGGCAGGAAGGGCAAAGAAGGACTTGTTTGATGATATCGAATCGAAAACACATTTCCTCGTTCATTGTACGCTCTCTAAAACAAACACCAAAGATAAATTAGTGAAGAGTTTTTATGATACAAAATTTTTCTCAACATAAGCATGCATAAGTAAATATATTTAGAAATTAGAATCATAGAATAATTCGATATTAAAGTAATTAAATAATTATAAGATGCAGGTTATAGAATTCTTTCTAATTTTTATAGTGTATTTGTAGAAAATTTATTAAGAAAAAAATTCTATACTTATAAATTAAGGCATTTGGCAAATAAACTACATGAATACTTGCTTACACATTTGGTATTTGAATACATGTTAGATGAAGTCTGTAAGGTATAATTGAATTTTACTGATTAGTTATTATTGTGAAATTATCAAATTTCTACTTTCTTTTTTGATAAACATGCCCGAAAAAGCAAAAATGAGATCATGGTGGTGGACACGCTTAGGCAGATCCAAGTCAGGGATAGTTTGCATCAAAATAAATACTTGGAATGAAATTATATTGAACGATTGCGTAAAGAGTGAATATATTAACTGTGAGCCTATTTGGAGAAAACATATAAGTTAAAATTGGACAAATGTTGAATAAATAAAATGAGTCAATTCGTTTCTTTAGTAGGCGATTTTAGTTTTGATACACATTCGCTTGAGAACTTTCCAGAACTGGGTATCCAAGAACGCGGATTGACTAATCAACGAAAGTGTAGGACACGTTCATCATGCATAGCGGGCAGCTACCTTGGATTGGACTTGCCCAAACCGGGTTGACTAATTGACATCATGGCGGAAAGAGTAGCCGGGGCGATTAACCATTGGCCAGATACTTAGAATCTGACAACTTTGGTTTGAAAAATGCATGCAAATCATTAATAATGCATAACCTACCGTGTTTTAATTTCATATCTTTAATACCACTACAGGTTGGTTGTAAATCGACATTTATTTGTAAACTTTAATTAACAGATCATTGTATTCTACGTCAATAAGTTTATTGGGACCACCCCCCCCCCCCCTCTTCCAGATTTTTTTTTATCTGAAATTTTTATTTTGGAGAGTAAAACAAATTATATTGAAAATTGACCAAAAGAACCCAAAATAGAGAAATACACTTAATACCCATTCACTGATTTGAAATAAATACATCTAACGAGTTTATTTTTTTTTCAGTCAGCTGCAAGAAACAGGATTACCGCCACGTACATGTATTTATTATCCCTTTCAGTTTAGATTTTTCATCCATGCCCGCTCTTCTTAATATCCAACAATGCAGGTTTTTTTATTTCAATTTTAAAGAAATCGGACAAAGTATATACAAACATGAACAACAATATGGTTCAACATATAAAGCATTATATGAACACAATGTGTAAAGAGTTAATTCCCGCGCTTGCGCGGGGTATTATCCAGTAACTAAAATATAAACGTCTTATCTTTTAAGGGTCTAAACCTCTTGGGACCTACATTTTAGAGTCCTCCTACCGGTAGGTGTACCAGGAACAATAAATGTCTGTAACCACTGATTTGTCATAAATTCAGGAAACCTGCATCGACAAATGAATGAATAGGACACTATATTGTCTATATCTCAATATTGATATTTTGAACTGTGATATATTAACTTCCAGCAATTAAATGCAATGAATGTAAGTATTAATGAAGTATATAGGGTTCATGCTTTGTAAAGGAGGGGCAAAAAAAAATTTACTGCTTGGTGGAAATGATCCAGGGACGTAAACATGTCCAGCACAATGTCCTGATTTAGCTATGTAGCTTGAAAAAGCTATATTGCTTAATAAAGCTATTTAGAATAGCTTGATTTAGCTATTTTGTCATACATTTCTCTTAAATGTATATTTTTTCAGCATGTTAACAAAATTACACTTTAGTTCAGTAATAGATTTCACCTTTGAACTGCTCTATTAACAATGCATGAACAGATTACTCATGAATTAGTGTCTCTTTCAGAGACTTTGCACTGCAAGTGTCACTACAGTATTAAATTTTACTATATATTCTACCATAATTGCAAAACTTTACATACAGTTTATAAATTCAAAACGAACTTCTGGGAAAATCCTTTTGATATCTCTTTATACAACGCTTCATTTACAATTTTCTAGCAAAATACACACGTGCATCCAGCAAGGCGTGAGACTTTGTTTACCTCGAAGTTACACATGTGCTTGAAAATCAAGCCCGAGCCTTTTCACCTCCTCCGGAAACAACACGCATCAAAAATTCAAATGACCTCGCATCATTACAAAACTGGGATAGTTTGACCTCTTACACATTGATTTTTATCTCATAAAAAAAATCAGCTCCTGTCGCGTGCGGAAACGCCCCGAATTCAAACGAAAATTCGGGAATTATTTTGCCTCAGCCATGTTTTGACGTGAACCTTCAGTGAAATACTGTTATGACACCTGCAAGGTGCAATAAGACACCTGAAAAAGTCATTCAAATTAACCGTAAATTATTTGATTATGAAAGATATAATGATAAATAAACTATACATTTGTCAAATAAGCGAAAATGTTGCAAACCGGGGATAAAAAATGAATAACAACAAAAGCCCCAATCGGTAAAATCGGAAAGCCCGACACTATATCCACCAGCTACGAAGTAAGTTATGAGTTGCCGTCGATAAAATCCTTTTAATAAAACAAAATATCGTTTCGATCGGAGGTCAGCCATTTTTATGACGATGTGTTATTTCACCTTAAAGTTTTAAAAGTTTTGGGGCAACTGATTGATGACATTACAGTTACTTCTTGAATGAAATATCAATTGATTGGTAATTATTCAGCACAATGTAAACAAATTATACTCATCCACACCTCAGTGCACACAAGGTGGTGGACAGTTACCCAGACAATAAAAATATATTTTTTTGCTTAAAAGTGTTCAAAAGTAACAGTGTTATATCTAAATTTAATTAGGGGTGTTTTTTTTAATTAATTTGTAATTAACTTGCAATTTTTTGTATACTTCTGATGATTAACATTTTTGTGAAAAACTGCGTATACATGTACATAAAGCTATTCTGAACAGCTTTATTAAGTTATATAGCTGTTTGAAGCTATATAACTAAATCAGGAGATTGTGCGGGACCTGTTTATATGGTGTGTATGTATGATAGAAAATTACATAAGATAATAATCTGAATGCTGCCAAATTTAAATATGATTAATTTTTTAGGTAAATTTAACAAAGTCCTTTACAGTCATATACATGTACTGCATTGGATGTTAATGATTTTCAAAATAGGTGCATTTAGAAACTGACCCCAGAATACTATATTGAAGACTCTCAAGGTATTAAACCATGATAACAGCTTGTGTTTTGACTGTCAGGAATATGAGCTACGTCAGTACAGTGCATCAAGCTGGATGTCCACTAACACAGCAGGAGTGGACTACAGTAAGGCCTCCAGTACCAACTTCATGAGACTGTTCAGATACATCAGTGGAACCAACACTGACAGTGAGTAGAATTAAACTAGGTTTTATGTGGACAAGATAGTTGGGCCAAATTTAAAACTTAATTGATCTCCTTAAAAAGAGAAGCTTTGTAAATAAATACGTACAGAAAAATATTAAGATTTAAAAGCTAAAATATATGAAATTTTAAATTACTAAATAATATTATAAAGATTAAAAACTTGCATTGAAAAACTTATGATAGATCTTTAATTTAGTTACAACTCAGCTTTCTTTCGACATGTGCATCACATGATTCACTTACACCTAATTTTTCTGGTTTGCAATAACTCTGCATCGATATGAAAATTAATATGTATGGAAATTAAAAGTATGAAAATTAAAATAACAACATAGCTCCAAGACTGAATCTTGAATCAGGTGTTTTGTAGTTTTTACTCCTCTAGAAATAAGAATAAATAATGAATTATTGAAAGTGGATAGACCATTTTTATTAGTCAGGGGTCTGGACTTCATTGATCACCAAGTTTCGGGAAAAATTTTAATTTTCAAACTTTTATAATTGAGTATTTTCTCAATGAAATGTTCATCGCAGGGTGTCCTGAATGTTAATTTAAATGATTTCTCAAGCATTACGTCATTCAGAGTTTTAAGGAGCAGAAGTCTAAATCTTTGATTGCTAATATCTCAAAATGGACAAGTACATGTACTTCGTAAAGCACCATAGAGAATTTCATTGAAATAATTCAGAATCAATCGGACATTTTCAAAAATTTGAGGTATAATAATGCTTG
Organism: Magallana gigas; assembly: GCF_963853765.1. Lineage (NCBI taxonomy): Eukaryota > Metazoa > Mollusca > Bivalvia > Ostreida > Ostreidae > Magallana > Magallana gigas. The sequence goes on from NC_088860.1 coordinate 40,802,316, forward strand.
GTCTGCAACAACTGTATAACACTTTTTTGATTCAACACCTAAGATTTTGTTTGTTTCAAATCTAAAAAAAAAAATTGTACTTACTTATAAATAAAAACATTTTTCTCAAATCTAATTACGTGCAAAATATACTCAAAAAATTATAAGATGCTGTAAGCTATCACTGGCCCATCAGTGATAGCTCTCTCTCTCTCTCTCTCTCTCTCTCTCTCTCTCTCTCTCTCTCACACACACACACACACACACACACACACACACACGCTCATAAATATTGTTGGTAAAAAAATGTACTTTCTTATAAAAAAAACATTTTCCCCAAATCTAACTCAAGCAAAATATACTCAAAAGTTTACTAGATGCTGTGAGCTATCACTGGCCCATCAGTGATTGGACTCTCTCTCTCTCTCTCTCTCTCTCTCTCTCTCTCTCTCTCTCTCTCTCTCTCTCTCTCTCACACACACACAAACATGCACACGCTCTTAAATATTGTTGGTATGATTTTTTTATTGAAAGATAAAACTGCAAACTTATCTACCTTAAGAATTTACATCTTGAAATTCTTCATATGCCTGCAAATATTTTTTGGTCATTTGGTGGATATGTTACGGACATTAAGGAGTGGATTAAAGAGGCCATTAAGCTCGGTCAGGCGATCGGGGACACCAGTAAATACCACACTGAGTTCTCCTACACTGCTGGTTATGACAGTCCATTCCGATTCCTCAACAGACACAATGAAATCTGGTTCATCGCCAAACAGCAATAGACATTTGCAACAATATTTAGGTCTGGAGACAGAATAAATTGTGCCCATTTCCAAGAAGTTAACGACAATCATTTAAAACAAGAATGTATCAAAGACTAAAAAACAATTATTAAGATTTTAACCTGACTCTTTTCCTTTAAAACGTAACATTTTCTGCATATGTTAAAGTGGCCTCTAATGTTTATTAGATTCTTCAATCTTATCAAGAAATTGATATTTATAGATACTGATATGCATATCAGTTGAACAAGATACCAGGTGCATACTTTTAATGAATTGATTTGAAGTAGGATTTGATAGATGGAGGACAATTTCTCAATTTAGCATGACGATCTAAGTAACTTGACTCAAATATATACATATTGTAGGTTTATATTCAAATGCACTATGCAAAATGCCCCAGTGGGGTATTTCTAAATGCAACTTTTGTATATATACTTTCCACGCATATCCATGTATTTTGTGTAGTGTATTTGTTAAAACATAGATCTGTTCAAAACATTTGCATAATCATCATAGAGATTTTTGTAAACTTTTTATATGCATTGTTCTATTTTCACGTTTTTGGATATTTATTTCTAAATGCTGCAATTTTTTCTGAAGTGTTGTGATATATTTTTTCTTCAAATAAAACAATTTTGTACATATGATTTTTTTCATTTTCCATTTCATGAAAAGGGAAATAACTCTGTACTGCCAAATTGATTCTAAGGTGTAAACTTGGTATTGCAACAGGCATATAATTTGAAAAAAAGTGTGTGTCTTAAAAATCATTTTCTCTGGAACCCTACTACAAGAAACACCAATACATGTATTAATACACCAACACTAAAACAGGTCAATACTGGGGCTCCAAGAGGGTCTCAACATTTTGAACTTTAATATAAAAATATATATAAAAATGATTTAAAACTTCTGAAGAACAAACATGCTAATTGTAGAATTACTACACATTGTCAAGTATCCTCAGATAATGGAGATTCTAAAGAGGGGTTCAAAGTTCAACTTTGAAATGGATAATGTTTATAAATCTTCTCTAGAAATACAATGTTACAATTTAAGAGATGACTCAATATTACGCAAGCATCTTCAGATAGTATTGGTTGTACATACTCTAAACAATGACTCTCAGGCCAAAACTGGGATCCCATGAGGGGTCAAAGTTGAATCTAGAAACACATAAGAACTGCGATTATTACAATTTGTGTGATTAAAACCACAGACTCCAGGTTAATATTGGGGCCCCAAGAAAGGATTGAAAGTACAACATTCAAATATATTGGGGAAAATGTTTAAATTCCTCCTTCAATGGACTACAATGCTGGTAAACTTTGTAAGATTTCTATGCAATTTATGACCTTGAACTTAACCTTGGGTCAAAATCATGAAACACCCTCAGGTCATAAGCAATCTTTGGGTAAAATGAGAACTTTCAATGATTCTGCATAAGACAGATTTATAATATACACTGGACACAGATTTTGCATTTTTCCTTCAAGTGACCTTGAACTTACCCTAATAACCTTGAGTCAAAATCATGACACACCAGGTCATAACCAATCTTTGCAATCGTGTGAAGTGAGAACTTCCAATGTTCTTCTAAAGAAAGATATGGACTGGACTTGATTGCTCAGACAGACAAACGGACAAGGTGATTCATATTAACGATTAACACCCACTCCTCCAAACTTTGTTTTTCGGAGGGGGGGGGGATAAAAATCTTTGAAAATCTCTTTCTTTTTTGTTTACTGCAACTTTTAAATTTGAAAATAAACACCCCATAGAAGCCTACTTCATTTGAATCTTTAATACAATCAATGAATTCATGGTTTTTTTTACATATAGTGATTATTTTTTAAAAGTTTGAAAACCCAAACTGTACAATTCTATTGCAATATAATACTATTTTTTTTTTGTTTTTTTCAAATGAAACATGTTAATTTACATGTAAATAATTGCTTGAAAATTTTTATAATCCACCCTTTCTCATTTGCAGTCTGGGATTAAGGTACCTCATTACATCAAGACTTATACTTTATGCTATCTATCTTATAATAAAGTAAATTTGAGAAAACATTTCAAGGTGTAGAGAGTCACCTCAATATAACAAGTTTCACAGAATTACTTGACTGTACCCGGTAATTTATTAACCTGAGTAATGTTGCCATAGAATTGTTTTAAAAAATGCATCAATTCATTTTTGTTTTGCATATATATGCTACAAATATATCGCTACAGCAGTTTTCTATATTAATTTAATGAGTTATAAAACTTTCAAGACCAAAAAAGTAAAAATAAAACTTGATTAGCCCATCATTGCTCTCTCTATTCTTTGGAAAAATACTTATTTCTTTGGTGCAAAATTATTAATTGCCATTGCCCCCATAACAAGTGTATACAGCTAATATCCATAACTCTTCAAAACATTTTGGTATGCTAGTTTAGCCTCCAAACTCATAATAATCATTTGGGTACACATGCCTATGCAGGTATTTCTCTATATTTGTTAGCTGATGATGGGAATTGAACCCATTCTTCATTCTGACAATAGAATATGTGCACCATTACACCACACCAGCTTTATCACATGTAGCCTCAGCATAAATTGGTGTTTCTAAGGTACTGTAAGCTGATTATTAGATATCAGACAAGGTAATTCCAATTTAACCCCCCCCCCCATCCCTCACACGCACACAACAACTTTTTCTTGTCAATGAATTCATTTTAATAAAAAACTATAGCTAAGCTAAAAGATTTAATATTGTATATGTATCTACATACATTTTCATCAAATAAAGAATGCTATTTCTTTTTAAACCTCCTAACAATGTGCATGTGACCTAGATTCTAGAGTACTCAGATATCTGATTTATCTGTCCTTGTCATATTACAGGGGTGTACCTGACATTTAAATCTGAATCACGTGATCCTGTACAAGTAGGTGGACCAGGAACAATAAACACCTGCGACCCGCCATGTTGGATTTTTGAAGTTTTTCATGGTGGAAGTTGTTCTAAAATAATAAATTCTGGCAGCCTTTGTACAAGTAGGTAATATTTTTTACTGTAATACATTATGAAAAGATGATACTGATTAATGGACAAAGACCATCTGACATGATGATTCCTATGACACTTATTTTCTACAACCTTAATTCCAGAGTTCAATACAGCTGAGAACAAATTGCTGGTATATTGTGCTGACAAAGGACAACAATATGTTGTCTACATGTAGATTGTGGACATGCAGAAAATGTTGCAACTTTAACTGGTAGCTATGGGACCGAACTTAGATAAAACATCCAGATCCCGCCATGTTGGATTGTGACGTTTGTTAGTTTACCAGTTAATTTAAATTGAGTATAAGTTCTTCAACTGACTTAAAATTAATTTGAAATTTGCATAGTCTTTTTGCTGAATGTAAACATTAAAAGATAAAAAAAACAGTTAACAAAAACCTTTATGATCCACTATGACCTTCAAATAAAATAACATGTTAAATATTAGTACATTTAATGTACATGTATAATACAATTAAATATTCAAAATACATGACATTTATGTACTGCCTAAAATTGTTTCAATGCATTTTTAATATACTTGTAAATCTGTCTGTGTAATTTCAACATGCATGGTTACATGTCCCATATTATGTGTAATTACATGTTCCATATAATATGTATTTACATGTTTCATATTATTCTTTTCTGTTCAGATAAATGCCCTCCTAAATTTTAAAGAAAAAGTCCGCCGACGATGGACCCCAGGACCAGTGCCCAGGATGTTGTACGCTGCACCCTGTGTCAGTACTCTGTGGCCCCCATGTACTGTGAAGTTTGTCATATACACCTGTGCAAAGACTGTGTAGAGATACATTTCTCTGATTCCTCTAAAGTCCATAAAGTGGTGTCACTAAAACAATACTTAACCACTCTGAACTATCCCAAGTGTAGGAAACACCCCACCAAACAATGTGAACTCCACTGTGAACAATGTGACGTTCCTATTTGTGCACAGTGTATTTCTGGGGAACATTTAGGACATAAACCAGTTGATATTTTAAAAACTTTTGAAAGCAAATCAGAAAAGTTGCTTAAAGATTTGCAAGAATTAGAAAAATCCCTTTATCCTAAATTTAAAGAAATTGCATCCAACATCCCAGTGCAGAAAGTTGATCTGAGTAAAAACTCCCGGAAATTGACAACAGCAATTGACAAACAAGGAGAAGTCTGGCACAGAGAAATAGACACCATTATCACAAACCTGAAATCTAACGTGGAGGAAATGGAATCCAAACACCTGCCCATCCTAAATAAACAGGAAAATGAAATCACACACACCATTTCTGAAATCACACAGACTATTGCTGAACTGAAGAAGTTACTGAACTCCAAAGATGTCTGCCTTGTCTCCGAGTACAAATCAAGGAACGCTGAGTTCAGAAGATTGCCTCCTAAAATAAAAGTATCCTTACCAAACTTTAGGCCACAGAAAATCCACATAGATCAGCTGATTGAACAGTTTGGTTCTCTGTCAGCATTATCTTTTACAGCAGAGAAACAAGACTACAGCATGCTGCCCCAGGGAGCCCAGTCCTCTCCCCCCGACCGGTCATTGATGGATGTACCCCAGGTCATCACAGCTATAGACACAGGGTATGAATATCTATATATATACGGTGTGACCTGTGTGAATGATACAGAAGTATGGACGCGTGGTGATGACAACATGATGAAACTCTTCAACCTGCAGGGAGAACTAGTGGAGTCCATCAAAACCAAGTCAAGGAACTGTCCACAGGACATAGCAGTGACAAGGAGTGGGGATCTAGTTTATACTGATTACAATGATAGAACTGTGAACATAATGAAGAATACACAGATACAGACAGTGATCAGACTACAGGGGTGGAAACCTCACGGTGTCTGTAGTACCTCCTCTGGTGACCTCCTGGTTGTCATGAACAGTGATGATAATAAACAAACAAAAGTTGTGCGTTACTCTGGCTCCACAGAGAAACAAAGTATTCAGTACGATGACAAAGGACAACCTCTCTATTCATCTGGTAGTTATAAATACATCAGTGAGAACAGGAACCTAGATATCTGTGTGTCAGACCCTAGAACCCGTGCAGTAGTGGTGGTCAATCAGGCCGGGAAACTCCGGTTTACCTACACTGGTCTTCCCTCTACTACCAAGGAATCATTCTATCCACTCGGCATCACAACAGACAGCCAGGGTCGGATCCTGACAGCCGACCGTGACAACCACCGTATCCACATCCTGGATCAGGACGGACAGTTCCTCCGCTACATTGACAACTGTCATTTACTGACTCCATTGGGTTTATGTGTGGACACCAGAGACAACCTCTTTGTGGCTGAGAGGGGCACAGGTAGAGTGAAGAAAATCCAATATTACATGTAAATCAATGAACTGTATAAATTAGATGTAAACAAATGAACCAAGTATTCATTACATACTGTGTGTGTAAAAACATGCATGTAAAGAAACTGTTTACATCTGAATATATACGGTGTATAATAGATAGGATTACTGTGTGTTTATAATGTGCATACGGTCAGTATTGCAGATAAATTACAGATATACATGTAACAAGAGGGCCATGTCAATGTTCTGCAATGATCATTAGCTTCATATCTCATATAAAACATGTATCACGTGTTAACAACCTGACTGTGTCTGTTGGATGTAAACACATTGTTTGACTGTATTTATATTACATGTAGGTTTCCATGTATTTAATTATTGTATGTTGGCAAACTATGAGCGTTTATATGATATGTTATTTTATATATAAACAAATTGTCCTGTCACATTACATGTAGACTGTCAATATTCTTGTATAGTATATGTAGACAAATAGACTGTGTTTATGTCATTGTTACCATGTGTATTAAATGACTCAGTATTCATACTGCATGTAAACAAACTCTGTTTATTATTAGATGTATACAAGATGACAGTTTATCTATAACATGTCAACAATCTGTGGGGGGTTTTTTAACATGAAAAATGTAATGGTCTATATATTTATATGTTACATGTGGTTATTCAAAAATTCTGTTACATGTATTAATGACAAAGGTTAATGGACATGTAGCACTCAATTCTTCACCAGCAATGGAGCGAGGCCACAAAGGGACTGAGGCCCATTCCTTATAAAGAGGAGTGGTACAAGTATATTAACCCAAGTAGAATTCCAACTGTCTTAGCTAATTATCATTACTTACCTTTAAATCTTAAGAATTAGAATAGTCGTGTGTGATATTCTAACAGCCTTGTTTTCTCAGATAACTATTCAAACTTCAGAAAATCCACATCTAATATATTTAGGTCCTTGTTGTTTTTTCTGGGGGGTTTTTTGCTGAACTAATCAGATGTTTCTGAAAAATGATATTAAATAGTGAGTATATTTACATGATGATGTTTTAAATGTATTTTTGTGAGCTTTCGTTAATAAAAATTTAAACCAAAGAAATTATATTTTCAAATCAACATATTGACTATTAAATATGGTATTCAATACACGAGTTAAAAATGTCATTAATGGTATCTAATAAGTGGATGACTCTCTCTCTCTCCTTAATGCACAGGCCTCTGAACTTATATCAAAAAGCCATTTAATAAATGTCTGGTTAAGTTGATATATATACCCTTTAAATAAAGACATACACCAGGTACACAACAAGTTTTTTACCGACGTAGGCCAGTGGCAAGAATATGTAAACAGTTACGCTTGATTGCATCTATACTTTGGCGCATTTGAAACCTTTGGAGTTATAGAACACCAGTTAAATCAATTTTGGACACAGTTCAGAATGCTATTAAAGGTCAATTAAGCACTGCAAATAAAAAAGAAATCAGCTGCCAGTGAGGGGGGGGGGGGGGTGGGGGTTAAAAAGTTGTTGCTTACCAGGTATATAAATTTGTTACATATTCATACTATAACCATGAAAACTGTATTGTGATATTTTCGCTAGGCAAGGGTGACGATACATGGTGTTTCTCTAGTCACTGATACACGCAGTGAATCATCTTGTAACATCGCCTTTGTCATCAAAATGTAATCGTAACTGTGTTCAGATTTGTGATGTAATACTAGTACTGGTGTTTAACTAATTCTCGCCAGGTACAATTTTTTTGGCGAGAAATGGTTCTTAAATTGAATTGAACTGAATTGGTCGTATGCCACTAGCTATATGAAATCAACCCAATTTTAATTGCGATATATTTCAGGTATTGATAAAACAATTTAAGAAAATTAAGTGTGATAGCACTCCCTGTGTTTGTTCACGTTCTCTGTAAAATTGATGAAGACAATTTAGTCTCAAATTTCTTTTTTATAATGAAATATATTTTTAGTGGCAAATCAGGCAAAAATGGTGTTTTTAAAAAGCTATGTTGCCCTATGTAATAAATATAATAAAACATTCTTTTTCACATATTTGCACCCTGTAACATTATTATGCTCGAGTCAACAATGTCAGAGGACATTTGTGTCTCGGGTTGATACAAGTGCCTGGCATGCAAAATATCGAAATCGTTAAAAAAAGCCAGAAAATGTCAAGTATTTTGGACTAATGGGGGATACAATTTAGAGGGGCCTATGCGCCTAGAGGCCTGTGCTCGAGAAGAAAGAGTATGACAACACACGCTTTTTTGAAAATAACACAGTGACTGCAGAATGTTGAAACATAAAATAATCCATATAGTAATCATATGAATTATACACGATATAAAGTACCAGACAGTCATTCTTTGTGTAAAAAGGTAGTCCATCTTCATCCTCCAGACGACAAGTCATTGTATTCCGAACCCGACCTTGAAATTTCAGAATTGAATTTTTCATTTTTTTTATTTTTTTTATTTTTTTTTATTCACTCAAAAATTTAATATAATCAAAGTTGGTGGGTTTTTTTTACTTTCCTTCATTTCCTTCGTAGACAATGTCACATCTTACGCAAGTTGCATGGAACCCCAATTTAAATGGCTTAAAAAAATTTGTCATGGAGAAAGAAATTAAGATTTTTTGTATTTTTTTTCCATCGAAAATTAATCTTGTCAAATTTTCTTCATTGTAAGCTCTGAAATGCCCGAAACAATTTAAGCTAGACTGTGTTACAGGCACCAAGGATCAAGGCCGGGGTGGGGGTAGGGGGTGGGGCAGCCCCCTGGCCTTACCCCTGGCCACTAGCTTTTTCTCCCAGCGGGCGCGTCTTTTAACCACAATGAACCGCAATAAAACTACAATGAACCTAATTAACTTAACTAGGATGAGAATTAGTCTTTTAAAGGTAAATTATTCCTTTCAATTTTAATTCTACCCATTTGACGACAGATTATATGTCAAAGAATTTTAAAATGCTGTTAAAAATTGTCTCCTTTATTTGGCACATGCACAAACCTTATACCTCAATATTTTATTTATCTCTTTCAATTGTTCAAAACAACTTTTATACACATGTAGATAGATTTTTTTTTAAAAAAAAGCAGCAATTAAAAAACTAATAGATGCAAGGTAAATTTTTAAATTTAATATAATCAAGACCTTATTGTTATTTTAAGCTTATATGATTAGCTCGGTTCTCGTAAATGTTTTATCTGTTTAATTTCGTTTCCCTTAAACTCTAGATTATTTGATCATCTGATGAAAAAAATTTAATATATACAAGGTAATTTTTTAACAGCATATATAAAATATATATATGGACATAAAAAATTTAATTTTCATGTCCATCCCCCACTTTTACGGCGCGTATGGAGTATGGAGAATCAAGAGAAAATGAGGAAATTAACAGTGATTTTGGAGCTATAGGTAAAGGATGAGCCTATCCCTCCCCGTTTTTAAAACGATTTTACGTGCCTGAGTTATAGACATGTGTACCAATTGTTATAATTTTTAGTTCTAATGTTTGTACAAAGAGGGATATTTCATTGTTTTGGGTTTTTTTTCTGGGGGGTTTTTTTCGTTTTTTTTAGTTCAATTATTTTCATTTCAAGAGAAGGGGAACATTTCTGCACTGACGATTTCATTGCAGACCGGCACATTTTGGCAGACACCTGACGTTACAAAGTTTTTTCATAATAAAAAAAATACCTTGTATGGATATAATTAGATATAGAATATTTTGGCTGTGTAGCTGGATTTTCATTTTTGACGACTTGTTTAATTGACATAAACTAGATGTTATTTTACATGTCGTTGTATGCACGTATAGTATACATAGCCGTTGGTACTGGGGGAACAGCGATAAACATGGTAACCCCCCCCCCCTCTTTTCAAGATTTTTTTTAAAAAAATGTAATGTCAAGATTTCGGATGAGAATAACCGCCCCTCTCTGCCTGCCAACCCCCTCCCCCCCCCCCAAACTTTCATTTTGCTTCCGACGCCTATGTTATATATAGTTTTGGTTTATTATGTATATGTGGTAGGATGAAAATTCTACCAGTTGATGTTCATTACAAGAGATGCATGGTAAACTTTGAACAGATGAAAAGTACTAGTAACTTGTATGCATACACAATTTTCGGAGTACAGTTAAGGCGCGGCCAATAAAAATATCGGCAATTTTTTGTGATGAAATCACGTATACTTTAGTTTAACTGGCATGTCCTTTTTAAAATCAACAACATTTACTCAAATGCAACATTTTTCTAAAGTATATATATAACAGTACAATGTTTTATGTTCATAGTGGTCACGTGATATGGCAGTCGCATGGTATAAGCAAATGTATTTGTGGTTTTGAGGTCATTTAAAAAATTCAATATTGCAAGGGCATAATCATGTCAAAATTGACAACTGAATAATAAAATAACTTGATGTTATATCGTAGATTTTGAAAAACGGTGCGAACTTTATAAGATAAGATTATTTGTTAGTAGAAACCGTAATTTATAATGCTTATGTTGAATAATTTTGAAGGTCACAGTGTTGATTTCATTAAAAATTATTAATTTGTAAGTTTTTACAAGGATCGTAGAAGTTTTTTAGTTACATAGCATATTTGAAATTTACATGTAAAAGTTTGTCAGGATCAGGTAAGTGTATGCCCTTGCAATTAAGAGATTTATTTAGGTACTCAGCTTTAACCATTTCTGTGCCACAGGGCCTATTTGGGCCTATTTGAATATCTACGTTAAGTAGGGCGCGACCCTTTATTCAAATAAACTTGAATCCTTTTGGCCCAGGGATGCTTTGTGGCAACGCACTTTGAAAAAAAAAATTCAAAGTGCGTTAAATTTGGGACCATGTTGTTAACGTACCGACTTAGAACAAATTTGAGCTAGAGCCACGAAGCATCAAAATGTGCCTTAAAATTTTCACAAAACTCAAGTTTGAAACAATACAAATTGTAATTACTTATAATGTAGGGCACACTATTCTGCTTCTATGCATATGAAATTTTTTCACTTCGGCCCCACCGTTTAGCACATGCGCATCATCAAACATACTATGATCGTTAAAAATAGCTGAAAATTGTAGATTTTACTGCAGTATTTTCCAAATTTCGTAGAGGTACTCAAGTGTGGCCAATGTGTATTTTACAAATTTTGAAAATTTTAGTAACAGAAAATAAAACTGACCACTCTATTTTAGGGTAATTATTTGCTTCCTTTTTATTGAAATAGCAGAATTTAATTAATAATGATAAAGAATTATTTGTGATTATTTACAAAATCATCATTTTATTAAATATTTGAGGAAGAAATGCATATAAACTGAACTTTAACATGTTTTATCTAGTAATTTTATACTGTGTATTCATGCTTACATCGTGCATCATCAATGACGTCATAGTTTGACGTTTGCGACGTCAGTTGAATCTGTACATGGAATTAAGAAATGAAGATAATAATTTTTCTATTGATCGACGTATCAAAGAAAAAATTGACCGGAAAACTTCATCAATGCGCGTAAGAATTGGTTGTTATGTAAACAAAGCTCGAGTCTTATAGTTGTTTACAAAAATGTAATGTAGAGAATTACCATTTCATAGACAAAATGAATTGTAAAAAACAATTTAAACTAATTCAATATCTTCATAAATACTGTTAACAAAAGAGAGATACATTTGATTGAAACTTACACCAATACAACACATATGTAATAAATGACAATATTCGAGCTTTGTTTACAAAGCAAAGAATTATGAACTCTGTATCTTGCTTATAACATGATATTTGACTTTGTTTTGCCTCGGACTAGAATGTCGCGACGTCATTGGATGAAACGCGTCACGTGGCTGCCTTACAAATTTCTTTAAAAGGCAAGCGTCAAAATTTATAGCGCAACATGGCGGACGTAACGTTATTTGAACGGATTTTCTACACAAACGTTTGTTTACATATCAAACTTTAGGTCCTCGACAAAACAAAACACTTATTAGGTTTGTTACTGACTGTTTAAAGAAATTTGTGGGGTCGGTCAAGTCCATAGAAGGCTCGGCTCCGCCTCGCCTTCTATGGACTTGACCGACCCCACAAATTTCTTTAAACAGTCAGTAACAAACCTAATAAGTAATATTCAAATTTTGACATATCATCATAATTTAATTCTGGTTGTAACGCGGCATTTGATTGGATAGAAAAATTTAGTTAAATTTGTATAACCTGGTTTGCACGTCACAAGACACGTCACAATGCACCAACGTACTAATTCACTTGACGTTACGTTTGAATTTTGAACAGATTTATATCATTTTTAAAAGTAAAACGGACTCAATTTGTACAGCAAATTCCAGAAAATTAAATTATAAGGAATGAACTCAATATCTACCCAAGTTATACTCGTATAACCTGGGTTGGAGCAATTTACGCTTTTTTATAATCCGCTTCGCGGATTATAAAGCGTAAATTGCCCCAACCCAGGTTATACGAGTATAACTTGGGTAGACATTGAGTTCATTTCTTAAATAAACTTCTATATTTATCAGTATAATCATTGAAAATGGAAAAAATAAAATTTGAAATTTTTTAGTCAAATCGTGTCCAAGTCCCTTTAACCTATCTTCGCTTCAAAATAGTAAACCCACATTATCTCTCTCTCTCTCTCTCTCTCTCTCTCTCTCTCTCTCTCTCTCTCTCTCTCTCTCTCTCTCTCTCTGAAATATGATCTTAATTCTCAAGACATTTACGGATAGCTTATCACTTGTAACAATTCTCAAAGGACATGAATATCACTAGAAAAAATGAAATATAAATGAATAGACGTTATGACATTTATAAGGAATAATTAACTCCATAAGAATATTTTTAAAGAAATCGATATTCTTTTTTCATTTAATTAATGAACATTAAAACACTGCTGTAATGTCATTCCCTTGTTCCAGCAGTCAAAAATTTACTTGTGACAGTCCGATATATTAGAGAGCTTCTTAATATCAGACCATTATCAGTGGTTACATGCAGCACTGTTATTCTTTAAAATCGGGCTGTCTCAGGAATCAACAATGATATTCAATGGCTATATATGCCTCAAACACTTCTGTATGAAAAATATCAATGTTCTCGGCCCTATAACGGGCCTCGAAACTGTTTTATATTTAAGGAATGAATTCAAACTTTATTTGTTTTATACGATATAAAATGGTTTGGGGCAGTTTACGCTTTATAAACCGCGAAGCGGTTTATAAAAAAGCGTAAACTGTTACAAACCATTTTATATCGTATAAAACTAATAAATTTTGAATTCATTGCTTATAATTTAATTTTTTTTTATACTTCATTGTATATAAAAACGGTCATTTTACCTTTAAAATGACGTAAAATTGTACAAAATTCAAACGTAACGTCAGGCGTATTGATACATTTTAGACGTTAGTTTACTATGACGTAGGCAACATTCTTTATACGATATAAAATAATTTTTTAGCCAATCAGAAAGCTTGTTACAACCAGAATTAAATTATTATTTCATACAGAACTGCTTTCGGCATACTAGTACATCCATTACATATACACAGTCGCTAAAAGGTTTTATTTTTCAATTGAACAGTTCGTGAACGGTGAGCGCTTAGTGAGTGCACTCTAAACGAACGGCGAGTGCACGCTGAGCCGAATTTGGATAGCGCTTATGAACGGTGAACTGAGAGCGAACGCAGAGCGCAAACGCAAGCGCAAAGTGAACGATATATGTACTCTATATGAACGCAAGATGATTATTATTCGGAGTGCCCGGGGCGGTATTGTTTCATTGTGTTTCGTTGGTAATCGGGAAATAATAACAATAAACTACATGTTTGTATTGTTTTAAGCCTAAATATTATCTGACTAAACAATAAGTGAACACTGAACAAACGCAGTGAGCGCAAGGCGAAATCTTTGTGAAGGCACGGTGGGCGATTTGTGAACGATGAGCGGGAACGGAGCGGAGCGGAGAGCGCAAGTGAACGCACGGTGAGGGCACATGAACGCACGGTGAGCCAACGGGAAACTGGGAAAATAAAAAATTTCAAAGAACTGAACCCTGGCATCTAACTGCTGTAAAGCGCCAGGATTGATTGAAAATATCGAAGCCTTGAAACAAGTAAAATAATCATGTAGAATAATGCACACAGACTGTGACAGTAATGCATCAAAATTCGAGATTACATATATCTCTATTAAATTCAATTACCGTATCTCTGTCATATTTATATATTTTTTTTTAATAATTTGTGATTACATTGGTAGAATTCAATGATCGATCAATACTCAGTTATACATTGCGCATCATCAGCATTACTTCATGCAGTTTCAAATTGCAGAAAAAAGAACTTTTAAGACACCGACATATTTAAATGTACCGCCGTTATATTGACCTTCAGCTCTGGTCCCTGTAATATGTTTTAAACTATATTGTAAATAAGCTTTTCATGCTATTTTCATCAACAAATTTATTTTCATAAATTAATTATAATGTCTACATGATAATTTTATTGTTTTTTTTTTATTAGATTCAAGTCATACGTAGTTTTATCATTTCATGACGTTACTTAACAAAAATGACGTCTGTTCTACATTTTTCATCAAAACAATGCCATATTGTAAACTCCGTTTATAAAAAAGTATGATCGATATCGAAAAAAGAAAAACAGCTATGACAAGCTAAGATTCTATCCTATATTTTACCAAAATATGGTAATTTTTAATGATAGGGCAATTTTTGATGCTTCGTGGCTCTAGCTCTTTTTCATAGTGCGCTATGAGGGTACATCAACATTTTTTAGTCTCGAGACTCTTAACGCACTTTGAAAAAATATGCATAAATCACAAATTCTGGAATTGAATGTTTAATCAGTTGATAGTACATGTATGATGATTTGTTAACACTAGTGAATCTAATTAATTGTATTTGAGAGCGGGAATGGGGATGGGGATTAACCAAAGTTACAGGTCAATTACCAGTGCATCATTTAATTTATTACAGGCGAAGGTCCCCTACCCCTCATTTTTTCTTCCAGTATGATATACATATATACAACATATCATATTCGGCAACTCGGAGTAAACGTTTAAGATCGGAAAAAGAAATAATTATGCTCTGTTGTAAATTAAGTACAGAGATATTAAAAAAACGATCGAGTTGGCCAAACAATAATATATCTCCATTGGTATGTTAAGGAATATATTAGTGTTTCAATATTAACCCTCTTTTCATATTAGAATCAAATAAATAACATCAATATAAACAAATTACATTAACAAACATTAAATTATTATAAACTTAAAAATAAGCATTAGGATGTGGAGTTTTTTCTCGCACTGATCTTTTAAAATATTATATGTATATTGTTTTTGATTAACATAACTAATGTATCCTTTTTTCACATCATGTTTGTTTATAAGCACATGCAATTGAAGCCAGTTGAAATATGTTATACATTGACCTCCATTATCAATATACAAGTATATAAATCACATTCGTTCTGACATAGCTCAATGTACCAGATAAGAAGTAAATTTACAAACATAAAAAAGAAATATGAAGTTGCTAAGCGATGAAGTTTATGTCATATTAGTATTTGGATACTTCAAATCTCCTGAACTGTTCTTTGTGTGTAAATTATCAATATTGTTTTATGAGAAAAGAAAGAATTCTAATCATTTATCGATTATGAAAATATCAATCATTTCGACCAAACATCGAACTTTTTTTTCAAAGTGCGTTAATATCGACGATATCAACGCACTTTGAAAAAAAAAATCAAAGTGCGTTGACGTGGTCCCAAAATTAACGCACTTTGAAAAAAAATGTCAAAGTGCGTAATTTTTCAAAGTGCGTTGTAGCAATGCTTTATGCTAAGTATAAAATCGGTCGAGTGGTTATGGAGAAGATGAAAATGTCAACGACAGACAAGGACAAATCTCACTTGAGCATTTGGTTCAGGTGAGCTAAAAATGAGTCCTTATTACTTATATCTATATAATTTTCAGCAACTTTTCGTTTAAATATCAAATCATTGATATTTTCGCGCTATTTTCGAACTGAAATTGAATTGAACATATTTTATTGATTAAATCAAATGTATTAGACACAAGTTCTAAATAACTTAAGTTGTCTTCTCTTTTACTTTCATTTCGTATAACTGTACTTCTTGCGCCCAGAAGTACGTGTCATTTGCGCCATTTATGAAATGTATTGGAATATATGTTACAATTTGATTCGTAGTGTTATCACAGACAAGGACACAGGGAAATGTAACTATTAATGTTTCGCTAGACTCCCAGACAGTTGTAGAATATGATGATCCATACATGGAAAAATTGGCTGTTCTGACATTTACAGTACCGTCAACGCGGATCCCGTATTTTCCGCGCACCCCCGCGGTCCAAATTGCAACGCGGTTTAAACACCTGTCTCAGGTAAAAACCGCGTTGGGTTGTTTATTTGACACATTTTTAGAAAAACAGGAATTAATCAAATTTGAATTTTCATGTTGCCAGTATTTTGCTTACAGAGTGTCGTCGATGCAAATATTCTCTGTTTATGATCTTCATATGAGAGAGAGAGAGAGAGAGAGAGAGAGAGAGAGAGAGAGAGAGAGAGAGAGAGAGAGAGAGAGAGAGAGAGAGAGAGAGAGAGAGAGAGAGAGAGAGAGAGAGAGAGGGTTTAAGGGTGTTATTTACTCAGGGTTTGAGTTCTCAAATTCCGATTGTTATAAAGTTCAATGTAATGAGTAAAATTTGTTCTAAACACAAAAAGTATTTATGAAATGAATTATTATTGACAAAACATTGAATAGTTTTACTTTAATATGTAAACGGTGTGACCGTTGGACCGAGCGCAGATTTAACACAGTGTAGTTTAATTTTTGTATAATAAAATCTATTTAAAACGCACAAAGTAAGATCCGCCAGTATGATTGCCTACTCAGATCATTCGTCAAAATTAAACTAAACGTCGCGTGCTCAGTCTACATTATGACGTCATATTTCAGACGTAAAACGTTCAAGTTTTGTCTTCGGAAATAGCCGAAGAGAGTTACGTGATTCCGAATTTTTTTTTATTTCTTCTTTCATTGTTCATCAATTTAATTTATATGAATGTCAATGTAATAAAATTGTATACTTTATTCAGAATCTAAAAGATCAGTTCCTTGACGTTTATGTTTTTATTTTCCATCTGATAATTGATAAGACATACATAGAACAAGTCGTGTTTCTTGATTGAAGCACTATTGAAACTTATCTGGTTTCCTATTTAATTTCTTTTACTTCAAATTACCTTCTATTGAAACACTGGAACTTATTCAATCGAGTTTAGGGGCAATAAACATCGATGAGTACCAGTCAATCAATGATCAAACTAACTTTTTTAAAACAAAATGGCTGCCAATATGGCGGCGCCCAGGGCTGGAAGAAAATTTTTTTGGCCTTAGTACCCCTGATTCAACTTTCATTTTTCACTGATTTTCTCATATATACGTGTTACCATCAATCCTCGCTTCGCGAGGCGGGCTTCGCCCGCCTCTCGCTGCGCTCGGTATTATGAAATTAGGCTCAAACAAAAATTGACTTTTAGTCAAACAGAGAAAATTCGGACTAAATTTTTCAGATTTTGTTTTCTGCTAAAATTTTTTGGCAGTAGTCTAATATTAAAAGTTAGGATTTTATATTTAAGTGTATGTAATTTTGCATATTTTCCCTTAGTTTTACATCACTTATTCATAAAAATAATCTTATGGCATGAATAATAAAAATATTGAAAAATGCTTAAAAACGATAAAAGACACCATATCTCAAAATTTTGATCATTGACCTCATATAAATTTTATGCCAACAGAATAAGGTCAATTTAAGTAGTTCAATACCATAAATGTTTTTGTATTATCATCATTCAATTTTTTGTAAAATTGAATAAAAAATGGGAAGGGATTATAAAAATGATAGAGGAAATTCGGACTGAATTATTTTTAAAAATTTATGCTGAAATCTTAATGTTGTGTACTTATTTAGTGCCACTACCATTCATAAAGTGTATCTTATTTTTTAAAGTGTTTAATTAATTGTGATATTTTTTTGATTAAGAAAATCTCAATCGTAGTGTAAAATTTTATGGGATTTTTCTTGATTTTTCAATAAATATTCAATGGCCATTAACTCAAAAAGTAGGTCATTGACCTACTTTTCTGAAAGTGAAAAATAACAATACAAGCAAAGGACTATAACACACAATATATGGTTTTTCATTATCATCAGTGGATTTTTTTTTCATTCTGAGTAAACGTCATCCTTAAGGCGTAATTTTACCTACTTTCATTTGAACTATACCAATTTTAAATATTCGTAAATTATTATTCATATAATAATAAGGTACATTGTGATTGAATCCAACATGCAGTTTAGTCTGAGTCCACGTGCTGTCAATCAAATCGCGCGCAGCGCCGGCGAGCGAAGCGAGCTCTAAGAACCAGTGTGCGCGGGAAAAAGAACGAGCTAAACCTACAGTTCATCAAACAAAATTTTTTGTCTATGTCCCATAATGCTCTCTAATGTTTTCACCCGTGGTGCTATGCCAAAAATGGCCGACTTTTAACTCGTAATTTACAGTGCTTTAAAGTTTGAAGACACGTTTTGAGTACCGCATATGCTTTGGCGAGACTCAAAAGATTTGTTACATGCTTCCATACCTTCGTAATGTATGGTGGCATATCTCTGCCCCTTGTGTGCATGTTATTTTTCTATTAATTATGTGGACATGCAAGATAAATATGTTGACATGCAAGATAGTTATGTGAACATGCAACATAACTATGTGGACATGCAAGAAAACTGCAATCAAATAAGAGTTATAAAAATCTCAAATATCGCCAACATGTGACATTCAAGATGCTAGATACGATACCTATTGATGTCAACATGCAACTTATTTATGTTAACATGCAACTTCTTTATGTCGACATGCAACTTATTTATGTCGACATGCAACTTAGTTATGTTAACATGCAACTTCTTTATGTCGACATGCAACTTTTTTTATGTCGACATGCAAGTTGTATGTTAACATAACTGAGTCGCATGTTAACATAACTAAGTTGCATGTCAACATATTCATCTCGCATGTCAACATAAGTAAGTTGCATGTTGACATAAATAAGTTGCATGTTGACATAAATAAGTTGCATGTCAGCATATTTATCTTGTATGTTAACATAAATAAGTTGCATGTCGACATAAAAAGGTAGCATCTAGCAACTTGGATGTCACAAGTGGGCGATATTTGAGAATTTTGGAGATTTTGTATAATTCTTATCTGATTGCAATTTTCTTGCATGTCAACATAGTTATGTTGCATGTTGACATAATTATCTTGCATGTCAACATATTTATCTTGCATGTCGACATATTTGATGGAAAAATAACTTGCACACAAGGGGCAGAGATATGCCACCATAGTAATGAGTCGAGAAACGTAAACAAAGACGAACAAAGTCATGGATGACGTCACAGTGCACTCGCGCTATATTTCCCGCGATAAATTTAGAGGTGGATCAAACATCTGTATTGCGTGTACAAGCTATTTCAGTATAGACTGCGATACCTGCCTCATTGACATATGATTTGTTTTTAGTTTTTTTCAATATAGAGATTTTATGTATATATATTAGCAAGAGCCATACTTACTGTCACATCAATCCATTTTTAAGCTAATTGTGTAATGAGTAGGGAGGAAATAAACAATAGGCCATTTTGAAAAAAAATAAAAAGGAATAAAATAAAAAAATAAACAGTTAAAAAAATTATGTAGATATGGCATATAGTCAGACCATTAAATTTAAAAATGGGAAATTACACACCTACAAACAGGTACCGGGCTCTCTCTCTCTCTCTCTCTCTCTCTCTCTCTCTCTCTCTCTCTCTCTCTCTCTCTCTCTCTCTCTCTCTGGGAAGGGGGTTGCGCTGTATGTATCATAACCATTAAAATTAGAACCTTTGGCATACTTATTGTAGAGCAAAAATTCTTTAACATTCGCTGATACCTAAATAAAACTATAAGTTGACAATGATGCAAGGTATGTGCGCTCGCCAGAACGGTAGCACCGTAAAACATATTATCATGTAGTATTTTCAGAGTAAAGTAAAATTTTCATTTTATGCCGTTGATCGTAAGGTAAACGTTCACCGTGAAGCATGCGCTTGTCACGGACCATAGTATAAAATTGACTGTCTTGAGCATTGAGAGCATCGAGAGACCAAGCCGTAAGAAAACATCACTGCTTTTAGATTTCAGTCAATAAGACGGCCACCTAATATTCGTAATGTTACCCGTTGTTAAGTGCGTTGCTAACGCTGAGGGTAATAGAACAGATTATGAACTGCGTCTTAACCAATCAGATTTCAGTATTTAACATGAAAGTATAACAATATATAAATAGTGCCTGTTTGGGAGGGTAAGAGTTGAAATTGACACCCCTCGAAAACCATTGTCAACCTCCGCGTCGGTTGACAATGGTTTTCGAGGGGTGTCAATTTCAACTGTTATCCTCCCAAACAGGCACTATTTATTTTATTATACTGAATGTCTTAATTTGAGATAATTTTTTTACTACTTTTATATAGACATGACATGAATTCTACGGCGAACCGTACGCGCATGATTTACGCGCATGTAACAATTCGTTGTGTTACCCTTTGCTAACGCTGAGGGTAATAGAACGGATTATCAACTGCGTCTAAACCAATCAGATTTCAGTATTTAACATGAAAGTGTAAAAATACGAATTGTTACATGCGCGAAAATCATGCGCGTACGGTTCGCCTTAGAATATCTAAAAGCAGTGATGTTTTCTTTAAAATTAAGACATTCAGTATAACAAAATAAATAGTGCCTGTTTTGGAGGAAAACAGTTAAAATTGACACCCCGAGAAAACCATTGTCAACCGACGCGAAGCGGAGGTTGACAATGGTTTTCTCGGGGTGTCAATTTCAACTGTTACCCTCCCAAACAGGCACTATTTATATAGTGTTGTAATGCTTGCTACATCCATAGGGTACCATACACCAAAAAAAATGCATTTTATTTACATGGATGCTTTATGAAATGACAATTTTTTCAGTAAAACGAATTAGGTTTTAGTTTTTTTTATTGGTTTTTGTTTTTGTTTTGGTTTAATGAATAAAATGAGTAATGTTTCACATGTTAATATGTTTCAATGTGATTATGATGATATTTTCACACTTCTCTCAAGGATCAATCTACTGTCAATTCATTCAAAAAAGTGGCTGGATATCTTTTCAATGGCTCGACTGACGGATTTTCATAAAATATTTCTGATCATTTCACATCACTAAAAAAACAAAAATAATATTCATTTTTTTTTTAATTTTATAAAACATATGTCAACAGTGAATAGAATATAAATAATAAAACAAAGAGAACAAGAAAAAGTAAAACAATTTATAAAATAAAACAATGATCATGGAGCCTTTCAACTTTACAGATCTGAATGTCACTAAGTACGATGGTATTTACATGTTAAATATGGATAGATTAAAAAATAGGATATAATCCTTCTAATAACAACAATATGTACTTTGAACGCATGCTAACGACTAAAAAGTCATACTCTAAAATAAAAAAAACCCAGCAATAAACAGAGCATATTGACAACAAGATGATATCAAATTCATGTTTTTCATGACAGAAGCTTTGTGCAATGAAGATGAATACAAATAAAACAAAGAATTCTGATTGTCATAATTTTTTTACGACATATAATTTGTCCTGAATTATGCACTGAATTCTATTTTCAAATATATATAATCTAGTTTTATAAGAAAAAAAATTATTTATCATGGTGGGGGGGTGTGGGGTGTGTTTAAATTATAGTCTAATTACTCTCTCTCTCTCTCTCTCTCTCTCTCTCTCTCTCTCTCTCTCTCAGATTAACTTAAACAAACAATAAATATTAAATCACTGATACTGGCTTCATTTCATTGTAGGATTGTTTCTAACAGGGTAAATATAACAGAATTACAAATAAATCTTATTTCATAAAACAAGAACAAAAAAATTATAAAATTAATACAAGTATAACCAACGGAATGTGAAAAAGATTTGAACACTATATTAAAAGACCTATAAATATTCAAAACATAATTAATGATTCACAATAGTGCAATAACAAACTTTGGTCTGGTGGCATAAGAAATAAGGACTTTATCAGATTTGATCATGTGACCAAATCGTATTTATATCCCCATAAATACAAGAAATATTTTTGATCACAAGCAATTTGTGAGCACAGTTGTTACAATAAACATTCATGTGTAAAACTTTCACAATAAACTATAAATTATGCCTTTTTTCTGATGCCGTGAATTAAAATTCATAATGTGTCCCTCTAATAAAAGATATTACTCTGTCTGTTATGAATAACTTTTGCGGGGACTATTACCTTACAAAATCAGCAAATGAAAGTGGTATTATCAATAAATTTTGACCCCAAATACATGCCATAATTCTAGGTATTTTAATAACAGATTTCTTCAGGAAAACGTATGTTTTACAAAAGCAAAATTTTGAAGAGGAGTATGTTGCACAATGTTTACACATACGGCTTAATTAATTAACCCACTCAATTGTAACATATAACCTGTAGGTCATTGTGGCAAACAAACAGTGACAGTAAAAGTAGACTTTCAAATTCATGTTAAGTACCTCACAAACATTTTGTAACTAATTACACCTTCTCTACTTTAATAATGAAACCAAAATGATTATGTGCAGTATGGTCAAATATCTTCACCCAATTTTAACTAATTTTTAAATAGTATCGTATAAAAATCAAATCTTCATAAATCATTGTACAGTGGACACCTATCACTTTAATCTTTATTTTAGTCATCATTGCTCATTCCCTGTTTATCTATGACGTCACCTAAATGACCTAATTCCCGAAAAATCTTCCAACTTATTTTTAAAGCTCTTTATAAAACTTTAATTTTGGGGGTGAAAAATGCATAATACCGCTCATAGTCCTTTCTGTACTTCTACTTTCTTCCTTTAATAAACACAAACAGGGGACATGATATGGTACCATACAGATAAATGAACATAATATCATTGCTTAATTGTTCCTTAATAACAACCCTTTAATACATACAACTATGTAGTGGGTAAAAGAAAAAAATCCTTGACTAGAGAAAAATCAAGACTAGATCATAAAAAAGATTGACATCATGTGGCAAGGAAAGCATGGACACATATAAACCAGGTCCATTCACAGCTAAGTCCTGTTTTTATAAATACATTTCACATTTTTCTCAGAACATGTACAAGTTTTTTCTTCAGAAATAAAACTAAATCGATTCCTTTTCAGTGGAATGAAATTGAACCTTTCCACTTGATCAGCAACACCAGCAGTTCTGACCATCAGCTGAAGGAGGTACTAGCCCCTATGCTGGAAATGGGTTTCTTGCTGGTCGTATGAAGCTCGCTCGAGTCGAACGTCACTTGTTTAGTAACTCGGGGTTTGGAGGCCGCTCTGACGGGGGCCTCCAGCTCGTCCTGAGATTCGTAACACTCATTGTCTTTTTCCTGGTGAGCTGGGTGAGATTCCTCCTGATTATGTCCGGGTAATTCTCTGAAAACAAGCAACAGATGGAGTTTTTTGTCAGTTAATTACATGTTACAGTAAATAAACCTTAGGCTACCATTTTTTAATAATTAAAAATTGGATTTAAATATTTTACAGTTCCTAAACTTTAGGAGCAGTTAAACTTTATAAAAAGCAATCATGATGGACCACAACTAGTCTAATATACTGTCAAACCTCTCTATCTAGACCACACTTGGACTGAGAACAAAACTTCTGAGATACCCAAGGATCAAGATATCAAGGTAAAAATTCTATTCTCAAAAATGAGTCTGGTTTTTCAATTCAATATATTCAAGGCATTTGAAATATCAGTGTTCATAATATGGAAGTTCAACTGTACTTGCAATGAATAAAATAAAAAGCCAGATTTATTCCTTTTCAAATTTAAGCATGAAGAAGAAGTCTATTTGACCTAATAAATGTTAAGAATTGAATGACATTTAAATGTAAAATCAAGTAGACTGATTCATATGAAGTCACAATGTGACAAATTGAGTGAATATCAATCAAACCTGAACGATTTTTTCAATGACTGAAATAGAAAATGTGTGGCTGTGTGAAAAATCCTAGGATGCAGCTCGATTAATGTTCTTGAAAGGATGACCAAATTAACAAGAAATACATACCTTTCTCGATTGAAAATCCTGAAGTATTTGAAGATATTCTCCTCTGTGTCATGAGCTGTATCGCCTTCCTGTTCATAAAAAAGTTAATATGCATATCAATTATTATGACCAGCAATTAAATAAAATCTTAATTCACAGTAACTCAAAATATTTATAGAAAAACGAATTAAGTTCACATCGAATATCTTTTACTTTTAACAAAATCAAACGCTCTCAATCTATGACACACTGATTATCAAAATACAAAGAAAAGTATTATTGTCCTTCCAATAATAGAAAAAATCTTATAATTTTAAATTGAAATCTTTCACCATTATTAAATGTATAAATGTATCTGGCCTTGATGTGAGATTTTGAGAAGCTTTAACAATTGAGATCATGTAAGAAAAGTAGAAGCATGTATTGACCTCCATGAGAGATTTAATTTGTGAGATCTTGCAAACTTTTCAACACTGAAATCTAACTTCGTAAGTACTGAACATCATAATGAGATAAATAATTAAACGAGATATTTCAAGCCCGTTTTCAATGAATAAGAATGATCTACAAAAATAAACTTGACCACCGTTAATTTTCACGAGATATCTTTAACTTGTTATCAGTAATAATTAACTGGTAATAACTGTCTTTTTAAATGAACCCATCTTCCCAAAAGATTTTGCATGATATCTCAGACTTCTAACAACTGAAGTTAAACTGTTAAGAGAGGTCAACATGAATGAACATTTATTTACTCTTCCCTTGAGATTTTGTGAGATATTTCAAGCCTTTTAGTTGTAAGGAATGTCATAAATTCACGTAGGTTCCAATGAGATTTTGTGAGATATCTCGAGTCTCTTACCACTGATGACTGGCGAGACAGTTCCCGTTTCGAGTTCTGTTTAGCGAGTCTCTTCTTCTTCTTGTGAAGTGGCTTCGATTCGATGATCATCTCCTCCAGTTCATATGTTGGGTCACAATTCAGGTGGTCTTTCTACAAAACAGTCACATTTAGGTACATGTAATACTTGTAAATAGATCTTATTAGGGCTTTCTAGAACTTAATTTGTTTTGCAGATTTCAGATATATGTTTTTACTCTTCTCTTTCACTGAAAATGTTTTTTTTCCTGGAGGCAAAAAATATGCTAGACCTTGAATTGTTTAGAGTATACATACAATCAAAGATTTGTCTCAATATACCTTAACAAGTGAGTTTAAAAACATCTCTTATACCATTTAAAAAATCCCGTTTTAAATCCACTTGTGGACAATGATTGTGACAGGGACACAATTAAAGCAAGCAAAATTTTCCAATAACAGTATATTCAATTAAGCTAATTCCAAAAATACCTGAAATAATCAAAATAAAGAAATGACAATTTTTTTTTTCTTTTAAAAAGAATGAACTGTTAAAGAAAAATAAATTGTTTCTCCGTGACAAGCACAAGGAGAATAGAAATGTTCAAGAGGTAGCTTACAGAAGGCACAAATGGAGGCTCTTGATCTCTCGGTGTAGAATCTTGTCAAAGTCCAGGTTGGCGATAAAGCTGTGCTTCTGCAAGGCCTCAAGTGATGATATCCTCTTCTCAGGATCCAGGTACAATAGCTGAAATATGGACTGACTGATAATAATAACCCAAGAAAATATAGACATTTAACCCACTCGGTCCCCATAATAAGGTCCTCAGTCTATAACTCAGTGCTTCATAAGGTCGTCTTTTAGGTTACCTGTTTATAAGATTCTCCATAATCTCTCACCAAATAAATTTCTGTGATAACCTGTGGTAATGTTCTAATATTAATACAGTAAAACATGGTTATAGCATACACGCTTATAATGAATTGAAACTTAAAGCAAAGTGATTTCCATTCCCCGTGACTTTATTACACGTTGTAAACTTGATGGATATAACGAATTAGGCTTATAACGAAGCAAAATCACCTGTACCTAGCACTTTGTTATAAGCGTGTTTTACTGTATTATGTTATTATAAAGTCCTCTATAATAGCCTGCTATAAAGTTAAACCTCTACACAAACTGTAATATACAGTCCTCTCTTATTAAATGTTACATAATGATCTGATTTTCAACATCCTTTAAAATCATTAGTAACATAAAGTCCTTTATAGTTATTTGTTTTTATAGATAAAAAATATATAATTACCTGGTACATTAAGTTCTCACCTGTTTTTATAAGTCCTCTATTGATATACCAGTCCTGTTATATAAGATCCTTTATAATTACCTGTATTTTAAGGTATTCCATAAATACCTGTTAAATAAGGTCTTCTGTGATAATTTGTTTTGTTTTTAATGGTCCCATATAATTGCTTGTTTAATAATGTTCTCTATAATAACCTGACAGTGTCTTATAAGGTCCTATATAAGAACCTGTTTTATACAATCTTCTACATGTATAATTACCTGTCTTAAAGGTCCTTTATTGACCAGTTTTATAAGGTCCTTTATAATTACCTGCTTTATAAGGCTTCTCTAATTACCTGTTTTACAAGGTTCTCTATAATTACCTGTTTTATAAGGTTCTCTATAATTACCTGTTTTATAAGGTCCTCTATAATTACCTGTTTTATAAGGTTCTCTATAATTACCTGTTTTATAAGGTCCTCTATAATTACCTGCTTTATAAGGCTTCTCTAATTACCTGTTTTACAAGGTTCTCTATAATTACCTGTTTTATAAGGTTCTCTATAATTACCTGTTTTATAAGGTCCTCTAAATTACCTGTTTTATAAGGTTCTCTATAATTACCTGTTTTATAAGGTTCTCTATAATTACCTGTTTTATAAGGTCTTTGCAGCCACTGTGCCAGTTTGATGAGTAATGCACTTTAAGTGTTGTAAACATTTGCTTGGCCTCGTGAATCGAGGTGCTGCTGTGAGTATCATAAGGTCGCTGTAAAGTTAAAATATGTCAAGATATTCATTATCATTATTTTTGGTTGCACTATTGAATTATATATTAGTACATTTAATGCATATTATAAATATTAGCGCATACAATTGACACTTACAGCGAAGTGATTTTCATTCTCGGTGACTTTACCACATGTTGTAAACTTGGCAGATATAACGAATTAGGCTTATAATGAAGCAAAGACGCCTGTCTCTGGCACTTCCTAATATAAGCGTGTTTTACTGTATACTATGAACTTTTATTCATTTGAAAATATTTACATTCAGTGTTTATTTCCCCTTATGTTTGCATTGGAAATGTGCGACGTTCAATATCCTGTGAATACACTTTACTAATTCATGCGCCATAAGCACAAATATAAACGTCACCACGTGTTTTGAGTTTATTTATTTTTGTAGGATTAAATGAAACCTTCAATCTTACTTAACCAATTTGATATGTACTTTTGAAAAATAATCATTAAATTATAACTACTCCTTAATTTAAAAGATTTTTCTCTACAAAGTGTCTGGGACTATATTTTTAGCTGCGGAAACATACAAAATAACATGTTAATATGGCTGTTTCATGTATGTTTCATATCCCTGACTGAGAGCGTTAATAACTGCTTTTTAGTGACGTTACACAATTCATATATTTCATACAAAAAAAAAGTTAGTTTAATATAAATATAAGCATTGAATGCTTTTTTTTGGATGTCATCGGTCCTATGACACACCAATGCTGTGCAGACAAATAATCATACCCTGCTAACGCATGGTACTCAATTTGTCTGCACCGCATTGGTGTGTCATAGGACCGACGACTTTAAAAAAAAAGCATTCAATGCTTAAGAAATTTTCGTGATAACCTTGTCTTCAAGAATATTCAATACCATGTGCCAGTCCTTAAATTCTAAGGTATTTCATTTTCCAGATAATCTAAATTTATGTTGTTTGTAGTCCAATATCAACTGCACATGGTTTCTTAACTAATCTAGCCCAGAATTAAACTCACAACTACTGTAAATGTATTATATTTGACGTGTACGATGTTAGGCAGAAATCAATTTTTGAACAAGTTGGCGTTGATTTGAATAAGCGTATTCCTGAGTGTGACTATTCTTATACATATATGCATGACATTTAGCGATGTACTTGATTTCGTGGAAGCCGCATTGCGCCAAAAATGCTAAATAGAAAAAAACAGCCAAATGTAATACGTTTACAGTATTCATAATATTAAAAATGTATTCTTTATAGTGTTTAGTATTTACATTGATTTCATAAATTTTTAGATATATATCAGTTACGAGCAATTCAATTGCCACGTTCATAAGGTTATAAATTCTGAGCAATGTTATTTTGCTTTCCTAAATTTTTGTATTCTAAATCTAATCATAGCTAGTTTACATTTATGAAAATAAAAAAATTCAAGCACATTTTAATGATGCTGCTGTTGTTTTGTTATTTTTTAAAAAGGTTTGATCGAAAAAATAAGTCACTGTGAACCAGTTCATTCCCGGTAAATCACGAAATAAAGGCGCTGCAACTTAAAGTTGGTTCAATTTATGGAGTAAATCATTAGATATCGAAATTCTGGACTAAAAGTATCAATCTTTATACAGTAAAACATGGTTATAGCGAACAATAGCTTATAATGAATTGACACTTACAGCAAAGTGATTTTCATTCCCCACGACTTTATTACATGTTGTAAACTTGACAGATACTGTAGACTTTAAAAAAAAAGCATTCAATGCTTAAGAAATTTTCGTGATAACCTTGTCTTCAAGAATATTCAATACCATGTGCCAGTCCTTAAATTCTAAGGTATTTCATTTTCCAGATAATCTAAATTTATGTTGTTTGTAGTCCAATATCAACTGCACATGGTTTCTTAACTAATCTAGCCCAGAATTAAACTCACAACTACTGTAAATGTATTATATTTGACGTGTACGATGTTAGGCAGAAATCAATTTTTGAACAAGTTGGCGTTGATTTGAATAAGCGTATTCCTGAGTGTGACTATTCTTATACATATATGCATGACATTTAGCGATGTACTTGATTTCGTGGAAGCCGCATTGCGCCAAAAATGCTAAATAGAAAAAAACAGCCAAATGTAATACGTTTACAGTATTCATAATATTAAAAATGTATTCTTTATAGTGTTTAGTATTTACATTGATTTCATAAATTTTTAGATATATATCAGTTACGAGCAATTCAATTGCCACGTACATAAGGTTATAAATTCTGAGCAATGTTATTTTGCTTTCCTAAATTTTTGTATTCTAAATCTAATCATAGCTAGTTTACATTTATGAAAATAAAAAAATTCAAGCACATTTTAATGATGCTGCTGTTGTTTTGTTATTTTTTAAAAAGGTTTGATCGAAAAAATAAGTCACTGTGAACCAGTTCATTCCCGGTAAATCACGAAATAAAGGCGCTGCAACTTAAAGTTGGTTCAATTTATGGAGTAAATCATTAGATATCGAAATTCTGGACTAAAAGTATCAATCTTTATACAGTAAAACATGGTTATAGCGAACAATAGCTTATAATGAATTGACACTTACAGCAAAGTGATTTTCATTCCCCACGACTTTATTACATGTTGTAAACTTGACAGATACTGTAGATTCCTTATTTTACGCGAGTACTTAATTCTGTGATTCAACGGTTTTGCATAAAAAGCCAACTCTGAATTTTTCATCATAATTCCAAACAGTTTACATCTGTCTGAAAAATTAAAGCAAGATTTTAAAATCTGCGAGATGTGCTTCTCGCAATTTTATGCGGATATTTAATTCTGACGCATTTGATTAGGAATTTACGGTTTAATGAATTATGTTAATATAACTAAATAAAATTGCCCATTTCTGGGGCTTTGTTATAAGTGTGTTTCTACTGTGGTAAATGCATATTTTAGATTGGTGTTTTAAGTAATACTCTTAAATCTGTCATGCTGTACTGGTTACTAAGTGTTACATACACTGACTATTACATGTGTATCATCATCAGGAAAAATCAAGATTTTCTTCTGAAAATCCTAACATATTTAACTTTTGTACCTTAACATTGCAAACTGTATGTGCCACTGATTAATATAATGGATGTTTGTCACTGGAGAGCCGATACAATTATGAGTAGGGTCAGCAAATAAAAGCATTTTTGTTACTAAGAATGAAAGTTTTTTGATAACATTTCACTACATATAATGGTAAGGAATGAAACCAGTATTTCAACTGGCTCACGCGGCGTTATTGATTTTTACTTTTCCAAGATGACATGCACAAAAAGAAAAAAGAAAAAAAGGCTGAAATTTAATTCACATTCATCTGAAATTAGACATCTAAAACTTAAAATTATGTTTTATTTTGTGAAAATTCTTTAAAATATTTCTCAAATAGCACAATCAAAATATTGATTTTGCAAAACTCGGGGAAAAAATAATTTGTAAGAATTAATTCTTAGCTAACGATACCTTGCACTCAATGGCTCATGCTAGCTGTCACAGTGAAAAAACCCTTTTTTAATGATTAACTTTTCTCTGCAATCAAGTTTTGATGAGCATTGCTAAGCTTAAGATACAGCCTTCTCCATTTTTAACATCTCGCAATGTCTGAAATCCAATAAATTGTCTTGCTCTTGTTATATCTCGCCATCCCCAATCCAACTTCGTCAATGCAATAATGACTTGTGGGGACGTTTGTAGAGACGCAGCCACACTTGTTAGCAACATATTCTTTTTTCTGGGTTGCTAGGGTTACAATTAACTATGTATAGCAGCTAGCTTGCTTAACATCATCCATAAAACAATAAAATTCTCTCTCGGAAATGATTGTCATCATCATATCCACTTCGAACAACCAAGAAAGCATTTTATTATTTAATGATTTTATCTTTCCATTTCCATTTTAGCTTACCAATTTGTGTCAGTAGTAGTAAATGAGGCTTCAGGTTTATAATAACAGGGTATTATTTGAACTCGGAATAATTATTTAACTCGGAATTCAATAAAATTCTGATTTTAGCTTTAGTTGCTATAGTTATACAATAGTTTTGCAATAATGATGATGCATGGTGTAGAAGAGAACATATGAGGGTTACATTCATTGACACACCTTATATAGTATTTTTAAAATTATCATTTCTAATTTTAAAGTCTACATGTATATACATATACAACTATAATCATTTCAATAAAGTGTGTATATACGAGTCATGTACTTTTATATTTATTTTTTTAATTTATTTATTGGTTTTATTTTTTATTTATTCATCATCTGTTGTGTTTTTCTTTATTTACAGATTGGGGGGGGGGGGTTAGTTATTTTTGTGCTCTAATGTTTGTTGAGACATGCGCAGAAGGGTTAGTCCATGCCTGGCATGGACTAACCCTTCTGCGCATGCCTCAAATTTGCTCTTTGATCTCTTTTCTACCTGAAGTGTAAACAATTTACTTCAGGCCAATAAAATCCAATATTGTATCCGAAAACCGACGCAGAATTAAACATACGACTAAATTCTATAGGTACGGTGATAGACTTCCTTCAGCGTAATCTACAACATGTACACAGCAGACATAACGTTATGCACGTAATCACCTATTGATAAAATTCCATAATCTCCCGAGTACCGTCACCTGTACTTGCACCCGCGTTGTACAACAAACTATCTCCGGTGTTGATTGCGACCATTTTATCCACAGCAGAAAATAATCACGTTAAAATCTCTTCAACGCCATATACACACAGCCATTCTCCCCGACATGTAAGACGGAGACTACAGGAATGCTATCGTCACTTTTAACTGTCTGACGTCACATTAATATTTTAACATTTGTATAAATGTTATTTATCTTATTTGTCAATACATGTCCATATTTTTTAAATTCAATTTCAATTTATTGCAGTGCAAACAATATCTTTCCCTGGTCATGTAATTTCAACCCCCTTTGGGTGTAGTAACCCGCATTTTCAGTCTGAAAATCCTTTACTATGGCTACTTCTCGAAAAATTTGTCCTCCTTTATTTATTCCTCTACCAGTGTTAATGATGCATTCATGACTTTTCTTCAAATTACGAAAGACTATTGAAAGGAAAGGACTAAAAGTTTTAAAATTTCAAGATCCGCCCATATAATTCCACTCCCTTTAAAGGCACCTATTTTCATGTGCAAGCATGACAAAAATCACTCTCAAAATGACGTTACATTTACTATGACGTCATTCTAGAGTTGATCACTTCTAGCTGAGAAGAATATTTTACAGGATATCCCCGAAGCAAACTAAAAAGGGGGGGGGTGGTTCTTAAAAAATGATGGTATAGGCCTTTTTTAGTTATTTCCCGTTACTGGATCATGTGTGTTATACCAATTTCCATGCACGCCTTGTACATGTAGCATTGATGTATGCAATAATGTCTGCTTTCTGATTGCACCTTGCACTTCGCTTTTTTTTATAATTTTGCCTGTAAAGCCTGTCCTTGTTGTAGATTAAATATACTCTCCTTCAGCCTATAGAAATATGGAGGGTAATCGTGTACAAAAATCCAGACATGTAAACTTGTAAATCCGAATATGTAATCGTGTTGGTGTGTGAGTCTGATTATGAATATGGGTAATTCTGATCGTGTAACCTATAAAACTTAGGGATAAACACTTTAGAGTTGACCCCGCAGGCCTTCGATCTAATTTTTCCTACAGATGTCAATTGCAGCTGTAAAATGCTGTTTGTTATTTACATGTGACCTGCCATTATAATACAAACGTTCAATCTGTAGTCTCTGCATTTGTATTTCTGTTTTCTGAAATATCACCGCTGACATGTTACAAATCAACAAATGTAAAGTCTACAAGTTTGTCGAATTTTGACATGACCATATATGGAAACAGTGACGTCACCGAAAGAAAAAAGCAAGCTGCAGGTAAAGGCATGCCGTAATCGCCGGAATAGGGACGGAATAAATAAAAAAATATATATATAAGGTATAATCATATTATCTCTGGATAACAACTTTTCTTAGAAAGTATTATTATTTGGAAAGTTATCGATAAGAAAAACAAAGAATTTAAAGACATTGGTTTTGAGATTTTGATTAATATGAGACATGAGAAACGACACCCCCTTAAAAAATAAATAAAAATTCCAAAGATAAGGTTAACTGTCGTGAGATTAAAATGTGTATAAATTATTTTTAAAAATGTTTCATTTTGCATTGTCGGCAATATATAGGGAAAAAAGCCTATCAAGCTTGTGAAAATTGCGCGGGGGTGTTAAGGTCAAGATCTAGTAAATGATTCCAGACTGTCTTTTTGGTGCTAGAACCATTATGACGTCATAATTGATTTGATGAATTTTTTTCCGTATTTTACGGCTTTTAAAGAATTATGTGTAAAATAAAACAATATTTTGACATTCTATATTTAATCACGGGAAAAGTAATCCCGGTACCTATATTCTATTTGACATCATTTTAAAGAGGATGTCAAGACCTTGTATAATGCCGTTTTTGCTGAGACTGTAGGCAATCTAGATATATTTCATTAGTCAAAAATGGACACAACTCCGAGATTTGTTACTTTTATCCTTCATATTTCATAGAAAACGATTGTTTAAAACATGATTTTTCATTGTGTTTACCAAAAATTTAAGCCCCGGTACACCCTATCAAACAAAGATATTGTTATGAAGCATCATTAAAAGAATTTATATCCTGAATTTCAAAAACCTGTAGGCACCTTCCATTTACTAGATCTTGACCTTATGGAAGCATATGGAATCTGAGTTACATGTAATTCCGTAAAATCACAAATCTTAGTTATTCTGTACATATTCAAATATCTAAGCAGCGAAACGTAGATCAAAAACAAATAAAATATACTGAAGACATTTTTTTTCCAGAAATTAGTTTGTATTACGTAGATTCACACTTTGATGACGTCATGACTAAAAGTTGAATGCGTGTGAATTTGATCGGAAAGCTTTGTAAACATATTCAAAATATAACTAATCTAAGAACTCTAACAAAGTATTGTGGTGTGATTTATTGAGAATTGAACATAAGAATACTGGGGAAGATGTTAGTTTTATCAATCATCGCTAAAAGGTATGTAAATTTGCTTTTCTTTCTCGGCCAGGCTTTCCTCTGTCGTTGTTTACGATATAAAAATCCGACTAGAACAACACTACCCCGTATATATTGAACTTGAAATTTTATACGTATCGTTAGTTTGATCAATGCTTAAATTGAAAAGTGCTGCTAGAATCCCATGTTGTGTGTTGTTTTGATGCAATTTGCCGTTTTACGTGCAAACTATATAAAAGTTGGGAAGGTTTTACGAGAACCGGATGAATAACTTTTTAATAAGGAAAAACATTGGATTCTAGCAGCGGTTTTGATTAAACTGAGATGATTTGCTTTCACTTGGTATGTTAATTTTATTTTGGAAACCGCGGGGTAGTGTTGTTCTATCTCATTTTATGTTAAGGAATATACGTAAGCTATTTATAGTTGTCACGTGATAATGCACCAGTGTGGCAGTAATGTACTACCCGATTTTATTGCACTGACATCTATTTTAAAGGACAATACTAAGTTTTTGATCTTAAAAATTATTCAAATTAATTATTTAATTCCACGATTTTGAATATAACAGTCAAAATAAGACGCTAAATTGCCCATATGCTTCCTTAACACCCCTGCGTGGTATTTTTTAAAATTTCAAGCAATTATTACGGGATATGAGCATGACGTCCTGAATGTCGTTTCAATACAGACTCACTTTGTGAAATTGGTTGATAAAAAATTTCCGGAGAGCTATTATAATACAGCTTTACAGCCACTTGTGAACATGTACTGTTTACCATAAAACAACTACTTAATTTTGTAAAATTATCGCCTATACTATATATTTTAGAATAGTTTATGATTTAAACTCTACCAGTTCATATACGATCAAGTTCATATGACCCACCACGTTCCTTACTTTCAGAAATCTTTTTTTTTATAACAGTTCTATACTCTGTACCGAGTTTTTACTTCCGCCACTTTTTGTTGATTTTAGATAAAAATACACATAACTGTGAAAGAAGTACAGTTGAAATCGATGAAATGGAAAATATCCAAGATATCTTCATTGACAAATTATCCCTTTTCACTCATAAAAGTTTACAGGAACGATAACAAATTTCTTACGGAGATGTGAAATGTTTACATCTTTTCTCCATTCGGAAGTATTCGGGACACCTCGCGCAATTTTCCAACGTTATCACCCGGGCTTATTAATGGCTGATGCAATGCAAAATCCACGTAGACTTTCTATTTTGGGATGTGTATTAAAACCTAAAGCGGTAGAGGGGCGTTTCAAAACAGATAATCTGGACATTTTTCATATTAGTGGATGAACGTAGTTTGAGCTCAAAGGTATTTATGATAATCGAAATATCAAGCGAAAAGTGATGGAAGCAAAAACTAGCTCGGGACTACGAAAGCCGAGAAGGATCATTCGAGATTCGAGATTCGAAATACGAGATTCGAAATACGAGATTCGAGATTCGAAATTCGAGATTCAATATCTAAATTAACCAATCAAATCAAGGATCTGAAAATATGTATCCTAGCGACATCAAACTGTTCTAAATAAAAATCATACGTACATGCTCTTATATACAAATAAATGCTATGTTCACTTCTCCCTACCTAACTAAATAATTATTTGTATTTACTTTAACACAGAATATCTAAGTAGACTAGTAATAATGCAGTGTGCTTCGCGGATCTAAGTGATTTTGTTTGCCCTGGTGCATTTCCACCTGATGCGTTTGAACCCTAAGGTATTTCACCACCAGTAATAGTTTAAAACCCGGGTTTATTCACCCCTTTTGTGTAAAAATGCGGTTATGGTAGAGAACTTCATAAGCGTAGCTAATTTTTTCTGTAGGGGGTCCTAGGCCAATTTAAAAAAATTTTACTATGTAAATTTAATAAGCTCCAATTTTCCCGAGGAGGGGGTCCAGATCCCCTGACCCCCTCCTTTCTAGATCCCCGCATGAAGATTAGTACATGTATCTAAATAATCTAAATATAAATAATCTGTCCTGTTTCACTAATAAATATAAGCATTACTTATCGTTTTTATGTATGCATACAGTGATACACTAGTACTATGATTATAAACAAATCATTGAGATATTATCACATCATACGGAATTATTAATAAATACAATTTTTTTTCCTTTTCCTCAGTAAACAACTTATTATGAGTCTTACTTTTGGAATTGTTTTCAATATAGAAGGATACCTACTCTCTACAATTAAAGGTAGGGATGATAGGGTGCCAATTTGTTCACATTGCCGATTTCTTGTGCAGAGAACAGTAAAACCCTTTATTTGATTGTGCATGAATATTTCAAAATTAATTGTTGTACATATATATTGTTATAATTCATTCATTGATATATCAACAAGAAAGAATAAAAGCATATGTTTCACAGCCAAGTTAAGTTTCTCTGTAGTTTCCTACCCCCCCCCCCCCTACCCCCCACCGCACCAAAATTGACAATAATTACATATAAGTCATACAAATGTTTACTTTTTTGTAAGTAAATCTCTAAAGATGTAAATAAGCACTGCAAACAAAGATGTGTGTATTTAATATACTACTACATTACACTTAGCCAGATAAAATGTAATCAGGATGAAGCTACAAGAGGTGAGTGGTGCAAATTTACCAATTTGTCGCCATACACACAGAACACCAAATAAAGAAACTGGTGTGTGGAATGCATAAAAGATGGCGGCAAATTATCTCAAATAATCAGTGCAAAAACCCACAAATAGGCTGTTATTTGTTACATATCCTGCAAAAACATTGATAAAAAATGTTATCGTCCCATAACATAGCCAATTAAGTTAATGTGTACATATGGTCAACGTACATACAAGAAGGCGGACGTATCAGGCGGGGATCCAGAAAATTAAATTTCAAAAATGATCGGTTGAAATTGAATTACATTAAATGCTTTGAAAAATTGTTTTAAACTATCGCACGGGTCAAAATGCGTGATAGAAGCTATGTACAGTGTAATTGGAAACTTTCATTTTATATCAATATGTAGTATTACCTATTATAACAAATGAGAGTATAGCACAACTGCCACAAGCAATACATGTACTTTACCGGCACCACCTCCCTCCCCATAAAAAAATGAAACAATTGTCGTTTTATTTGCTAAAATGTGTGTGGTTCAAGATTTTTCTAAAGGACATACCCGATTAGAATTGAAAAAAAGAGTCGTACGTTTAAAACTAATTTTGTCAAAACTTTTAGATTCATTTGGTTATATTTTGGTCCATTTGGGTAAATATATGCACCAGCGCAGCTCTAATTTATATATAATCAGGCCATAAATTCAAAATATTTTCAAAAATTAATAGATCCAGTGGATGAAAGAAAATGAAAGCAAGTCGAACTCGATGAGTGCTAATACCTGTGTTGAATGAATGGTACAGTAGAATATGCGCAAAAAAGTCCCGTCTACTCTTTCCTACCCTATAATTATTGGAATATTAAATCCGATTATAAGAGTCAAATTAAAAATCAAGTACGGATATGTACCTGTTTATCAAAAGTAAAACTACTCATAATTTATCTACAGTGCATCGTTATGGAGCTACACAGAAAGTTTTATATTAATTTGCCGAGCCAAATAAAAAAAAACCTGGAAAACGAAGAGAAAACAAAGTGGGGACAGAATAACCGACAAATTAATTAGGACTATATAGCCGCCCCCCCCCCCCCCTCTTGAAATGTATATACTGAAAACAGATTATTGGCGTACAACATCCGCACACAATGTAAAGAAAATTTCATGTTTTTTTTATCATTTTTGCTAGCTAATGTAAAGACATCACAAATATCCCAAGCCCCCTCACGGAAAAGGAAATGCTAGGTGATGAGAGAGAGAGAGAGAGAGAGAGAGAGAGAGAGAGAGAGAGAGAGAGAGAGAGAGAGAGAGTCGATGTAAATCACAGGTGCGCTAACACCGTTAAAATTAAAGCTTGCTAGTTGGTCTGCCCTACCCTAGCTACCTCCTCTCTTTTCTCGTTTTAGAGGCTTAATTATTTTCTATATATGCTTGTAACAAATCAAATCAATTTCAAATTCTAAATCAAACTGAATTTGACACTACAAAACTCTCTCTGTGTCTGTCTGTCTGTCTGTCTGTCTCTCTCTCTCTCTCTCTCTCTCTCTCTCTCTCTCTCTCTCTCTCTCTCTCTCTCTCTCTCTCTCTCGTATCGACAATGACATTGCCATACCCTACAATACACTATTCTTATCTGGATTTTTGTCTTTGAGGTTATAAATCATTATATCTTCTATGGTTTAAAACTTTATCATAACCTATATTTTGACATGTCGATTATTTTTGTGAGTTTCGTTTCATAGCTAAAACATTTAGATTAAACAGATCTTTCTTCGCGAGCCGATTTTTACACAGTTGGGGCGAATACACTTCGGGTTAAAATTGTTCGGGAGGAAATACATACAGGGCAAACAAAACCACTTAGATTCGCAAAGTCAACAGTGTTATTTCTAATTTAATTGTTTATACTGTGTGGGGTTAATTCATCAATGTTAATTTAACCATTTTATAACCACTATTTAAGAGCTATTAAGACATTTATTTGTAGGAAAGAGCATGTACGAATGATCTTTATTTAGAACAGTTTGATGTTGCTAGGATACAGGTTTCAGATCCATGATTTGATTGGTTAATTTAGATATTGAATCTCGAATTTCGAATCTCGAATCTCGTATTTCGAATCTCGTATTTCGAATCTCGAATCTCGAATGATCCTTCTCGGCTTTCGTACGGGACAGAGTATAGATTGTTTCATTTTTTATCTTTCACTTGCACAACAAAATCATTTTGATATTTTAAAAAAAGTATAAATACATGTATAGTAACATACATTTTACCGCAAACAATTACCAAATCTTTGTTTATTCTAACTAATTCAGAAAAATAACAAGAGAAAGGCTGTAAATGTGACAGCAAACTGGGTTTTCTTTTGTGTGAATAGAATTCATAATCCATTTGTCAATCCTGAATTGATAAATACTAACTATCCAAAGAAATGGGGTACTCTATATGCAATGTTTTTGCCAAAAATGACTAAGTTCAACAGCTGATATTTTTTTTTCCATAAATTATCAGAAATAAAAATCCTAGCAATTACCATACCTCTGATATATTTATAATTGATATGTAAAAGAACAATTTCCTATCACGAAAATCGACGAGGAGTTTTCGGTACAATACGGGTACCTATTTGGCAGACACTCGCCCGCCCGCCAATTTCACTATTTCAATAATCGAAAAACCCGGTTAAAAATTCTCTCGAAAAATTCTTAGAATTCAGAGGCAATGGAGCTACATGGGACCTCACGGCGGTCTCCGAACCTCATGCCGCTCAAAATATATTTAATCCCGTAGAAAATTTCTTGATCCGTATCATTTCTAGAAAAGAGTACGCATTAACTTATTAATATATTCCATTTTAAATTACATGTCAAATTATTTAGAGAAATAAGATATTAGATATTTCTTTTTAACCCTTATCGTAAATTAGCGCATTCGTCACATCGGCGACGATTTTTATTATCATGACCCTCTTCCTGTTTGGTCCAGTTTCAATCATACCTCAAATTTTTTTCCAAAGATGATACCAGTATTTCCGATAGAAAAAGTGTCGGTCATTAAAAGCTTAATGCAACAGTTAAGCTGAATATTATGTTTATTTTTCATCCATTCCGGCGATTACGGCATGCCGTTTCCCCGCAGCAAGGCAGCTGCCATATAAGGTCATGTCAAAATGCGACAAACTTGTAGACTTTACATTTGTCAATTTGTATTATGTCAGATGTGCTATTGCCGAGCCTGAAGATACAAATGCAGAAACTACGGATTGAAAGTATGCAAAGTTGAAGGTTTAATTAACTGACGAAAGCAATAAAGTTGCAAATTTTGCATCATGCGAAGGAACTGAGTCAAATCTTACATGTGTTTATCCCTGAGTTTTATAGGTTACATGATCAGAATTACACATATTCATACTCAGACTCACACACCAACACGATTACATATTCGGATTTACAAGTTTACATGTCTGGATTTTTGAACACGATTACCCTCCATATAGAAATGCATGTTTAATCACGTTTGCTTCTGTAGTATATGCACCCTCTGATCCTTAAACACCCTCTGTAGTATGCTAGCTAGCTTTGTAACATAACTGCATGGTGTGCGCCTTTGTGCATATGCGTATGGGTCACTAACCAGCTAATCCAAGCACTATGGACACTGGGGGTTCTAGCTTGTGCTATTGAATCAAACCTCACCTGTATTTAACACCGAAATAGAGTTCCTTTCGTGTTTTGGTCTGTAATAAATTGCTTCGAATAAAGAAGAATTCAGATTTTATTTGTCTATTCCGGCTTTTAAAAAACCTCACAAGCTTTCTAAAAATGGCAATGATAGGTAAAACGATTACTATTTATACTAGAAACGGAAATGCAAACACATTTTAATTCAGTTATATTGTCTATCTTAATAAACTAGTTATATTGTATATGTTAATAAACTAGTAATAAAAACAGAAAATATTGTTCATACGGTAGAAATCAATAACGGCAAATTAAAATAAACCGGTATTCTATAAGTCAACATTTAAAAACAAAAAAGTCAACAACAACAAAATTATAGAAGGAGTCACCAGTAGGATTTCAACCCAAAACTAATTAGTGTTTTTCGAGGGGTGTCAATTTCAACAGTTACCCTTCCAAACAAGCACTATTTATTTTATTATACTGAATGTCTTAATTTAAAAGAAAATTTTACTGCTTTTTTTATAGAAATGAAGTGAATTCTACGGCGAACCGTACGCACATAATTTACGCACAAGTAACAATTCGTTGTGTTACCCGTTGCCAAGTGTGTTGCTAACGCTGAGGGTAATAGAACGAATTATTAACTGCGTCTAAACCAATCAGATTTCAGTATTAAACATGAAAATATAATAATAGAAAATTGTAATCATATTGTAATGATGTTATTGTTTAGAAAGATTCAGATTAGTTTATCTATCATTAACTAATTTTAATTTCTCTCTCAACTAAACAACACTTCTTTGGACCCCTTTCTATCTCATAAGCATTAAAGACGGCGGTTGGAAGTATATATCTATACTACTATATTAAAATAATAGACTCGAATTTTTGGTCTTTAATACCGATAGTACTGTCTTTTGTTTTATATATTTTTAACATCATTGGTACATGAAGATTACCAATTTGTTTTTATTTTTTCTCAATTAAGCTTCGCTAATTATTAATCAATGAAAATTCCTCAAGAAATCCCGGAAATCAACTGTATTTTTTGGATTTTATAATCTTGCGCGTGCGCAATTCATTCACGCTAACGGGATATTTAGTTTTTGTTTCCACAATATCATATTTCCATAAATAAACTCAGAACAATACTACAAATATTTTTACATTTTCATTGGATCTGTATATATATTTGAGAGAAAAAATAAAATA
Source organism: Magallana gigas (assembly GCF_963853765.1). Lineage (NCBI taxonomy): Eukaryota > Metazoa > Mollusca > Bivalvia > Ostreida > Ostreidae > Magallana > Magallana gigas. The sequence goes on from NC_088860.1 coordinate 40,844,329, forward strand.
ACAATTATACATATCAACTTAGTACGTACTTAATTTTATCTTCGTGATGGCAAAAAAATATATGATTCCATGCAAAAATTCATATCATATTTCTTAGGAGAGTGAAGATGGAATGTTTTATAGTTGAAATAACAAATGTCCTACAGACCCCTGTTGTTTTTAATAAGCTATTTAGTTATGTATCTCTTGAGCAGTTTTAAGCAAATAAATGCATTTCTGTTAAAGTTGGAGAAAATTAGTTACATAAAAATTGCGATGTCAGAGCTGCCACTATGAGATTGTAAGGTAAATAAACATGTACATGTATTACTCTTCTTAATTCTTCTCGTAAAATTTACTTCTGACTGTGATGTGATAGAATGTAAATTAATGTTTACCAAACGCCTTAACTGTAACAAAGAATAAGAACATCAAAGTAATCAATTGTAGCTTTAGGAAATAAAAAGGCTGGATTGAAGAACAATGGTTTCAGCTCCACATATAGAGTTAATGGCAATCACATAACAATATTAGCGGATTGATGCTGGTGAATAAATGGTAGTTAACCAAGGCAATGGTCAGCTTAGGGATACAGAAATATTCTCTGACTGAATGATTTATTCGTGTAAATAATTTAGGAGGGTCATGTTCGCAACATGTAAAATATACATTTTACATCAACATATGAAATATACATTTTACATCAACATGTAAAATATACATTTTACATGGTGATAATATCAGAAATCATCCAACGTTACCGCCTTTTAAAAGTTCACAATACATGTGTATACAAAGCGAATCTGATCGGATGATCGGGTGGAGTTACGTTATATTTTAGGAAAGATTAGCGAATTTGCCTATTATGATTATGCATGTATACATTATTATAAAAGTAAATGATATTTGTAAACAGTAAACACTTATACAGTATATATCATATGTACGTACATATATATATGTACATAGAATTGTTCTCTATTTATTTTATATCTTTATGTTCCAGTATACATTCCATTGTTTTTTTTCTGTCATAGCAACTTGCTAATAATGTCTGAAAAACTTTTAAAAATAAGTTTGACAATTAAAGTGAATAAAGGGCGCGAGTGGAAATATACATATCCTCTGATGATTACACCGCAGTGGCGTCGGAAGCAAATTGAAAGAAGGGGGGGGGGGGTAGACTTATCAAATATCTTGACAAGCAACAAAAAGGTATAGTTAGGCTATGTATAAAATTTCAACAACAAAAAACCCACCCCAGCCCCTCACCCGGTTCCGACGACTATGCACCAATATGGATTGATTATAATTTCAAGTAAATTTTGAATAAATTAACTACATGATTATCTTTGAAATTTTTATGTTTTGAGGTGAACATATTATAGATCTATACATGATCCTTTGATCTACCCTAGTGCATTTAGTGACATCAGTTCCCCTATCCCCGAGTACCCAAACTCCGTCACCATAAGCAGAAAACCTCCCGCTTTTCTCTGTAAATTATTTTTTGTGGTTTATGTTATTTGCAATCACTTAATATGACCTGAAACATTATTATTTAAAAAATTATTTACAAAAATATTTTTATTACTTTTCAAATAAGCCCTCTGAGTACGACGTTTATCACACGTGCTATCATAACTTATGAACCTATCTCCGTCACCCACATGCTCTATGATATGCCAGGGAATAAAGACACATTAAAAATTTAGTTTAAACTCAATTTGTATCTAGGCCAAGTTATAAAAAGTAAAAATAGTGCAGAAGATTTGAACGGTATTTAATTTCAAAATGAAATGATCGCCAGAATTAATAGAAAATGGGTCTTTGTAACTTTTCAGAATGTTTGGATGCCGTTTGATTTCTGTCCTTACATATTTCAAATATTTCATATCTTTAATCAATATAATAATGATTATATTATTTATTTATTACAATTTTTTTCATAAATGTAGCGTATTCAAAAAGCGGAAAATCGTTTATATCTTTACCCTGTGTATGGCATCAGCAATTTGACGTTACATGTATCAACACTTAATGTAGTGCACAAACGCTAATTGCGGACTGAAAAATTATATAAATAACCTTAATCAAAAATGCATTCCATGTGAAATGTTTCATCTTGACCTATTTAAAAATAAATGACCAACATAAATGATCGAATGGGCCCGTATGTCAGAAATATCGATATTTATTGCACCCGTGAAAAAGTGTTAGCTGATTTCACGAAATTAATGTTGCATAAAAGGAACAAGATGTAATTTTGTTATGTGGCGTCAAATTGCATAACATTTGTCTGCATATACCTTACACCTTTATGATAAATAAGACTTGAAAAAACATTATATTTTGTCAGAGGAAGGATTTCTCTTCTAAGGAATATACAGCAGATCATTTTGTAAAGGACGACGATAATTCAATTTTGCTCTAATTAAGGCTTCTCAACGGCTTTTCCCACAAAAATATGGCAAACAGAAATTAAAAAACCATGATATTTTTCGTCATTTTAGTAGAAAATAAGAAAGAAGCTTCTTAGCGCCCCCCCCCCCACTTTTTCTGCAAAGTTGGACATATCTACATGTATCAGGCACATAGCACCAGGGAGCCCCCCCCCCCCCCCCCCACACTTTTTCTCGCAGCAAACATTAATTTTTAAATTTACATATAACAAATTAGAAGTATCACGAAGTTCCCCGATTAAATTGACGGGACAGTAAATAACGAGTGACCCTAATATGAACAAAGTTTATTAATGTATATGATAATGAAACATAATATGCATATATGAAAAAAGAGACGATGAATTTGGTATGCTTCTTCATAACGCAAACCAAATCACAGTATAATGATATTAAGAAATACATGTATAAGCGGCTCGTGGGCCTCATTGCTCACACGGCATTAACGGTTGACCTTATCGGAGTTGTCAGCATTTGTATTGATATGGTTATTTGCTCAGTCTTGTTGATTGTGTATCGATAAGGCATTAAGCCTGATATCATTATTATGCATGCATTGAAGATTACATGTATTTCATTATGTTTACGGGTTTGGTGCTTGTTGTAAATGGGGAAGTATCACGATTGGATATATAGCGCGGTGATAGGGGTGATGGATCCAAATCCCGATAACAAAAACTCGGACCCTCCTACTAACCCCCCCCCCCAAAAAAAAAGAGGGGGAAATGGATGATTTGTACACGTATGGATGGATGAACATGTATATATGGATGATTTGTACACATATGGATGGATGAACATGTATATATGGATGATTTGTACATGTATGGATGATGTGTACATGTATGAATGGGTGTACATGTATATGGATGATATGTACATGTATGGATTTGTACATGTATGGATGATTTGTACATGTATGGATGGATGCACATGTATAAATGGACGATTTGTACACGTATGAATGGATGTACATGTATATATGGATGATTTGTACATGCATGGGTGATGTTTATAGATGATGTGTACATGTGTATGGATGATGTGTACATGTATATGGATGATATGTTCATGTATGGATGATGTGTACATGTATGGATGATTTGTACATGTATGGGTGATGTGTATAGATGATGTGTACATGTATGGATAATGTGTACATGTATGAATGATGTGTACATGTATGGATGATTTGTACATGTATGGATGATTTGTATATGTATGGATGGGTGTACATGTATATATGGATGATTTGTACATGTATGTGGTTGATGTGTACATATATGTGGATAATGTGATGAACTACGGCATGTGTATGGGGGGTTAATTAATACATGAAGAACGCAAAAAATGTCGAATAATTGAAATATGTGAACTAGTCATGTATGGATGATTTGTACATGTATTGGTGATGTGTACATGTGTATGGATGATGTGGACATGCGTGTGGATGATGTGTACATGTATGGACGATTTGGACATGTATGGATAGTGTATACATGTATATATGGATGATTTGTACATGTTTAGATGATGTGTACATGTATATGGATGATGTGATGAACTACGGCATGTGTATGGGGGGTTAATTAATACATGAAGAACGCAAAAAATGTCGAATAATTGAAATATGTGAACTAGTCATGTTAATGTATACCCATAGATGCAGTCGTAAAATTTATCTACAACATTATCTTTGTACTTAGAATTATGAACACACTTCACAGAAAATAAAACACCAAAAACATCTGTATAGATAATACAATTTTTAATAATTTCCTAAACTTCATATTCATAATTCCGGCACATAAATATCATTCTCCTGCCAAAGATCAAGCACTTTTGATGGTCAAATTATTGATCATCAATTAAATTGAGTTTGAAATCATTGCACTTTTATAAAATATAAACAGCATTGATTTAAAGTATTTTCATTATTAAGTGCGTGTATTTTACTCTCCCCATGCATTCCATAGTTTAAAATGAAATCCATTTATTTCTCTTATCTATGTAGATAAAGTCAACATGCCTAATGCGTTGCTAAAACATCTTTAACATGGCGCTATACATGTGCATGCCTCGAGTACTTGATAATAACAAGAAGTGTTTATAAAAGTCTATACAATATCTCATGTTCCGATTCCTTTTCATTTTCGAAGAAATACCGGTAGGATATATATACAGACCAATCAAACCGAGTCATTAAAAGCCCCTTTGATGAAGTTGGAGGTTTCTATATAGGTCGATGATTTGCTTGACATTAAAAGCAACAGATGTTCCCTAGCCACCCCACCCCCCCCCCAAAAAAAAAATGATAACGATATAAATAAGTATTCACTATTCATTAACCATTTATTAATAGTGGCAAGCATTGGTCCACTCATAACCTATTCATCCATCATCCATCTATCCATTTATCTATCCATCTGATCCATTCGTTCATCCATCCATCCATCCATCTATCTATCCATCTGATCCATTCGTGCATCATCCATCCATCCATTTGATCCATTTGTTCGTCCATCCAGCTCTCAACTACTTCTGACATAAACTACATGTAACAGAACATTAAAGTGTGTGCAAGTGAAAATTTAGTAAATATACGTGTATACTATAATTGCTTTATGTCACGCCCCATGAGGCCCTAATTTCGAAATAAGTATTATTAATATCACAAATATTTCGCTTTAAAGTTGTCCGAAACAACTGCATGATATGCGAAGGAGATTGAGTACTTCCGCTGTAATGCTTTATCTTATTTGCGTTTCTTGTCAATTGGTATAATTGTATTTCTCGATGTGAAAGTGTTTCGAATTTCCATTAGTTTTAATTGGTTTGACTTTGTCATGTAATAGTTACGGATTTCCCAAATAGACAAAGAGGCTCTTCTGTATTTCTGTATTAACTGAGTGTGAGGATGTGTGATTATGCATCCTGATGAACTTACATAAATCAACAGAACAAATATGAAATTTTTAACAAAATATTTAATAACAAAATAAAATAAAATTAAACAGAAAATTCAACGAGAAAAAACCAAACAAACAAAAATATACAAATTAAATAATGAAATGAAGGAAAAGTCTATATAGTCAGTCCGGTTCCGGAGCACGTGGTGTTTAAGAACCCTCAGTTGAACACGTGGTTACAGTCAGGTTTAGGTATATCGGCAACCACCAGAACTAAGTTGAAGTACATGTAGAAAGTTCACATGCTGCACGGGTCTATCGAGGCTTCATTAGACGAAAGTTTTCCTTGGAAATGTAAATAACCCATGGCCTCGTCCACGCTGATTGGAGGTTTCTTTCAATAAACTCAATAAACAGAATATAAGTTTTCAAATGACACAAATTATATAAATATCAAACTTTCACAATGTTAAGTTAAAGCACGTATCTGCATTGACGATTATAAATTGGTAAAACTGCGAGGATCACCCTCAGGTATAAATTCAAAAGTAGTTTTAGAGATGTGTCGAAAGGGCCGCCGTAGTTCACTCACTCACTGTAGAACAGCGGTCTCTATAAATTATCCCATGAAAATGGAAACGGCTACTCATAAATACAGGAGCTGGAAATATTTCAGCACCCAGGAACCCTCCTTCCCTGACAGGTATTGACGTTCTGTAGGGACGGGGAAATTTACAGCAAAACAAGGCAGAAAAGACCCTAATAAAATAAACAAAAAGAAAAACATACTACCGAAAACCTATTCAAACACGTGTGGTTAAAACGTACAAAAATGGGTTGTTTAAATACCTGATGTTTTTCTAAAACAGGCCCCTGAGCACTAGACGGGATGACGACCACGTCTATCGGCTGATGTTCCCGGGTACTACCCGTGCATACTTTTACCAACTATTTAAGGTATCAACGAGGGGCTCCCCACAGGATTGATATGTTACCACGGTAACCAAGGGTCAAAGTATTAAAACAAGGGGCTCTCCAAAGGATAAACCGAAAAGGTGAACCAAGGGGAATTATAATTATACACAACGAATTTTAGTTTGTTACACTGAGAATTGACGTTAACTTATCAGACTTCCTTATAGTGAAGTAGAGACTGTATACAATCATAAGTACAGTTTATGGCGGAGAGAAGATAGAATGAGCATAATCATTCATGAATTGCTAGAAGCACATACAAGGAAATATATATAATCGTTTGTTACCATGGAGAGAGAGAACGAGAGACAGACAGAGAAAAAATGTGTGAGAGAGAGAGAGAGAGAGAGAGAGAGAGAGAGAGAGAGAGAGAGAGAGAGAGAGAGAGAGAGAGAGAGAGAGAGAGAGAGAGAGAGAGAGAGAGAGGGGTACGTTGTTATTACATTTGAGTGATATGCAACTAAAACATTGCATAACTAATTAATTTATTTTTTCGTTACATAGTGAGTATCTCGACACAGTGTCTGACGAAAAACGCCCATGAAATCATTTACGATTTGTTTTTCTGATGTGGGCTTCTGACATAAACTTCTTCTTTTCACCTAATAATAAAAACAATAATTCATTGTATTTATAAAAGCACCAACTGAGATTTCGTATAATAATAAAGTAGAATCATCATATTATCTCTCTCTCTCTCTCTCTCTCTCTCTCTCTCTCTCTCTCTCCCACCATAGACAATATTCTTTAACTGTAAGATGAGGCGTCATGCTTTGCATGTGCTTGATTTCAACAATACTTTTGAAATTAGATACACGCCTTGAAGTGTAGAAAAATAAAATACGGAAATATGAAGTACTAGATTGGTTTGTCTTATTGTGACAGTATTTGATTTTATCGTGATGTTTGTGAATTTCTTTCGTGATTGTTTAATTAATTTTGTTAATTTGCTTGTACGTGTTTTTTTGTTTTTTTTTTGGTGTTTACTAAAGCTATACATGTACTTATATACCTATATGATTTATTTTATAGGCAGAATAAGAATGTAAAAAAGACGAGAGATGTCAGAACATAAGATTCCTCAACCGTTAGATAATATCGGTAAGTTTTTTTTATTCTTACAAAAATAATGGTATAAAAAATTATCAGATTCACTCCACCAATCACATGCCATATATATATACTGCCTCAAGACTCACTTGTATAATGTTTAATCGTTGATTCCTGTACATGCACGGGGAAATCATTATAGAATTTGTTATGGCTGAATTGTTACAAATTTCGTGTCCCCCCCCCCTCCGGCCACCCTCAATCATTATCGAGTGAACATCCTCAACGAAATAGAAGTGAATTCTTAAATTTAATAATTATATTTTATTATTCTTGCAAATCAAAATAAATGTCTCGTTATTGATTTAGCTCACCTGAGCCGAAAGCGAATGGTTTTTAGTCAGGCTTTGCTGAAAGCAAACCTGGCTATATATTCATGCAAATTGCAAGTGTTTCTATGAATACCACTAGTGCAAAGGTAAACATAAAAACCAACTTTTCACAGAGAAACACGTTTTGTTTTTTATTTTTATTTCCAATTTTTAATCTTTTACATGTACCCGGTAAGTTTGTTCTTTCCAACCACTTGGTCTGTTGAACGTTGAACTTCACTTGATGCAAAGCGTCTTTTTTATTAATTGCGATGATTAATTAAAACATGACAACAACAAAGACGTTATAACAAATTCACACTCAGACCGATATCAGGTTATCTCCCTTATCCTAAAGTTGTATAATAAACCGACCGGATATAAGTAATAATCGACCGTCCCCGGCCCCTCGCTATAACTGTATTTTGCGGTAACTTCTTTTATGTTTTTATGTTTGCTCAAAGGAAAACCTGTATCTGTCGTCAAGAGAATAATATTTGAAAAGGAGTGCAATTTTGTAAAAAAAAAAAAAAAAAAAAAAAAAAAAATTCTAGATAAGCAAACGCCGATGTGTGGAATATGATAGACTTTGATTTCTTTATTAAAACAAATACTTAAGATATGATATTTTTAAATTTGACTTAAATTTGTTTCATCGTTTAATATTCGAGCTAATATAAAATTCAAAGAACTAATATTTCTTGCATTTTTACGAATGAAATTATGCGATGCATTCATTTTGGATATACATGTATTTAATTTCATTGCCCAGCGTGTATTAAAATAATCACACTATTTCGAGAGATAAATTGCAATTGTTGGGGAGATGAGCAATACGGCCCATGGGCCTCTCTTAATCATGCTCTTCCAAGAAACAGTTTTCTTCCAACATCCGATGGTTCTGATTCATCAATAGACGTTTGTTTGGTCCTGTCTTTCTTCCTCTTCCTCCAAATACTTAAACAGAGTCTATGTTTCCCATTGAATCAGTACTTTTCTTGCTGTACTTCTTTTTTGTTCCTACGTACATTAAGGATGTTAGTTTCAAATTTTTTTTAAAAGGTCATTTTGGTGATCATTATATTTATCAACATTATATCTATATTTATCACTCGTTTCCCCGAAAGTGCGATGACTGTATATAACCTATCTATTATAATACATTCTTGTTTAACGCCGTGTAAACCGATTACTGAATATCAGTAGCAGACGACTAGTAACAACAATTGTCCATGATAAGAAACATATATACATGTTACAATACAACATCTCGAAAAAGCGCGGGAATTGAATGGAAATCTCCAGTAATTAGAGGTCCTAATATTAATTTGTTATTAATACGATACTGATAAGAAAACTATCATTTTCGTCGGGTTTATTCTCTGCATTTACTTTTATCGAGGGAAATTTACATTTCATAACTTTATTACTGATTTCTTTTATCTATGTAATAAACTATAGCCCCTGTAAACAACTGTTTTGCTCGACCCAGGAACGGATGTGTTGTTCTCGGTCTCTGGTCCGATATCGGGTAAAAAAAACCAGCTGCTGTCAATATCTGTATAGTGTATCGATATATCGTTACAATATATCGTTACAAGATATTTTCTTGAGATATCATAAATTGTTACCGGATATTGTTACAAAACATTCTTAGAGATATCGTTGTGTGATATCGTTGCGTTATATACATACTACTAGTAGATATTGCTTGAGATATTCTTATGAAATATTGACTGTTAAAAGATATCGTTCTGGGATATTGTTACAAGCTATCTGCTTCTGTCTGCAGGTTGTCAGGATCTGCTACAAGAAGATTACAGTCACTGCGGCTGGCTGAGGAAGCAGAGCTTTATCAACAGAGTTGGCAAATTCCGCTGTAAGTGTAATATCCACTTCAATTAGTACTTGATAAAAGTTACACTACATCTGTGTTATACAAGAGCATGCTATGTTATGTACTAGTACTAGTACTAGTACCATGTTATGTACAGTACTAAGAGTTCTTGTCATAGTAAGACTCAGTGCAGTGTAACAAAGCGATTGGTACAATAACATTGCGTAAGCTTACGGTATGTAATTAGAGAGTTTCAGAGGCCCATGGGCTTTAACGGTCACCTGAGTAAGGCATAGCAATTTGATGTACATTATATTCAATACAGTTAATGTTGCAGGGTTAGGGTTAAGATATCTTAACAGTACTCAGGATATCAGGATAAATTCAGGACTTTTTCTTCTTTCTTTCTTTCTTTCTTTCTTTCTTTCTTTCTTTCTTTCTTTCTTTCTTTCTTTCTTTCTTTGGGGGTATAACAATCTTTAAGATGTCTTATGTAAATGCACCCTAAGGCTAGCACATAAATAAATATGCATACCGCCGTTTTTTAAGTTTATTATTGACAATCAAGAAAAAGGAATACCTATGGAATGGAGATGGAGGGAGGGGGGGGGGGTAGATAATAAACCTTATACCAGTAAAATGTCAACCTGTCTCGAGTTTCATATAGTTACGTATATCCTCTGGCACAAGTAAGGTATTGTAAACACGTGTTTGTAGTTACGTGAACATACACAGTTTGCTGTTAGGGTTAAGATATCTTAACAGTACTTAGGATATCAGGATACATTCAGACTTTTTCTTTCTTTCTTTTTTTTGGGGGGTGGGGGGGGAGGGGGGTTAATAATCTTTAAAATGTCTTGCGTTGTCTTAGATCCTAAGGCTAGCACGCCGTTTTTTAAGTTAATTATTGACAACCAAGAAAAGGGAATACCTATGGAATGGAGATTGGGGGGGGGGGGTTGGATAATAAACCTTATACCAGTAAAATGTCATCCTGTCTTGAGTTTCATAGTTACGTATATCCTCTGGCATAAGTATAAGGTATTGTAAACACGTGTTTGTAGTTACGTGAACATACACAGATTGCTGCAGAAAATTAAGGAAAATTTAAGCATTTTCAAGGATGTTTATTATTTCTTTCATTTACTTAATACGGGTACAATTCAAATTACTTCCTTTTCCACATGGTTTCCACAATGTAATTAGAACTCTCAATGAAATGTTTAAAACATAATCATTGCATCCTTGAACAACAATTATACTAGCTACCACACTGTGCACAATGCGTGCTTTTGTCTGCTGTTAAACTATACAGTGTATATATCTTTTATGAGTAAAATTCTTAACATATCCAACCACAGCAAAAAAATGTCCAATTTAGTGTGGCTCAAATCTGAAAAAAAATCTTTATTGTGTTTTCTTTTTCAATATTGCATTGCGATTACGCAGGGCCTCAGATTTACATGGTGCTAAGCGGAGGATGTATTTATTACTTTAAAAATGAATACAGCACCCGTCCTGCCGGGAAATTCACACTGTATGGCTACAATACGTAAGTACAGTAAAGAATCTAAATCGTATGTTGTCTGTAATTTATTACTAGTGTAATTCGTAAGTTATTCACATTTGATGAACTAATATTCATGTACAACTGGTAGAAGTATTTAATACAACTTTTAAGATTTTTACTTGTAATTTGTAACTACTATGCTTAATAACCTACATGTATTTGCCTCTGTGGCCTCGTTGGTTGATAAAAATCATATACCGGTATATATCAATTTGAAAGTTATTTTTATATTGTCCACACTTATTGTGTGTTCAGCGACTGCCCGCTATATACATGTACATAACCCTTTGAAATTTCATGTTATCGTTTACATGTGTATTTACTTGTAAAACTCTGAAATGATTACATGTTGACTAACAGTTTATAAGTTAACAAATCTATCTATAAAATTAAATTTCAACAAACCGCTTATCACCATAAATATTCCCAATTTTAAACTGCCACCTTTTCTTCAGGGTCAGTAGAGCACAGGAAAAGGTTTCCCCCAAGGTGGCCCCCTTTGCCTTTAAGGTTGTCCATGCCTCACCAAATTATAAAACCTACTTCTTTGCTGCTGGATCTGAGAAAGAAATGAAGGCAAGTCTCTCTCTCTCTCTCTCTCTCTCTCTCTCTCTCTCTCTCTCTCTCTCTCTCTCTCTCTCTCTCTAAAAAGAAAGAAAAAAAAACAAATAAAAAAAACAAAACAAAAAGAAACAAAACAAAATCAAAACAAAACAAACGAAAAAAAAACCAAACACCATAACAAACCAAACAAAAATCAAACAAAATAGGAAAAAAAACATTATACAACCTGCGTTTACTGAACTGCATTAGATATATTGCAAAATTGGGTGATTTTATCGGTTTGGAAATGCTTTACTTTCTTTACTGTAAAACGAACTGTAAAAGTTCATAAATTTGCTCAATTAAATTCATGCCTCCAAATTTATTAGCAATCTTCCTTACCAATTGAATGGCATTTGATTAATAAGTAATTAGACTTCTAAATATTTTTAATCATGCATGATTATATGTATCAGCAGTCTAAAAGTAGCGAAAAATTCGCTAAATATGATGACCGCTAAGTCAACCTTTACACGCCGCATCAAACAGTTTTTTACAATGTTCAGGAAACCTTAGATTGTGTTTTGGTCATAATGATAAACTTTAAAAATGGATCTTTCTAATAAATTCAATGGCATTTTTGATTGGATGTTCTATATTTATTCTTGGTAGTAACTGAGTGTTGTGCTTCATTAGGCCAAATTGTTAAGAAAGTTGGCACATTTCATGCGCATAGACATGCGCATGTGCATTGGCCAGTCACCAACATACGCTTTTTAGGTTGCCACATCACGTGAGGTTTTTTTTCTGAATACGGGAAATCAGCATGTGTCCAATTGTACTTTAAACTAACGCAAAATATACCATTGTACGTAGAATTAAATTTGCTGACATTTTTACATTATATTTTTATCATTTAAACAATTTTTGTGTCCCATTAGTGAATGCTGGTTTTCGAGTGTATTAATTACCACGCGGTGTAAAGGTTTTAAGCAATGTTTCAATTATGTAATTATTGAAAATTAAAGACAAATTTTTATCGCAGACATAGACACTAGAAAAATGTAAATATAGATTTTAAAACGTACCAACATGTATTCGAATATTGATGCATTTGCTACATTTCGGATTGCTTGCCATTAAATAGTGAAATAAATCAATTATTTCTTAATTATTTTTTTTTATTTTCAGGAATGGATGAAGCATATTAAAAGTCAGCTAGTCAAAGCTAATGGCCAGAAGTCAGATAACTACTATTACACGTATAAGTAAGTTTTTAAATGTTATATGTGACATATGGATCCAACTGAAAGGTCGCAGCAAATTTCCTAAAGAAAAGGGGAGGGGCTTTAAATAAATTAGTCTTAATCGCGGCTTAAAACACTTGTTTTATTTTGATTCATTGTGTCTTATGAAACAAATTATGAAAGAAGTAAAACAATTTGAGTTTCCTGTCTTCAGGAGAGCCGGGAAACAGGCGGCCGCGGAAGAGGACGACAAATCGATGACGTATCAAGAAATTGAAACTGACATCTATGGTGACACTAATGCCTTCAAAGTCACGAGTGACTACGCACTCAAATTTAAATTAAAGGGAAAGGATGATGGTGAGACAATTGAAAAATAGTAGTTTATTTACATAAAAATAATAATATAACATTTAAAGATATCTTAAACCTACACGCTTATTTTGGTAGCTGATACGATATTTCATCGAAGCGCAATTTGCTAATTACAGAAATTAATCATGATTTTTGAACTCCAAAAATCAGGTCATATATTTTTGGATAAAAATTTGTTTTATGAAGCATTTTAAAACTTTTGCTGAGGTGAATATTTAAGTTTATTACAGTGAATGAGAGAAAAAATACAGTTTATGTTGCAAGGTCATGATGATTGCATTTAATTTTACAATTTAATTTATGGCTGTGAATGTAACAAGAACATTACACTAAATTTACAATGGCATAACAGAGACTGTTTGTTCCAATAACATATCATTTATTATACAATCTTTTATATTGGCGAATGTTACTAGTTATCAAATATGAAAGTATTTAGTGTAAGTTAATGTGGTGAAGTTACAATAAGGACGTGACATGAATGTTAAAACGTCATTAGGGTAATTGTTACAAGATAATTACTGAAAATCTTCTAAGGTGATTACTGAAACTGTTATTTTTGTAACGGTTACAAGATAATTACTGAAACTATTGTAAGGTAATTACTTAAACTGTTACAATGTTATTTTTGTAACTGTTACAAGATAATTAATGAAACTGTTGTAAGGTAATTACTGAAACAGTTACAAGGTCGTCAGAGTAACTGTTACAAGATATTTACTGAAACTTTTTAAGATATTACTGAAAATGTTATTATTGTAACTGTTACAAGATAATAACTGAAACCAGGCTTGGGGTAATGCTAAATGTAATGGTAATGCATTGCAATGCATTACATTTTTTCAAAGTAATGCTAGTAATGTGTAATGCCACAAAATTAGCATTACAAGTAATGGTAATGTAATTCATTACTTTCCAAAATCTAGTGTAATGCTAGCATTACATGGCATTACTTTGCATTATTTATTTATTATTTATTACATTTTTTCTATTATTGCACTTAATACATCCTAAGATAAAGATCGTCAAACAGTATTTTTCGGTCCAAGCTTCGACTGTTCTTGTAAAACATTTATTTAGTATAGCTGGGAAGATTTTCAAACTAACAGGATGCGGTTAAAAGATGAACCCTTTGAAACTTCGATCATAAAGTGCAACAGCAATCTATTGTCTTGAGTTGTCCTCAGTAGAAAGAAATACGATTTAAGAATATTAAAAAATATAACTTGGAAAAATCATGTTTAATTATAAACTTATACACTTAAGTGTCCAAAATTATAAAGATTTGTGTCATCTGGGGAAATATCTCTATTCAGCTTTTAATAACCGCAACTTTATTCCATAAATTGTTTTTTGTTATGCATGTAATTCTGTGTCTCTATTTCGTATCTGACATTGTATCATGGCAAATGTCTATAAATATATAAATATCTATATATATTTAACTTATTTAATGTTCATAATGCCACAATATAATTATATATTGAGCAAATAAAGAATGACTCTTGTATACATGTAGTCATTGAATTTGAACCTGATACTGAGCATGAACCTGAAGATATGTTAAAGAGTGTTTTATATTTGAAACATTTGCAAAAACTCTTTCATAGCTTTACTTTAAAAAAAAAGTAATGGTAATGGTAATGCATTACTTTACTCATGTAATGCATTACTTCAAGAAAATCAAGTAATGGTAATAGTAATTTAATGCCCAAATTCATGAAGTAATGGTAATGTAATGCATTACTTTACAATGTAATTCGCTCCAAGCCTGACTGAAACTGTTGTAAGGTAATTACTGAAACTGTTACAAGGTTATCAGAGTTACTGTAAGAAGGTAATTACTGAAACTGTTTCAATGTCACTATAGTGACTGTTTTAACTGTCCATGTTATTACGACATTTTCAACTACTGTAACTTTAATAAGATAATAATTTAGTCAAAATTAATTGTAATTACTTAGTCCGCGTTCTACATGAATTATAAAATATACTTTTACTAATACCAGTTGAATTTCAAATTAAATATCATTTTGGATTCTATTGCTTAGTATCCGATGACGAGGATATATCGGTCCCCGCCCCTCCACCCCCGCGCCGGATACCGAACAAGGATGCATACAAGGAGCGACCCCCGGCCCCACTCCCCGGCGAGGACGCCAATAAACCGGCACTTCCCACTACCGACATACCCTCAGTACCACCCAGGCAAACCGGAAGGGACGTCTCGGCCAAACCCGCCAAAGGTACAATGTGGTCACGTGGTTGTAAAAAAGTTTTCAGAAATAGATGTATGGATGTTGGACTCATAATCAAAAAATCTTTTAATGTACATCAGTAGCATCTAGATGAATAACACAACATGTAGTAATTCAGATTGTATGAACTTATACACAAAAAACAAGCATACAAACATTTACTTCGTTTTATCGTCATTTTTCCATGCAGAAAATGAACACAGGAATGGACAAAGGCCGAGGAGACAATCTGAGGATGCGGTGGCGAAAGTTCACGTATGTCGTAAATAAATGTCATAGTTGTCAAATAGGAAAATGCACTTAATTATCACAATTTTTCATGCGTTTGCCGACATTATATTAATATATTTGGATTTGAACCATGTATCAAATTTGATACACATTATGATTATCTTACATACGTTTATTTTTTTCTTGCAGAAAGAATTAACAGAAGCTCTTTCAAATAGGTAGGTTTGTGAGTGGATTTTACGTGTGTTGTATGTATTTTTTAATGATTGTGAACAGTTATATCTTAGAATGTTGTTCGAAATTTTGACTAAAATTGATGAAAACTTAACGCAACTGTCAGTCTCACTTGGTACTGAAATTTAATTTGAAATTGAATTGTCTCTGTTTAGCATTATAGTGAAGAGCATTTAATATAGTAAAAATTCTTAATTAATCTAGACTTAAACGCTGTTAACATAATTACAATGTAATATTGGCATTTTGTAGTCATTCACGTGGTAAAAGAGGATCTAAGGATAAAGAACAGAGTCCGTTCACTGCGAGGAAGATGGCGGAAACCGTTGTAGATGAGGTATGTAACTGACAGTTTGTTTCTGCACTTCAGTGCAGCATCTCTATGTATACTCACATACATTATATTTATATTTTATATAATGAAAGAAATGCAAACAAATTCCGTATAATTTCAGCATCTGTGGTAAAACTTTGACAGAAATCGCTCTTTAATCGGGCGATTTATCAAAAGGCTTTTTTCTTGGAGTTATCTCTCTTATCACAGTGATAATTATATTTGCCTTAAATTTGAATTCTTGTACATTATTTTTTTATGTGTAATGAAGAACGTACTTAAAGAAACAGAGCCTAGATCATTGTTAACTCTTTCCTAGTTTTTAAATGATTGTTAAGAAAAATAATTTATAAAACGATTAAATGGTTATGTATCCCCAATTACTTCCTTATTACAATGTACATGTATGTCCTTATCAAGAGTTCATCTCGTCTTTGTAAAATCATGAATTCCACGGCGAACCGTACGTGCATGTAACAATTTGTTTTGTTATACTTTCAAGTTAAATACTGAAATCTGATTGGTTAAGACGCAGTTCACAATCCGTTATATTACCCTCAGCGTTAGCAACGCACTTAGCAACGGGTAACATTATATAAATAGTGCCTGTTTGGGAGGATAACAGTTGAAATTGACACCCCTCGAAAACCATTGTCAACCGACGTTGTTATACTGAATGTCTTAATTTTTAGGAAAATTTTACTGCTTTTATATAGGAATAACGTGAATTCTACAGCGAACCGTACGCGCATAATTACATTCGCGCATGTAACATTTTTTAATGTTACCCGTTGCTAAGTGCGTTGCTAACGCTGAGGGTAATAGAAAGGATTATGAACTGCGTCTTAACCAATCAGATTTCAGTATTTAACATGAAAGTATAACAACACAAATTGTTACCTGCGCGAAAATTATGCGCGTACGGTTCGCTGTAGAATTCACGCGTCGGTTGACAATGGTTTCCTCGGGGTGTCAATTTCAACTGTTATCCAGGGTTGGCCGGGAAATACCAGTGCTGGGAATTACCGGTGGTAAATACCGGTATTTCCCGTCCCGGTAAATACTACTGATTTTCTCTAACTGGGAAATACAAATTTTTAATATTAATTTCTTTAATTTGTTCAATGTAAAACGTATGTTTGGGATATATAAGATATTAACAATAAGCATGAAAACACAATTTAGCATACTTTGCCATTTCACTGTCAGTTTATGAATCGTAAATTTACCAGATCACCTATTCCCAAAGACTTCTATAGCTGCTAGAGTACAAATTTTAGTCCAGCTTTTTGAACCCCAAGTTTTGTGTTTTACTGATTTATAATTCAAAGCACAAAATAAACTGTTATAATTACTGTAGGTGTTACAAGTAACAATTAAATAATCACACATGTTGTTTTCATAAATAATTGACACTTGACAGTTTTGTGTTCCTGTTTTGGGGAGATATATACTATGAGTGGGGCTAATTGGCTTCTTCTTGGGTGTGTTGCATACTGAGGTAAAGACACAGTCACACTTTAATTTTCATAATTTGGCCAATTTTCACATACATCAAATAACTAGAAAACAGATCTTTTGATATCATGTTTATGATAACTGTATAGATGCACCTATACATGTACCTGACTTAAGTCTTAAAAATGAATAACAATGGTGTATGAATGAACCATGTTTAGAGTATTTATAAGAAGATAACCGATATATTACTGGTCAGTCAAAACTTGATAAAATCAAAGACAATTATAAAATGTCATTGCTGACAAGGTGTACTATTGTCTACATCCCTACAGATTTGATTTAGACTGAGTATGAAGTACTTTAATATGTAGTTTTACTTTATTTCCCAGTATTTCCCGGGAAATACCAGTAATTCCTGGGAATTACCAGTATTTCCCACCGTCCTGGGAAATATGAGTATTTCCCGCTTTTTTGCCAACCCTGGTTATCCTCCCAAACAGGCACTATTTATATAGTGTTGCCCGTTGCCAAGGGTGTTACTAACGCTGAGGGTAATAGAACGAATTATTAACTTTGTCCTAAATCAATCAGATTTCAGTATTTAACATGAAAGTATAATAAAAACATAATACATGTACCTTATTGTTGCTTATTGCAGGATGACGATGAAGAGGATAGTGAGGACTACTGGGAAAATATTTATTATGATGGCAAGGACAAGGCACAAGAGTAAGAGTATTCCGAAATGTCAACTAAATATCAAATGAACTCTACATACGTGTTCATAATGCATCAAAGAAGTAAATATCTTTAGTATTATTGAAAACTTTTGACATGACATTTACATAACTCATGCACCGAGT
Source organism: Magallana gigas (assembly GCF_963853765.1). NCBI lineage: Eukaryota > Metazoa > Mollusca > Bivalvia > Ostreida > Ostreidae > Magallana > Magallana gigas. The sequence continues at coordinate 40,863,028 of NC_088860.1, forward strand.
TGTTGTTTCTATTTTTTAAATAGGATTATAAGAAACATAGGAGATGATGGCGTGTACCTTGTCAGGACAGGAGCAGATGGCGGACAGGTTGGAATTTTTTATTTAGATTAAATGTGAAAAAACAATACACTGTAGTTTAATTCTTATACTTTGAAACCAAGAGAAAATGTTCTCTTGTTACATCAGATTTTTTTTTTATTAAAGTTTGAGTCGTTATGCTGTACTAGTATTTCTATCTCAACAGGTGCTTGTAGTATATGCAGAAAATATGCCAAAGAAATATAAAATTACTAATGAGGTCAGTATAAATCGAGTAAAACGGGTATTATAATAATCATATTGTATTAAATTGGAGATAAATGCATTATTGACTTGACACGTTACTATTTGATAAATAGTTACTTCAGAAAATTCTTTCGTAACATTAGAAGACATATAGGTATATGGTAACCGTTACGCCTTGTTTATCCTTCGGATAAGCTTGCTTTCTTTTTTTTCTTTTTTTTTTGGTTTAAAAATTTTTCATGCAAAATATTATATCCAGATGAATTATTGCTTATATTTTAATTCTTGAACTGGTTCCCATTCAAACTCGTCCGGAAGTTGAAATGTCCAGATGAGCGAGGCTAAACTGAACACTTTCATGTTTCGGTTACAAAGAGGTACTGTCTTTAATAAACTGTTTGCTTGTCACATAACTATGCTAAGAAAAAGTTTTGTTTCTTCATTTCAGAATGGAGAATATTACTTAAAGAAAGATGGCCCGCACGCCGATTCGGTGGAAATGTTAATGTATGAATATTATACAACAGAACTGCCGACAGCCAAAGCGTGTTTAGAAACTCCTTTTAAACTCCACCCTAAATACAAAGGATAGCAAATCAAATTAGGAAATCCCTCGCTGAATTCCCTGCGGACCTTTAAGCTTTTCCAGTGGCCGTGATATCTAATGACTTTTCTGTAGCGTTGATCAGAGTGTATTTTTTTATTATAAGGTTTTCAGGTTTCCTAAATTAGGAAATGATTTTATTTGATTTCTATTAACAGTCATATTTTCAAATCCTTTGAAAATGTGTCATTTGTAATTTTTGACAGTATAAAATTTTGAAAAAATACACGAAAGTCATTACACCGTTTCAGTTTACATTACACTAGTTTGCAAAAGGGTACAAATATCTAAATACAACAATACTAATATGCATAATTAAAATAACAAATTAAGCCAATGACTTTTTTCATTCAGAATATAAAGTATTTCGGGTTAGCAAGGTGCTAGATTGGACAGGTGTTACTTTGTTTATTCTAATTCGTGATTTAATATTAGTTATTTATTTGGTATAAGTACATGTATATATTTGTAATCACCTTATGATTGTTAAATGTCTGAATCTTGTTATAACTTGTATGTAAAGGAATGAATCTTCAGAGAAATTAGTGTAGTGTTCATGAATGATTTATAATAAACAATATACGAATATTTTTTTAATATAGCGTGACGTCTTTTTTTTTTTTTAACAGACAAACCTACATGAAATTCTTAAGACTGGGGGGGGGGGGGAGTCTGAGACATATAAATTTTCGATAAGAATTTTATCATATCGGAAAATTTTGAATTTACTGGTACCGGACCCACCCACCCCCCCCCCCCACCCCGCGAAACGCACCCCACCACACAAACCTCTAGATCCGCGCTTGCATCACTTTCAAGTTTGCATATATCTATTGCACTCTTGCTCTATAATCCTGATATATGTAGCCACTAGTTTGGTTTATACATGTTCCAAGATACCATAACGCAATGGCCCCAATTCATCTAAATATTTTAAAACGAGCAACGATATCGATTCAAACAGCTTTGATAAATAAAATATGAATATATCCCTACAATTTAGCATTTTTTTAAAAAATTTAACACTCTTTAAGCATCGAGTTCCTACATGTAATAAAGAATGGAGATTTTTTAAAGATTTTTAAAAAGACTTCCCCCCGTATATAATCTTACGTCAATTTTACAGCCCCCCCCCCCCCCCCCCTCAACCGTACAATCTATAAACTACTACCTGGGAAGTTTCCATATACAAGTTTCCATTTTATTGTCCAAATAGTATATTTGAGAAGAACTTTTTAGCGTGTCAATTTTTTTTATTTCCTAAGTATCCCCCCTTTCAAAGTGCTTCCGACGTCTATGTTATATAATTTTGGTTTAATGTATCTATAGGCGACGTGGTAGGATGAAAATTCTTCCAGTTGATGTTCATAACAAGAGATGCATGGTGAACTTTGAACAGATGAAAAGTAACTTGTATGCATACACAACTTTATGCAAAATTAAATTTATACCTGTGGATGATGTCTGTGAGCGTATATGTTCTATTTGTAATCCTCAATAGCTTAATCAAATTATGCATGCCATTTTAGTTTACCTGGGTCACTCAGGTGAAACGTTGCTATCTGCTTTCGTCCATTGTTGTGCGTCGTGAATTTGAACATTTTCAGCTTCTTCTCTGAAATTACTAGAGTTATATTGACCACATTTTATGTCTAGCATTTAAAGCAGGGCAGCTAGTAGGAAACAGGAATAGGGATATTTTTGACACCATCCCTAGGGGCCATACATTTTGGGTATAAACTCCGAAAATTGATGCAATTTATAGAATTCTTCTTCACTACAAGTTTACAGTCTAATATATAATACTGTAGTCATTATCAAAATATACAGTCTGATATGATAATATGTCCTACATAATTCTACTTCATCCTATATTCATTGTATATGTATACATATTTACTATTTATTTACTACTTATCTATTCATTTATAAATGTACCTTTGACTTTTGAACTGTTTATAACGATTGACTTCATGTACTTTTTCATGGTTTGAGTGAAAAAACTAAATTGAAAAAATTGAAAATACAGAAATTGTGAAGTTTATGTCCCTATAGTCAGGAATTATGATGTTACATGTATAGAGCGGGGCGCTGTTGGAAAAATTTGAATGTACATGCATTAAATCTTTACTTAAAATCGTTTTTTAGCCCCTCTATACATAATATATTTAGCGGTGACACTAAATGTATGGTTATAATGAACAAAGAGGGTTCGATCTTCTAGATTAGTGAAATAAATGATTCCGGGTCAGGATAAGTGGGTTTGTAGCTAGCTTGTTTTGGTTTTGGGGTTTTTTTTTTGGTGGGGGTGGTGGGGTGGTCTGATATGTTTTACTTAATAAATGACTTATGTGCGATGTCTTAAATCCTTGTACTGTTTCTTTACATCTAAAAGCAATAATAGTCTACATAAATGGTCAGGGGATGAACATGGAAGTTTTCTTCTGTATATCTTATCAGAGGATATGCGATAACTTTAACATGCCTGCTGGTCAGTTCATAATTCATGCAATTTATGCAATTCTCGCTGGTCATAATTCTCCAGTACTAAACATTTATTTGGAAAACCAGAATACCAAATGATTTATTTTCTCGACCCTTCGTTACTTTTATATGAATCTTGCTTTTTCATCAAAACGAACGTGTTACTCTCTCAGTTTATAATACATCATCTTTTATCCGGAAGGGGGGGGGGGGGTAGTATTCGTTTTAACTTCAATTTCACTCTTGATTTCCTTATTTTCTCTTCCATTTCTTATATGCTCCCCAAAAAAGTTGGGGGGGGGGGGCAACTCCGCTTATAATTCAATATTATAAAAATTCAAAAAAGTGGGGGGGGGGGGGGGGGGGGGGACTGCCCCGGTGCTACATGCCTGCAATTAAAAACTTTTTAGTGGTTCATGCGGGTATGATGGTATAGTGATATTGCAAAAAAAGTATGACGATCGCTACCTTCATAGCCCCCATCAAATATTAGAGAAAATGTTTTATTGTTTACTCTTACAACTTTCTTTTAACTAATTAATGAATTAACCGTAAAGAGTAAGTAAAAGTAACTAAACTAATGTTAGGTACATGTATAACAGTAGGTTGGATAGAGAAATAAATGTCGTTCTTTTATGTATGGGAATTTGAGTCTGACGTAATTTCATGAAGTCAGTGAAATTCTAGGTTGCTGAATGCTTTGACCGATCAATAAACTGGTCAGAACTGGATTGTGTAGATTTCAGTCCCGTATTTTTTTATACAGTTGTGAATTGCAATCGGATTTCTAAAGAAATAGGGTTAAAAATTAAATACTCCGTAGTTGTAAATATCTAATTATTATATGTTGCCATTCTGCAGATGCCTTACATGGTTGAATCATACTCAGGTGACTGTTAAGGCCCTTAGACTTCTTATCAATGTGAAAGTGTTTGCTTTATTAACTTTGGTTTGTTACAGGTTGGTGTGCGTCAGCCCCACTGGTATATATTATCATTTTGCTGTAAACGGAGAGTATTGATGTTGTCATTTTGTTTGATTTTTTTTTCAATATTTCAAACTGCAGAGTTAAAGTAAGGTCCTTGATACCTGCCAAGAAGAGTTGTGATATATAACCCTCAGACTTGGATAGATCCAACACCCCCCCCCCCCCCCGGCCCTCCTTGAACAAACATGTTAACACATACCCGAACACATATAATTTAAATCTTTTGAACCCTTAGATAAAATAACTTGTTTTTTTCCATTGTAACTCCATTGAAATGTCATTGGTTTTCCAGGTTTTTTTTTAAATACCATTGATTGTGATTTATTTTTCTTGTGTCTTCATCTGACCAGTTTTATGCCTACATGTACCAGTTAAATAGTAGGCTCATCACTGGACATAATTACACATTTCTCCATGAGCAAACACTATTATACGCTACCTATATAACGAGAACATTTTGCTGAAAACCTGGGTGCACACACTATCATCCACCATGGTTATCTGTCCGTGCTCAATCATGCTTTTAATACCCTGATCAACTCATACAACCCGCACAAAGAACCTAGTTGACAAGAAACGAAAAAATGTTGCATGAAGGTAAGCATTACATTATTAATATTTGGAATATTTGGAGAAAAAAATAATTATTTCTTGTCTTTTTTTCTAAATTGTTGGAATAATACAACACTTGAATATTATTGTTTTCAATTATCGTATTAGCAACTGAGTTATATAATATTTTAAGAATCATATCCCAAAAGGAACCTTCTACCCAAGCACAAGTGAAACATTTTTTCTGTAATCATTTTATTCAAATCATTTCATTCAAACCATGAAATGGTACATGAGGTCAATCAGTATATACAGTTCACAAGTCAGAGGTACATTTTATAAATGTATAGATTGGTAGTCAATAAATAGTTAATGAGAATAAATATAGTTACAATATATACAATGAAAATAGGACTAATATATTAGATTATTTTGATAATCAAATAACATAATTTTTTTCCAGATTTGTAACTTTAGTACGAGACATATGTTCACAACACTTCATAGTATTTGTGGTGCTGAAAAGAATTTGTCATCAAGATATTAACATGTACATATGTCTTAACGTTAACAACTCTTAACATTTAAGAATACATGTATAATGGAATTCGTCAGCAATTTGACCTGAATTACAGAGTTTACATACTATTTGGTTTAAAGGAATATTTTGCCATCTCCCATTCTCCACTGGGAGATAGTGGTTTGAGCTATAAGTTCAAGGATATCTCCCAAAATTATATAATTTTTTGCCAGTTAAGCTTAAATTTAAACTTGTATTTGGGAATGTAGAGGTAATAATTTAAAGATTTTCAATTTGTTTATAGATATTTAATAAATATTCTTTGGCATGCAAAATAAATACACATTGAGTTTATTTGTTAAACAATAAAACGGAGTTTTTTTTTCTGTGATTCATGCGGGATATGAAAATGGCGACTTTCCAGAAAAAATACAAAACCCCCAATAGAGGGTTATGTTATTTTTTCTGCAGTTACCGCTTTACCATCATAACCCGACTGAATCACCGAAGAAAGCTTTTTACTATTTATATTAAATCTTTCTTTTAACAAAATATTTTTTGATTGTAAAAAGTAAGTTAAATTAACTGTTAATGTAGACCAGTACGTTAGCTAAAAGAAACAGCCAAATCGTATCCATTAGTAATTTGAGTCTGACATCATGATTATTTCGTGCAGTCCGTGAGTTTTCTTAGGTCGCTGTAGGTTTCGATCAATCGATAAACGGGGCGGGAAAACCGGTCGTCTGGTTATTTTAATCCAATCGCCTGGTAATTGTAATCCAATCACCTGATTATTGTAATCCAATCACCTGGTTATTGTAATCCAATCACCTGGTTATTGTAATCCAATTACCAGGTTATTGTAATCCAGTCGTCTAGTTATTGTAATCCAACTACCTGGTTATTGTAATCCAATCACCTGGTTATTGTAATCCATTCACCTGGTTATTGTAATCCAATTACCTGGTTATTGTAATCCAATCACCTGGTTATTGTAATCCATTCACCTGGTTATTGTAATCAATCACCTTGTAATTGTAATCAATCACCTGGCTATTGTTATACAATCACCTGGTTTAATATTGTAATTCTCCCAAGCCTTAAAGGGGCATGGTCACGATTTTGTTCAAAAATTATTTTTTCGATTTTAATGTTTACAATGCTTTAGTAAGGCATTTTAAATAGGCAATCAAAATTTGAGTGTCATTTGATGAGTTATAAGTGAGTTACAGAGATTACAACTCTTCGCTATGTAAACAAAGCGTTTGTTTACATTTCGAATGTTGAAGTGAAAATTCCAGTTTTAGACCTAAAATAAATGTGTTAATCGTTAGGAACTGTTTATTTTTTGCTTTAAATGATGAGATAGACAAACCATGAGCCCTGTGTCTTGCTTAAAACCTAACGACTGGCACCCAAATTTCATTTGAGCATTAGAAATGCATTCCTAAAGCATTGCAAATAATAAAAACAAAAATAAAATTTGACCAAAATCGTGACCATGCCCCTTTAAACTTTCCATTCATCTTGTTTTATCTTTTTCTGGTGGATTCTTTCCATTTTCCTTTCGGATCGACAGAATCTCTGGCTATCAGTTGGATGTTCTTTGCCTCGCTGTACAGTTACCCTATAGGAGTAAATAGAAAGGAACTTTTCCCATGCGGGGCTAACCCTGCTGTTGATTCGGTTATGCCAACCTTCAAGGTCGTTGCTAGAAATATACCGATGCACGAACTGAACTGTTTTCAAACCTTTTTAATTTAAATCAAATTAACATTATTATAATTGTCATTTACTTTTGTGGGGAGATGAATCCCTAGATGTCAATTCAAACCAACGCATTTCTTAGCAGTTCAAAGATTTATCAGAGATTGTGGTAGATCCTCGTAATTTTAGTCTTACTGCCTAGACCAAATTCAAAAAGAGCTGTTTTTAAATACATGTACGTTTGTGTAATAAGTAATATCCATTTCTATGTACTTTCCATTCTTAACTACTATACAGTTGTAAATTATAATACTTGGTAAGAACCTTGTTAGAACATGTTTATGCAATAAAATATGTTCAAACCAACAAACCAAAGTCGTTGAATGAACACAGACCAAATCCTAATGGAGAAGGGTGGATTGAAGATCCACGAACGCCACTCATACTCCATTAAGGCCGAATCTATAGTTGATCATTGTTCGCTTTTCTGTCGAGGTAGTTTCCTCGACATGTTCCGGCGGCAGGAAGGGCAAAGAAGGACTTGTTTGATGATATCGAATCGAAAACACATTTCCTCGTTCATTGTAGGCTCTCTAAAACAAACACCAAAGATAAATTAGTGAAGAGTTTTTATGATACAAAATTTTTCTCAACATAAGCATGCATAAGTAAATATATGTAGAATCATAGAATAATTCGATATTAAAGTAATTAAATAATTATAAGATGCAGGTTATAGAATTCTTTCTAATTTTCATTGTGTATTTGTAGAAAATTTATTAAGAGAAAAAAAATCTATACTTATAAATTAAGGCATTTGGCAAATAAACTACATGAATACTTGCTTACACATTTGGTATTTGAATACATGTTAGATGAAGTCTGTAAGGTATAATTGAATTTTACTGATTAGTTATTATTGTGAAATTATCAAATTTCTACTTTCTTTTTTGATAAACATGCCCGAAAAAGCAAAAATTAGATCATGGTGGTGGACACGCTTAGGCAGATCCAAGTCAGGGATACTTTGCATCAAAATAAATACTTGGAATGAAATTATATTGAACGATTGCGTAAAGAGTGAATATATTAACTGTGAGTCTATTTGGAGAAAACATATAAGTTAAAATTGGACAAATGTTGAATAAATAAAATGAGTCAATTCGTTTCTTTAGTGGGCAATATTAGTTTTGATACACATTCGCTTGAGAACTTTCCAGAACTGGGTATCCAAGAACGCGGATTGACTAATCAACGAAAGTGTAGGACACGTTCATCATGCATAGCGGGCAGATACCTTGGATTGGACTTGCCCAAACCGGGTTGACTAATTGACATCATGGCGGAAAGAGTAGCCGGGGCGATTAACCATTGGCCAGATACTTAGAATCTGACAACTTTGGTTTGAAAAATGCATGCAAATCATTAATAATGCATAACCTACCGTGTTTTAATTTCATATCTTTAATACCACTACAGGTTGGTTGTAAATCGACATTTATTTTAAACTTTAATTAACAGATCATTGTATTCTACGTCAATAAGTTTATTGGGACCACCCCCCCCCCTTCTAGATTTTTTTTTTATCTGAAATTTTTATTTTGGAGAGTAAAACAAATTATATTGAAAATTGACCAAAAGAACCCAAAATAGAGAAATACACTTAATACCCATTCACTGATTTGAAATAAATACATCTAACGAGTTTATTTTTTTTTTCAGTCAGCTGCACGAAACAGGATTACCGCCACGTACATGTATTTATTATCCCTTTCAGTTTAGATTTTTCATCCATGCCCGCTCTTCTTAATATCCAACAATGCAGTTTTTTTTATTTCAATTTTAAAGAAATCGGACAAAGTATATACAAACATGAACAACAATATGGTTCAACATATAAAGCATTATATGAACACAATGTGTAACGCAGTACAGTTAAGGCGGTCAATAAAAATATGGGCAATATTTTTGTGATGAAAACACGTATACTTTAGTTAAACTGGCATGTCCTTTATAAAATCAATAACAGTCACTCAAATGCAATATATTTCTAAAATATATATATAACAGTACAATATTTTATGTTCATAGTGGTCACGTGATATGGCAGTCGCATGGTACAAGCAGATGTATTTGTGGTTTTGAGGTCATTAAAAAAATTCAATATTGCAAGGGCATAATCATGTCAAAATTCACAACTGAATTATGAAATAACTTGATGTTATATCGTAGATTTTGAAAAACGGTGCGATTTTTTTAAGATAAGAATATTTGTTAGTAGAAACCGTAATTTAAAATGCATATGTTGTATAATTTTGAAGGTCACAGGGTTAATTTCATTAAAAAATAATTAATTTGTAAGATTTTACAAGGATCGTAGAAGTTTTTAAGTTACATAGCATATTTCAAGTTTGTCGGGATTAGGTAAGTGTATGCCCTTGCAATGAAGTGATTTATTTAGGTACTCAGATTTTAGATATTATACGATATTTTATACAAAACCGAGGTGGCTTCTTTAAACGATGCATACTTTTAACAAAATGTAAATAAGACTATATAAGTAGCATTCTACTAATAATAATTTTAAACAAAATATTCATTTATACTTTTCCGTTAATGTATGACATTTATTTTTCTTCGCTATAAAACTGCACGATAGCCTTCAATGATTTAACTTAATGCGTCATTTTGAAGCATATGACGTCATATTTTGTAGTACAGCGAGAACGACATCTCGCTTATTTTTCAGTGTGTACGATATAACGGACATCAAAATTGTAAGTAATAGCATTTGTTGTTTTTAATTAAAAGATTAGTATAAGTTAATTTTAGTAATAAATAGATTAATAAGTACTTTCGAGGTTTGTAATATACTGTGATGTCATAATGCACATTTCCCGTACTTTTTGTTTGAACTGCTGCGAAAGAGTTAATTCCCGCGCTTGCGCGGGGTATTATCCAGTAACTAAAATATAAACGTCTTATCTTTTAAGGGTCTAAACCTCTTGGGACCTACATTTTAGAGTCCTCCTACCGGTAGGTGTACCAGGAACAATAAATGTCTGTAACCACTGATTTGTCATAAATTCAGGAAACCTGCATCGACAAATGAATGAATAGGACACTATATTGTCTATATCTCAATATTGATATTTTGAACTGTGATATATTAACTTCCAGCAATTAAATGCAATGAATGTAAGTATTAATGAAGTATATAGGGTTCATGCTTTGTAAAGGAGGGGCAAAAAAAATATTTACTGCTTGGTGGAAATGATCCAGGGACGTAAACATGTCCAGCACAATGTCCTGATTTAGCTATGTAGCTTGAAAAAGCTATATTGCTTAATAAAGCTATTTAGAATAGCTTGATTTAGCTATTTTGTCATACATTTCTCTTAAATGTATATTTTTCAGCATGTTAACAAAATTACACTTTAGTTCAGTAATAGATTTCACCTTTGAACTGCTCTATTAACAATGCATGAACAGATTACTCGATCATGAATTAGTGTCTCTTTCAGAGACTTTGCACTGCAAGTGTCACTACAGTATTAAATTTTACTATATATTCTACCATAATTGCAAAACTTTACATACAGTTTAAAAATTCAAAACGAACTTCTGGGAAAATCCTTTTGATATCTCTTTATACAACGCTTCATTTACAATTTTCTAGCAAAATACACACGTGCATCCAGCAAGGCGTGAGACTTTGTTTACCTCGAAGTTACACATGTGCTTGAAAATCAAGCCCGAGCCTTTTCACCTCCTCCGGAAACAACACGCATCAAAAATTCAAATGACCTCGCATCATTACAAAACTGGGATAGTTTGACCTCTTACACATTGATTTTTATCTCATAAAAAAAATCAGCTCCTGTCGCGTGCGGAAACGCCCCGAATTCAAAGGAAAATTCGGGAATTATTTTGCCTCAGCCATGTTTTGACGTGAACCTTCAGTGAAATACTGTTATGACACCTGCAAGGTGGAATAAGACACCTGAAAAAGTCATTCAAATTAACCGTAAATTATTTGATTATGAAAGATATAATGATAAATAAACTATACATTTGTCAAATAAGCGAAAATGTTGCAAACCGGGGATAAAAAATGAATAACAACAAAAGCCCCAATCGGTAAAATCGGAAAGCCCGACACTATATCCACCAGCTACGAAGTAAGTTATGAGTTGCCGTCGATAAAATCCTTTTAATAAAACAAAATATCGTTTCGATCGGAGGTCAGCCATTTTTATGACGATGTGTTATTTCACCTTTAAGTTTTAAAAGTTTTGGGGCAACTGATTGATGACATTACAGTTACTTCTTGAATGAAATATAAAGAAAGGCCAGTTATGGTAAACAAAACAATTGATTGGTAATTATTCAGCACAATGTAAACAAATTATACTCATCCACACCTCAGTGCACACAAGGTGGTGGACAGTTACCCAGACAATAAAAATATATTTATTTGCTTAAAAGTGTTCAAAAGTAACAGTGTTATATCTAAATTTAATTAGGGGTGTTTTTTTCAATTAATTTGTAATTAACTTGCAATTTTTTGGATACTTCTGATGATTAACATTTTTGTGAAAAACTGCATATACATATACATTGCTTTATAAAGCTATTCTGAACAGCTTTATTAAGTTATATAGCTGTTTGAAGCTATATAACTAAATCAGGAGATTGTGCGGGACCTGTTTATATGGTGTGTATGTATGATAGAAAATTACATAAGATAATAATCAGAATGCTGCCAAATTTAAATATGATTAATTTTTTAGGTAAATTTAACAAAGTCCTTTACAGTCATATACATGTACTGCATTGGATGTTAATGATTTTCAAAATAGGTGCATTTAGAAACTGACCCCAGAATACTATATTGAAGACTCTCAAGGTATTTAACCATGATAACAGCTTGTGTTTTGACTGTCAGGAATATGAGCTACGTCAGTACAGTGCATCAAGCTGGATGTCCACTAACACAGCAGGAGTGGACTACAGTAAGGCCTCCAGTACCAACTTCATGAGACTGTTTAGATACATCAGTGGAACCAACACTGACAGTGAGTAGAATTAAACTAGGTTTTATGTGGACAAGATAGTTGGGCCAAATTTAAAACTTAATTGATCTCCTTAAAAAGAGAAGCTTTGTAAATAAATACGTACAGAAAAATATTAAGATTTAAAAGCTAAAATATATGAAATTTTAAATTACTAAATAATATTATAAAGATTAAAAACTTGCATTGAAAAACTTATGATAGATCTTTAATTTAGTTACAACTCAGCTTTCTTTCGACATGCGCATCACATGATTCACTTACACCTAATTTTTCTGGTTTGCAATAACTGCATCGATATGAAAATTAATATGAATGGAAATTAAAAGTATGAAAATTAAAATAACAACATAGCTCCAAGACTGAATCTTGAATCAGGTGTTTTGTAGTTTTTACCCCTCTAGAAATAAGAATAAATAATGAATTATTGAAAGTGGATAGACCATTTTTATTAGTCAGGGGTCTGGACTTCATTGATCACCAAGTTTCGGGAAAAATTTTAATTTTCAAACTTTTATAATTGAGCATTTTCTCAATGAAATGTTCATCGCAGGGTGTCCTGAATGTTAATTTAAATGATTTCTCAAGCATTACGTCATTCAGAGTTTTAAGGAGCAGAAGTCTAAATCTTTGATTGCTAATATCTCAAAATGGACAAGTACATGTACTTCGTAAAGCACCATAGAGAATTTCATTGAAATAATTCAGAATCAATCGGACATTTTCAAAAATTTGAGGTATAATAATGCTTGGTCTGCAACAACTGTATAACACTTTTTTGATTCAACACCTAAGATTTTGTTTGTTTCAAATCTAAAAAATTGTACTTACTTATAAATAAAAACATTTTTCTCAAATCTAATTACGTGCAAAATATACTCAAAAAATTATTAGATGCTGTAAGCTATCACTGGCCCATCAGTGATAGCTCTCTCTCTCTCTCTCTCTCTCTCTCTCTCTCTCTCTCTCTCTCTCTCTCTCTCTCACACACACACACATACACACACATACACACACACACACATGCACACGCTCATAAATGTTGTTGGTAAAAAATGTACTTTCTTATAAAAAAAACCATTTTCCCCAAATCTAACTCAAGCAAAATATACTCAAAAGTTTACTAGATGCTGTGAGCTATCACTGGCCCATCAGTGATTGGACTCTCTCTCTTTCTCTCTCTCTCTTTCTCTAGCTCTCTCTCTCACACACACAAACATGCACACGCTCTTAAATATTGTTGGTATGATTTTTTTATTGAAAGATAAAACTGCAAACTTATCTACCTTAAGAATTTACATCTTGAAATTCTTCATATGCCTGCACATTTTTTTAGGTCGTTTGGTGGATATGTTAGAGACATTAAGGAGTGGATTAAAGAGGCCATTAAGCTCGGTCAGGCGATCGGGGACACCAGTAAATACCACACTGAGTTCTCCTACACTGCCGGTTATGACAGTCCATTCCGATTCCTCAACAGACACAATGAAATCTGGTTCATCGCCAAACAGCAATAGACATTTGCAACAATATTTAGGTCTGGAGACAGAATAAACTATGCTCATTTCCAAGAAGTTAACGACAATCATTTAAAACAAGAATGTATCAAAGACTAAAAAGCAATTATTAAGATTTTAACCTGACTCTTTTCCTTTAAAACGTAACATTTTCTGCATATGTTAAAGTGGCCTCTAATGTTTATTAGATTCTTCAATCTTATCAAGAAATTAATATTTAGATAAAGATATGCATATCAGTTGAACAAGATACCAGGTGCATACTTTTGATGAATTGATTTGAAGTAGGATTTGATAGATGGAGGACAATTTCTCAATTTAGCATGACGATCTAAGTAACTTGACTCAAATATATACATATTGAAGGTTTATATTCAAATGCACTATGCAAAATGCCCCAGTGGGGTATTTCTAAATGCAACTTTTGTATATAATTATACTTTCCACGCATATCCATGTATTTTGTGTAGTGTATCTGTTTAAACATAGATCTGTTCAAAATATTTGCATAATCATCATAGAGATTTTTGTAAACTTTTTATATGCATTGTTCTATTTTCACGTTTTTGGATATTTATTTCTAAATGCTGCAATTTTTTCTGAAGTGTTGTGATATATTTTTTCTTCAAATAAAACAATTTTGTACATATGATTTTTTTCATTTTCCATTTCATGAAAAGGGAAATAACTCTGTACTGCCAAATTGATTCTAAGGTGTAAACTTGGTACTGCAACAGGCATATAATTTGAAATAAAGTGTGTGTCTTAAAAATCATTTTCTCGGGAACCCTTCTACAAGAAACACCAATACATGTATTAATACACCAACACTAAAACAGGTCAATACTGGGGCTCCAAGAGGGTCTCAACATTTTGAACTTCAATATAAAAATATATATAAAAATGATTTAAAACTTCTGAAGAACAAACATGCTAATTGTAGAATTACTACACATTGTCAAGTATCCTCAGATAATGGAGATTCTAAAGAGGGGTTCAAAGTTCAACTTTGAAATGGATAATGTTTATAAATCTTCTCTAGAAATACAATGTTACAATTTAAGAGATGACTCAATATTACGCAAGCATCTTCAGATAGTATTGGTTGTACATACTCTAAACAATGACTCTCAGGCCAAAACTGGGATCCCATGAGGGGTCAAAGTTGAATCTAGAAACACATAAGAACTGCGATTATTACAATTTGTGTGATTAAAACCACAGACTCCAGGTTAATATTGGGGCCCCAAGAAAGGATTGAAAGTACAACATTCAAATATATTGGGGAAAATGTTTAAATTCCTCCTTCAATGGACTACAATGCTGGTAAAATTTGTAAGATTTCTATGCAATTTATGACCTTGAACTTAACCTTGGGTCAAAATCATGAAACACCCTCAGGTCATAAGCAATCTTTGGGTAAAATGAGAACTTTCAATGATTCTGCATAAGACAGATTTATAATACACTGGACACAGATTTTGCATTTTTCCTTCAAGTGACCTTGAACTTACCCTAATAACCTTGAGTCAAAATCATGACACACCAGGTCATAACCAATCTTTGCAATCGTGTGAAGTGAGAACTTCCAATGTTCTTCTAAAGAAAGATATGGACTGGACTTGATTGCACAGACAGACAAACGGACAAGGTGATTCATATTAACGATTAACACCCACTCCTCCAAACTTTGTTTTTCGGAGGGGGGGGGATAAAAATCTTTGAAAATCTCTTTCTTTTTTGTTTACTGCAACTTTAAAATTTGAAAATTAACACCCCATAGAAGCCTACTTCATTTGAATCTTTAATACAATCAATGTATTCATGGTTTTTTTTACATATAGTGATTATTTTTTAAAAGTTTGAAAACCCAAACTGTACAATTCTATTGCAATGTAATACTATTTTTTTGGTGGTTTTTTCAAATGAAACATGTTAATTTACATGTAAATAATTGCTTGAAAATTTTTATAATCCACCCTTTCTCAATTGCAGTCTGGGATTCAGGTACCTCATTACATCAAGACTTATACTTTATGCTATCTATCTTATAATAAAGTAAATTTGAGAAAACATTTCAAGGTGTAGAGAGTCACCTCAATATAACAAGTTTCACAGAATTACTTGACTGTTCCCGGTAATTTATTAACCTGAGTAATGTTGCCATAGAATTGTTTTAAAAAATGCATCAATTCATTTTTGTTTTGCATATATATGCTACAAATATATTGCTACAGCAGTTTTCTATATTAATTTAATGAGTTATAAAACTTTCAAGACCAAAAAAAGTAAAAATAAATTTTGATTAGCCCATCATTCCTCTCTCTATTCTTTGGAAAAATACTTCTTTCTTTGGTGCAAAATTATTAATTGCCATTGCCCCCATAACAAGTGTATACATCTAATATCCATAACTCTTCAAAACATGTTGGTATGCTAGTTTAGCCTCCAAACTCATAATAATCATTTGGGTACACATGCCTATGCAGGTATTTCTCTATATTTGTTAGCTGATGATGGGACTTGAACCCATTCTTCATTCTGACAATAGAATGTGTGCACCATTACACCACACCAGCTTTATCACATGTAGCCTCAGCATAAATTGGTGTTTCTAAGGTACTGTAAGCTGATTATTAGATATCAGACAAGGTAATTCCAATTTAACCCCCCCCCCCCCAAATCCCTCACACACACACAACAACTTTTTCTTGTCAATGAATTCATTTTAATAAAAAACTATAGCTAAGCTAAAAGATTTAATATTGTATATGTATCTACATACATTTTCATCAAATAAAGAATGCTATTTCTTTATTAAACCTCCTAACAATGTGCATGTGACCTAGATTCTAGAGTACTCAGATATCTGATTTATCTGTCCTTGTCATATTACAGGTGTGTACCTGACATTTAAATCTGAATCACGTGATCCTGTACAGGTAGGTGGACCAGGAAAATAAACACCTGCGACCCACCATGTTGGATTTTTGAAGTTTTTCATGGTGGAAGTTGTTCTAAAATAATAAATTCTGGCAGCCTTTGTACAAGTAGGTAATATTTTTTACTGTAATACATTATGAAAAGATGATACTGATTAATGGACAAAGACCATCTGACATGATGATTCCTATGACACTTATTTTCTACAACCTTAATTCCAGAGTTCAATACCTGAGAACAAATTGCTGGTATATTGTGCTGACAAAGGACAACAATATGTTGTCTACTTGTAGATTGTGGACATGCAGAAAATGTTGCAACTTTAACTGGTAGCTAAGGGACCGAACTTAGATAAAACATCCAGATCCCGCCATGTTGGATTGTGACGTTTGTTAGTTTACCAGTGAATTTAAATTGAGTAAGTTCTTCAACTGACTTAAAATTAATTTGAAATTTGCATAGTCTTTTTGCTGAATATAAACATTAAAAGATAAAAAAAACAGTTAACAAAAACCTTTATGATCCACTATGACCTTCAAATAAAATAACATGTTAAATATTAGTACATTTAATGTACATGTATAATACAATTAAACATTCAAAATACATGACATTTACATGTATGTACTGCCTAAAATTGTTTCAATGCATTTTTAATATACTTGTGAATCTGTCTGTGCAATTTCAACATGCATGGTTACATGTCCCATATTATGTGTAATTACATTTTCTATATAATATGTATTTACATGTTTCATATTATTCTTTTCTGTTCAGATAAATGCCCTCCTAGATTTTAAAGAAAAAGTCCGCCGACGATGGACCCCAGGACCAGTGCCCAGGATGTTGTACGCTGCACCCTGTGTCAGTACTCTGTGGCCCCCATGTACTGTGAAGTTTGTCATATACACCTGTGCAAAGACTGTGTAGAGAATCATTTCTCTGATTCCTCTAAAGTCCATAATGTGGTGCCACTAAAACAATACTTAACCACTCTGAACTATCCCAAGTGTAGGAAACACCCCACCAAACAATGTGAACTCCACTGTGAACAATGTGACATTCCTATCTGTGCACAGTGTATTTCTGGGGAACATTTAGGACATAAACCAGTTGATATTTTAAAAACTTTTGAAAGCAAATCAGAAAAGTTGCTTAAAGATTTGCAAGAATTAGAAAAATCCCTTTATCCTAAATATAAAGAAATTGCATCCAACATCCCAGTGCAGAAAGTTGATCTGAGTAAAAACTCCCGGAAATTGACAACAGCAATTGACAAACAAGGAGAAGTCTGGCACAGAGAAATAGACACCATTATCACAAACCTGAAATCTAACGTGGAGGAAATGGAATCCAAACACCTGCCAATCCTGGATAAACAGGAAGATGAAATCACACACACCATTTCTGAAATCACACAGACCATTGCTGAACTGAAGAAGTTACTGAACTCCAAAGATGTCTGCCTTGTCTCCGAGTACAAATCAAGGAACGCTGAATTCAGAAGATTGCCTCCTAAAATAAAAGTGTCCTTACCAAACTTTAGGCCACAGAAAATCCACATAGATCAGCTGATTGAACAGTTTGGTTCTCTGTCAGCATTATCTTTTACAGCAGAGAAACAAGACTACAGAATGCTGCCCCAGGGAGCCGAGTCCTCTCCCCCAGACCGGTCACTGATGGATGTACCCCAGGTCATCACAGCTATAGACACAGGGTATGAAGGTCTATATGGTGTGACGTGTCTGAATGATACAGAAGTATGGACGCATGGTAGGGACACCAAGATGAAACTCTACAACCTGCAGGGAGAACTAGTGGAGTCCATCCAAACCAAGTCAGGGAAGTATCCACAGGACATAGCAGTGACAAGGAGTGGGGATCTAGTTTATACTGATTACAATGATAGCACTGTGAACATAGTGAAGAATACACAGATACAGACAGTGATCAGACTACGGGGGTGGATACCTCTCGGTGTCTGTAGTACCTCCTCTGGTGATCTCCTGGTTGTCATGAACAGTGATGATAATAAACAAACAAAAGTTGTGCATTACTCTGGCTCCACAGAGAAACAAAGTATTCAGTACGATGACAAAGGACAACCTCTCTATTCATCTGGTGGATATAAATACATCAGTGAGAACAGGAACCTAGATATCTGTGTGTCAGACTATAGAGCCGGTGCAGTAGTGGTGGTCAATCAGGCCGGGAAACTCCGGTTTACCTACACTGGTCCTCCCCCTACTACCAAGGGATCATTTAGTCCATACGGCATCACAACAGACAGCCAGGGTCGGATCCTGACAGCAGACCATAACAAGCACCGTATCCACATCCTGGATCAGGACGGACAGTTCCTCCGATACATTGACAACTGTCATTTACGTGGTCTATGGGGTTTATGTGTGGACACCAGAGACAACCTCTTTGTGGCTGCGTTAAGAACAGGTAGAGTGAAGAAAATCCAATATTACATGTAAATCAATGAACTGCATGAATTAGATGTAAACAAATGAACCAAGTATACATTACATACTGTGTGTGTAAAAACATACATGTAAAGAAACTGTTTACATCTGAATATATACGGTGTATATTAGATAGGATTACTGTGTGTTTATATTGTACTTACAGTCAGCATTGCAGATAAATTACAGATACACATGTAACAAGAGGGCCATGTCAATGTTCTGCAATGATCATTAGCTTCATATCTCATATAAAACATGTATCACGTGTAAACAACCTGACCGTATCTGTTGGCTGTAAACACATTGTTTGACTGTATTTATATTACATGTAGGTTTCCATGTATTTAATTATTGTATGTTGGCAAACTATGAGCGTTTATATAATATGTTATTTTATATATAAACAAATTGTTCTTTCATATTACATGTAGACTGTCAATATTCTTGTATAGTATATGTAGACAAATAGACTGTGTTTACGTCATTGTTACCATGTGTATTAAATGACTCAGTATTCATACTGCATGTAAACAAACTCTGTTTATTTTTAGATGTATACAAGATGACAGTTTATCTATAACATGTCAACAATCTGTGGGGGTTTTTTTAACATGAAAAATGTAATGGTCTATATATTTATATGTTACATGTGGTTATTCAAAAATTCTGTTACATGTATTAATGACAAAGGTTAATGGACATGTAGCACTCAATTCTTCACCAGCAATGGAGCGAGGCCACAAAAGGACTGAGGCCCATTCCTTATAAAGAGGAGTGGTACAGGTATATTAACCCAAGTAGAATTCCAACTGTCTTAGCTAATTATCATTACTTACCTTTAAATCTTAAGAATTAGAGTAGTCGTGTGTGATATTCTAACAGCCTTGTTTTCTCAGATAACTATTCAAACTTCAGAAAATCCACGTCTAATATATTTAGGTCCTTGTTGTTTTTTCTGGGGGTTTTTTTGCTGAACTAATCAGATGTTTCTGAAAAATGATATTAAATAGTGAGTATATTTACATGATGATGTTTTGAATGTATTTTTGTGAGCTTTCGTTAATAAAAATTTAAACCAAAGAAATTATATTTTGAAATCAACATATTGACTATTAAATATGGTATTCAATACACAAGTTAAAAATGTCATTAATGGTATCTAATAAGTGGATGACTCTCTCTCTCTCCTTAATGCACAGACCTCTGAACTTATATCAAAAAGCCATTTAATAAATGTCTGGTTAAGTTGATATATATACCCTTTAAATAAAGACATACACCAGGTACACAACAAGTTTTTTACCGACGTAGGCCAGTGGCAAGAATATGTAAACAGTTACGCTTGATTGCATCTATACTTTGGCGCATTTGAAACCTTTGGAGTTATAGAACACCAGTTAAATCAATTTTGGACACAGTTCAGAATGCTATTAAAGGTCAATTAAGCACTGCAAATAAAAAAGAAATCAGCTGCCAGTGAGGGGGGGGGGGTTAAAAAGTTGTTGCTTACCAGGTACCGGTATATAGATTTGTTACATATTCATACTATAACCATGAAAACTGTATTGTGATATTTTCGCTAGGCAAGGGTGACGATACATGGTGTTTCTCTAGTCACTGATACACGCAGTGAATCATCTTGTAACATCGCCTTTGTCATCAAAATGTAATCGTAACTGTGTTCAGATTTGTGATGTAATTATTAATAGTACTGGTGTTTAACTAATTCTCGCCAGGTACAATTTTTTGGCCAGTGCATTGTTACGTCATTTTTCGTATGTAATTTTATGTGGTAACAATGCACTGGCGAGAAATGGTTCTTAAATTGAATTGAACTGAATTGGTCGTATGCCACTAGCTATTAAGGAATGAATTCAAAATTTATTTGTTTTATACGATATAAAATGGTTTGGGGCAGTTTACGCTTTATAAACCGCTAAGCGGTTTATAAAAAAGCGTAAACTGTTACAAACCATTTTATATCGTATAAAACTAATAAATTTTGAATTCATTGCTTATAATTTAATTTTTTTATTCTTCATTGTATATATAAACGGTCATTTTACCTTTAAAATGACGTAAAATTGTACAAAATTCAAACGTAACGTCAGGCGTATTGATACATTTTAGACGTTAGTCTTACTATTACGTAGGCAACATTCTTTATACGATATAAAATAATTTTTTAGCCAATCAGAAAGCGCGTTACAACCAGAATTAAATTATTATGAAATCAACCCAATTTTAATTGCGATATATTTCAGGTATTGATAAAACAATTTAAGAAAATTAAGTGTGATAGCACTCCCTGTGTTTGTTCACGTTCTCTGTAAAATTGATAAAGACAATTTAGTCTCAAATTTCTTTTTTATAATGAAATATATTTTTAGTGGCAAATCAGGCAAAAATGGTGTTTTTAAAAATGTAATAAATATAATAAAACATTCTTTTTCACATATTTGCACCCTGTAACATTATTATGCTCGAGACAACAATGTCAGAGGACATTTGTGTCTCGGGTTGATACAAGTGCCTGGCATGCAAAATATCGAAATCGTTAAAAAAGCCAGAAAATGTCAAGTATTTTGGACTAATGGGGGATACAATTTAGAGGGGCCTATGCGCCTAGAGGCCTGTGCTCGAGAAGAAAGAGTATGACAACACACGCTTTTTTGAAAATAACACAGTGACTGCACAATGTTGAAACATAAAATAATCCATATAGTAATAATATGAATTATACACGATATAAAGTACCAGACAGTCATGCATTTCTTTGTGTAAAAAGGTAGTCCATCTTCATCCTCCAGACGACAAGTCATTGTATTCCGAACCCGACCTTGAAATTTCAGAATTGAATTTTTCATTTTTTTTATTTTTTTATTTTTTTGTGATTCACTCAAAAATTTAATATAATCAAAGTTGGTGGGTTTTTACGAAAGCCGAATAGGGCCACATAAAAAAATATTTTTGTCTCGTAATTACGAGAAAAGATCTCGTTATTACGAGTTAATTATCTCGTTATTACGAGAAAAGATCTCGTTATTACGAGAAAAGATCTCGTTATTACGAGTTAGTTATCTCGTTATTACGAGAAAAGATCTCGTAATTACGAGAAAAGATCTCGTAATTACGAGAAAAGATCTCGTTATTACGAGATAATTTTCTCGTTATTACGAGAAAAGATCTCGTTATTACGAGATAATTTTCTCGTTATTACGAGTTAATTTTCTCGTTATTACGAGAAAAGATCTCGTTATTACGAGAAAAGATCTATATAAAATGGTGCGTTTCTGAAAAAGAATTCGACTGGATCACACTTTAAGTCTATCTTTTTCATTCCAGAAACGTTGATTCAATTTTGATCAATATTTAAAAATAACAAGATCATTATTCATTAATTTCTACATATCAAAATGATTGGTTTCGACATTTTATCTGGTATTAATAAAAGGAAAGAACTTTATGTAATTTTTCTATTCAACTTATATATATTATAATCCCACTCCGAAGTAAATACCAGGTAGTCCTATAGTCGTAAAAACACAGTTTTATTAGTTACAGATAACTTTAATGACTATATAGTTTCAGTCATGGATATGGATACACAGGATTTACCCGAATTTGTGTTTTATATGTTCATACACAACCTACATGTATATTGAAAATAATTGATTTTATATAAACATTTTGGAGTCTGAAAAAAAATAACACGTATCCTTCTTAATTATTGACATACAGTTCAATGAATTTTTTAATCAATTTGCTTTGCTAATTCTTCTGAAATTTCTTTAAAACTGCTTGGTCCGATTTTATATCAAATTATGCGTTTTAAACGATGATCATGCTAAGTAAGTGTATATTAATAGACATTGCAGTAGTTCATACACTTTATATAAAAAGAATAGAATAATGAAACGCGCCATTTCAAAACTAGATCTTTTCTCGTAATTACGAGATAATTAACTCGTAATAACGAGATCTTTTCTCGTAATTACGAGATTACGAAAGCCCTGAAGGGACATGTTGATTTTTTTAAGAAGCAAAAAGTAATTTGAGATCTCGAATTACGCAACTCGTTCCCATAGATTATCAACTCGTTCTCTCGAACTGAGATTCCGTTATCACGAATTACTAACTCGTTCCCACAGATTATCAATTCGTTCTCTCGATTTATACAATCCGTTTTCTCGGATTGTAATTCGTTTTCTCGGTTTAAAAAATCTGATCGAACGGATTTGAAATTCGTTATTACGTTTTGATTAATACATTCATCGCTCATATCCCTCATATCATCAGTAGTTAGAAAAGGCACCAGAATGGAACATAAAGTAAGTATTTTAATTAAAGCAATTAGAGAGTAGTTTCGAATAAAGTAATATTTATGTATTCATCGGTATGTGCATAAAAAAATTATGTAAAGTTGGATGTCCTTGCAACTTTTAATTGTCTTAATGAGCCGCGGGCTAGCTATCTTTAATACTTTAATTCATAATATTTTCTTGCCGGAGACAATCTACAACTTAATTCACCAGTACTTCCATTTTGACTTGCAATACAAAGATATTGTAATCATTTTAGTTCTGATTTGTCATGGTGGTGTATTTTGAGGAAGAATGCTGTCAAACCTGGATAGAAGAACTAAAAGATTTGCAGAGCCGTGGTCTTTTTACGAGTGACAAGTTGGACACTAACCTGCTTCAGTTTTGTTTTATGAAACTACTTCAGGTATATAAATAAGCTACTGTTCTATACACAACGTTAAACATTTTGTAGAATATAAAATTTAATATTATCTAAAGCAATATACTAGTTCCACAGACAAATTATTAACAAATAAGTTATAGAAAATACCAAACGAATTAAATGCATCTGTATAATATTTATATTACAGTATTTATTTACGATTTGTCAATTGTCTGGGGGTAGTGCAATATTGATATCAAACATTTTTTTTTCAGAAAGAATTAGACGAAGTGGCACATGTGTGTAATGCTCATCATCTGCAATCCACTAACGAAGGAAGTGTTAGAAGCTGTCCTTCTAATGTATATCTTTTCCCGGAACTATTTCAAGTTCAAGACTATATTTCTCTGGTCGATGTAGAAGTTCTTGAGCTTTCTCGACGCGAATGTACAATCGGAAACGTACTTCCCTGTGACCAGAAATATTTGAACTTGGTTGCATTTTCTTGGAGGAACAATACTTTGATCTACCGTTAAATATTGTTGAGGGAAAGGACCTATCCGTAAATCTTCATTCCTGGATCATGAACATGTTGTAGTCTTGTGATGAAACTGCCACCGTTTTCAATACACAAGGCGATACAATTGATGCATTGATTGTAGTTTTGTTTATATGATATATATGACAAGTTAAGCCCACTTAAAAAATTTAGGGCTGTTATGTCGACGTTGAGCTAAAATAATTTAGCTGAACACTTTTTTTTTTCAAAGTTGTTAATAAACAAGAAACCTTCAGGTTACCAAGAGTTCTAGTTTTGGTAATTTAAATCTGATATATATATATATATATATATATATATATATATATATATATATATATATATATATATATATATATATATATATATATATATATACAACACAATTAGCATATCTCAACAACAAAACTTTTGGGCCAATAAACTGGGAAAACCTCTATAAATATAAGACTGTGCATTGGCGAAGATGAACGTGTCACGTGCAAAAAGAAAGTAAGGGCTTCAAAGGGCATGGTCACGATTCTTTTAAATTTATTTTTCAGTTTTTATTTTTTGCAATGCTTTAAGAATACATTTCTAATGATCAATTGAAATTTGAGAGTCATTCGATAAGTTATAAGCAAGATACAGAGCCCACAAT
This sequence comes from Magallana gigas, assembly GCF_963853765.1. NCBI lineage: Eukaryota > Metazoa > Mollusca > Bivalvia > Ostreida > Ostreidae > Magallana > Magallana gigas. Next base: position 40,888,041 of record NC_088860.1, read on the forward strand.
TCTTTGACATGTAAACAAGGCTCGTGCCCTTTTTTGGTTTACATATGGTCAGTATATCTCTTTCAAGCTGATTTGTCTATCTTCTACTTCATTTTAAGCATAAATAAACAGTTCCTGATATTAAACATTTTAGGTATAAAATTGGATTTTCACTTTAACATTCAAAATGTAAACAAAAGCTTTGTTTACATAGCAAAGAATTGTAAGCTTTGTAACTCGCTTATAACTCAACCAATAACACTAAAATTTTGGTTGCCTAATATAACGCCTTACTGAAGCATTGTAAAATCAAAATCGGAAAAATAATTTTATGCCAAAATCGTGACCATGCCACTTTAAGATGCACATTGTAGATTCGGCAGAAATCTGGGAGCGAAGTTTCAGTGATTTATTTTGCACATTTTTGGTATCATAAACTTATTTGGTTTCTGTTGCATTGAATTGGTAGAAAAAAGTTAAAATGCAAAATGTTTTACTATAATATGGGTCATTTACAGCTGTTTTTTTAAAAAATGATTTTGTTGTCTCTGGGTCTGCTCTTGACAAATTTGAAACGTGTAAAAATGACACAGTGAAACATTTGAAATTAATTTTTATTAAAATAACGAAGAAGAGATGAATAATTATGTATTTTCTCAAAATATTTTTAGAGGATAAATTCAAAGTCAAGAGATATAACAATTGTTTCAAACACTACATGTATTTTATACCGCATAATACAGCACTGGCTTTGTGCTGGATTAGTGAAAACAAATAATATTTTGGGTTCAAATAGCCTTGGTGAATACCTTTTTAACATTTTTGTTTTTAAATGTATGCTGATATAACATAATGTTGAACTATATGATATATTTATACCCTTCGCAAACAACGTTTTAGGGAGGAGGGGGGATGTATGGGAATCATCTTGTCCGTCCGTTTGTACATATGTCCAGAGGGTGTGTCATGACCTTGACCCAAGGACTTTTCGATAAGGTCAAGGTCATTGGGAAGAAAAGGGCAAAATGCGTGTCCGGTCCATATCTTTCTTCTGGAGAATCATTGATAGCTCTTACTTCTCACAAAGATCGCTTACGACCTGAGGGTGTGGCATGACCTTGACAAAAGGTCATTTGAGCAGGGTCGAAGTCGCTAGCGGGAAAAGTGCAAAATTTGTGTCTAGTTTAGATCTTTTTATGTAGGAACAAGGTTATTGTTCGAGATCGTTGTTTAGGAAAACTTGATTCCTTTCTCTGCCATTTCTTGTATTAATGGAATCGGGCACGTAGCATCCAGTTACCCTTTCCCCCGTTTTTGCTTTCAAAAAAGATGTTACGTGCCTGTGGAAATGGTAAGAATGTAAAATTAAAATTTGACACAAAGCTTGTTTGTGTCAGGCCACATAAAATCAATTGTTAGATTAATTTTCATCCTTGCCGGTGTATTGAAGAATAATGACCCCCGTAGAATAATGACCGGGGGTCATTTTTCGACGTAAAATAATGATTGTTAACAGTTACGTTACTTCTCTCGTCAACGCAAAATGACGCAAATAAAGAAAAATAAATTAATACACAATGAGGATATTGTGTGATGATTAACGAACAATAATCATGAAGGATTAATTGTTGTAATAATATATTAATCAATATTCATTGGTGAAAATATTGTCAATCGAAAAATGATACACGTATATATCTTTATGGAAAAAGACTAAGGGGCAGGTAACGTAGGAATATGAATACTTCTTATTTACATTTCTTGGGGAAGGTGATTTTTAAAAAATCATTTTGCGTTAGTTTTGTTTTCTTCTGCATTATACATGAACATCATAATTCTAAACATTTGTTGTAATGTTGTATTTGTGATCATGAATAGACCTTATTCTTTTAGAGCAAATGTGTGAAGAGTACCTGACTATAGTAAATCTTAATAGATAATAAAAACTGATCGATTATAATAAGAAAAGATTGTTTCTTAAAGCGTTGATAAGAGGTTAGGGCCCATGTTATTGATGCTTTAATCATCTTGATATCAACTAAACTTACTAAAGTATGCCGATGTTAAAGTAAAATATATTTTCTGTACGAGTACTCTCAGTACTTTGACGATTTTCCTTATTGGCCATTCACCTCTACTGGCGTAATGGCTGCTGTCAGTGCCTACTAACTTCAGCTTGGTTATAATGCCTAACAGTGGAGTCAACTTTTCATAATTTTGGTTTCATCATTAATTCTGGTTGATGCACTTGCATACCCAGCAGTTTGTAATAGTGGAAATCCTCAATGCAAGTATAATTCATGAACAATATGAAGAATATAGAAGATGCGACAGCGAAGCGCGAAGATGTGAAGACGAAAGTACTAAGTTGCGAGGGCGAAGAAGTGATACTACTATCACTCCTTCGCCTTCGCAACTTCGCACTCTCGCCTTCAAATCTTCTCGCTTTCGATCAAATACAATAATGTATAACACAATACAATGTCATATCATACGTTACATTATCATATCTCACAAATTTTTTTTTACAGTTTTTTATGGTATTATATAATATATGTCACAGGGTCGTTAAATAAATAACGAAATCTCTGGATTCGTACTTTTGCTTTTATATTATATATGAAAAGAAACATAGAAAAACACAGAAAACACATTCACAATACAACACACACACGATGACTAGAGACACTTACATGTACTACATATTTAATTAAATTACAAACACAATGGTTTTCCCAATTATAATACCGGTGATTTACCGACAGTATCACTGAATATGATGTTACAATAATATATTTAACAGTGATCTTACCAGGTATCCAGGAATTCAAATAATGAATAATTAACTGAATCATTGAAGATCAGGAATGGAATATAACAGTAAATGATACTAGCGCGGTAAAGGATAGAATCTGTGGGTACTGGATTTGGCGGGACTTGCGCTTATAGAGTGAGCGAAGTTAGTAAAACATGCATATTAATGAGTTAAAAGTCGTCTGTTATTGGTCAATGAGACATGTATACATGTACCTGGTCATTTAATCCTAAAAATTAGAAAAAACCACATGATTTATCACAACATTCACACATGCACTCATTCATACATACAGCAATGCGTTCTATCAGCAATGCGCGCTGATGAACATTAAATAAATAAATTAATATGAACTGTGACATATATATTGTAAGTATGATAGGATGCAATTCTAATTTTATATTATTGTATTGATAAACATATGAACATATGATTATCATACAATTTTTTAACAGATGATATACGATATTGTGTCAAAACGGAATCCATGAATATCCAAGATCATAAATGATGATTTTCATATAATATGATAAAGGTGGTCTCATAAAGGTGATTTCTCATAAAGATGATGCCTCGTCTCGGTGAGCTTTGTAATCTGTGATTACCTATGTAATTAGTAGTTTTATCAGGCATTATATAGTAAAGCTTCATTATCTTGAACTAGATAGGACTGTTTAAAAACTTTGAGGTATTCGAGATATCGAGTGTAATCACAGACCCCCTCTCCCCCTCTAGATCCATGCATGAGCAAGGAATGTCGCATAATGAAATGAGAATGTTACTGTGTTTGGTCCGCGGTAAACAGACGGCTGGTAAGCGACAGGAGTCTGAAAGTGCATATGTAGACATTATGGCGGACATTACATTTTATGTGGAGTACATAATGATTAGGCATAGCCAGCACTGGTAAACATATATGTCACATGTACACATTAAAATATTTATAAACATTCATAGTAAGCACGATGGCCAAGCGCATGCGCACCAATAATAGCATTGATTAATCGGAAAACCGTGGCGAGTACGGTGCCTGCATTAAATTTTATGTAATCGACCGAGACGTGCTGAATGCAATCAAAATAGGCAAAGGCGAACGTGTGAAGATGCGAAGGCCAGAGTGCACACCTTCGCCTTCGCACCTTTGCACTTTAGGCATCACATCTTCGGGCTTCGTCTTTTGCTCCATCGCCTTGGAAACTTCGCATCTTCGCCTTATGGTCGAAGTGGCCCTATCGGAATACCATAAATATATGTAAATGTAATTGTCAAAGGGGAATGGTCACGATTTTGGTCAAATTCTATTTTTCTGTTGTCATTATTTACAATGCTTTAAGAAAGCATTTCTACTGATCAAATGAAATTTGAGGGTCAGTTGTAATGTTATAAGCAGGAAACAGGGCTCGCAATTCATAAATTGTATCGATTTTACGTATAACGAGAGATAAAAAAACATCAGGGCGGGCCATTTTCAGAGGGGCCGGTGTAATGAAGAATAATGACCCCGTAGAATAATGACCGGGGGTCATTTTTCTGCGTATAATAATGACCGGGGGGTCCTTATTCTACGTCGAAAAATGACCCCCGGTCATTATTCTACGGGGTCATTATTCTTCATTACACCGGCGGCCCCTTTGAAAATGGCCCGCTTTGATGTTTTTTATCTCTCGTTATATGTAAAATTCATACAATTTAATTGCTGCTTGACATGTGGATTATCGTTTGATTCCAGTCATGTAGTTGTTATAAGGATGCAAATGTCTGGATGCATTAACGGTTAAGTTGAAATGAAATGGAATTTAGGTAATAGAAATTGATTTGTGTACTCATATTAGCATTAACAATTAAAAAAAAAATAGAGCAATTGTTATTGATAGAACTTGGAGTTACGATTTTTTCTTAGCGGGGGCTATCATTTGTGTGCATGTTCACTGTACCTAGCTTAATTTATCGTTATTGATTTCTGCCATATGAACACTATTTTTTGTTTTTATTACTAATTCATTATGATATACAACATAACTGTATTTAAATATATGCATTTACATTTCCAATAATATTTTTTATCGGTGCACCGTCTTAACCCCTTTTTTAAGCTTGTGAGGGTGTTTTAATAGCCGGAATAGACATGTACTTCAACTCTCAACAAAACATAGTTTGAGTAATTAATTTTTGTTCAAACCTGTATATATCATTTCGAAGTTATAGACAACTCCTAACTGATCCGTGTCGATGGTTCCTGCAATTTTACAATTTTGTACTCCTTATTTTTTAAAGGTGGTATGGGACAACTCCATGTTGTGACGTACTACCGGTATTTATCGAAATAAAGAATAAAATGAAGTGTTATTTTATAAAAAGTATTTCCCCCAAAACTGTCACGGAGCAGCGTAGCGCAGTTGGTTAGGTCATTAACTACAACTCTGTAAGTCATACGTTCGTGTCCTGCATAGAATTTAAAAAAATTTAATTTTCCAACAAATTTTAAAACTTTTTTTTTGGTGTCAAATATTGCAAAACTTAAAAATTATATACCAGTGAAAGTACTTCAAATATACTGTACTTTTATGCACATAATATCGACAGATGTCCCATACAACCTTAAAACACCAATATCAAGATTAACACATTCCTTGCATCATTGTCAACTTAGTGTTATTTAGTTATCACCTAACATCAACATTTTTGAGAGAGAGAGATGGAGAGAGAAAGAGATATGGAGAGAGAGACACAGAGAAACAGAAGGGAGAGAGAAAGAAAGAAAAATAGATAGACAGAGAACAAACGGAGATAGAAAATTATAAAATCTTTCTTTCTTTCTCTCTCCCCTCTGTCTGTCTCTCTCCTCTGTCTGTCTCCCTCTCTCCGTCTGTTCGCTCTCGCGCGCTCTCTCTCTCTCTCTCTCTCTCTCTCTCTCTCTCTCTCTCTCTTTCTCATTAATACAAGAAATAACACAGACAGGAATTAAGATTTTTTCAAACAATGACCTCGAACAATGACCTTGTTTCTACATAAGAAAATATAAACCAGACACAAATTTTACACTTTTCCCGTCAGACTTTGACCTTTCCCAAATGACCTTTTGACAAGGTCATGCCACACCCTTAGGACATGAGCGATCTTTGTGTGAAGTAAGAACTTCCATTGATTTTCCATAAGAAAGATATGGACCAGACACGAATTTTGCACTTTTCCTGTCAGTGACCTTGACCTTGCCCAAACGTCCTTGGGTCAAGTCATGACACACCCTCTGGAAATACGTACAGACGGACGAAAGAACAAGGTGATTCTCATGTATCCCCCCCCCCAAAAATAAAAAACGTTGTTTGCGAAGGGTATAAATACATTATATAGTTCAACATAATGTTATGTCAGCATACATAAAAAGATAAAAAAAATTATTATTATAGATATAATATGCGATATAAAATACATGTAGTGTTTGAAATAACTGTTATATCTCTAGACTTGAATTTACCCTCAAAAATATTTTGAAAAAGTACATATTGATAAGTCATCTCTACAACTTAAAAAAAAAACCGACATTGTTTCAATGTGTCATCTAAACATATTTCAAATTTGTCGAGAGAAGACCCAGAAACAACAAAATCATTTTAAAACAGCTGTAAATGACCCATATTATGATAAAATGAAATTTTTGCCCTCCTTGTGTTCCAAGATTACGCCGAATCTACAATGCACATCTTAAGCGCCCGCTTTCTTTTTGCAAATTACAGAATCATCTATGCTAATGCACAGTGTTATATTTATTGAGGTTTTGTCATTTTATTGGACCAAATTGTTGTCGAGATATGCTTATTGTTTTATATAAGCCCTAAATTTTTTAAGTGGGCTTAATATGTCATATATATCATATAAAAAAAAAACCACAATCAATGCATCGATTGTATCGCCTTGTATATTGAAAACGGTGGCAGTTTCATCACAAGACTACAACATGTTCATGATCCAGGAATGAAGATTTACGGATAGGTCCTTTCCCTCAACAATAGTTAACGGTAGATCAAAGTATTGTTCCTCCATGAAAATGCAACCAAGTTCAAATATTTCTTCGTCACAGGGAAGTGCGTTTCCGATTGTACATTCACGTCGAGAAAGCTCAAGAACTTCTACATCGACCGGATAAATATAATCTTGAACTTGAAATAGTTCCGGGAAAAGATATACATTAGAAGGACAACTTCTAACACTTCCTTCGTTGGTGAATTGTAGATGATGAGCATTCCACACATGTGTCACTTCGTCTAACTCATTCTGGAAAAGAAATATTTGATATCAATATTGCACTACCACAGACAATTGACAAATCGTAAATAAATACTGTAATATAAATATTATACAGATGCATTTGATTCGTTTGGTATTTTCTATAACTTATTTGTTAGTAATTTGTCTGTGGAACTAGTATATTGCTTTAGATAATATTAAATGTTATATTCTACAAAATGTTTAACGTTGTGTATAGAACAATAGCTTATTTAAATACCGGAAGTATTTTCAGAAAACAAAACTGAAACAGGTTAGTGTCCAACTTGTCACTCGTAAAAAGACCACAGTTCTGCAAATCGTTTAATCTTCTAACCAGGTTTGACAGCATTTTTCCTCAAAATACGCCATCATGACAATCAGAACTAAAATGATTACAGTATTTTTGTATTGCAAGTCAAAATGAAAGTACTGGTGAATTAAGTTGTAGATTGTCTCCTGCAAGAAAATATATTCATATATACATTATGAATTAAACTATTAATTATAACTAGCCCGTGATTATTAAGACAATTAAAAGCTGCAAAGACATCGAACTTAACATTTTTGCACATAACGATACATAATAAGTATACATTACTTTAGTCGAAACTACTCTCTAATCGCTTTAATTATTATACTTACTTTATGTTCCATTCTAGTGCCCGTTTCAGCTACTGATTGATATGAGGGATATGAGGAATGAATGGATTCGTCAAAACGTAATAACGAATTGAAATCCGTTCGATCAGATTTTTCAAACCGAGAAAACGAGTTACAATCCGAGAGAACGGATTGTTTAAATCGAGGGAACGAATTGTTAATCTGTGGGAACGAATTGATAATCTGTGGGAACGAGTTGTGTAATTCGAGATCTCGAATTACTTTTTGCTTTTTTAAAAAATTGACTTGTCCCTTCAGGGCTTTCGTACGAGATAATTAACTCATAATAACGAGATCTTTTCTCGTAATTACGAGATCTTTTCTCGTAATTACGAGATAATTAACTCGTAATAACGAGATAACTAACTCGTAATAACGAGATCTTTTCTCGTAATTACGAGATCTTTTCTCGTAATAACGAGATAATTAACTCGTAATAACGAGATCTTTTCTCGTAATAACGAGATAATTAACTCGTAATAACGAGATCTTTTCTCGTAATAACGAGATCTTTTCTCGTAATTACGAGATAAAAATATTTTTTTAAGTGGCCCTATTCGTCTTTCGTAGGTTTTTTACTTTCCTTCATTTCCTTCGTAGACAATGTCACATCTTACGCAAGTTGCATGGAACCCCAATTTAAATGGCTTAAAAAAAATTGTCATGAAGAAAGAAATTAAGATATTTTGTATTTTTTTTCCATCGAAAATTAATCTTGTCAAATTTTCTTCATTGTAAGCTCTGAAATGCCCGAAACAATTTAAGCTAGACTGTGTTACAGGCACCAAGGATCAAGGCCGGGGTGGGGTTAGGGGGTGGGGCAGCCCCCTGGCCTCACCCCTGGCCACTAGCTTTTTCTCCCAGCGGGCGCGTCTTTTAACCACAATGAACCGCAATAAAACTACAATGAACCTAATTAACTTAACTAGGATGAGAATTAGTCTTTTAAAGGTAAATTATTCCTTTCAATTTTAATTCTACCCATTTGACGACAGATTATATGTCAAAGAATTTTAATATGCTGTTAAAAATTGTCTCCTTTATTTGGCACATGCACAATATACCTCAATATTTTATTTTTCTCTTTCAATTGTTCAAAACAACTTTTATACACATGTAGATAGATTTTTTTTTTAAAAAAGCAGCAATTAAAAAACTAATAGATGCAAGGTAAATTTTTAAATTTAATATAATCAAGACCTTATTGTTATTTCAAGCTTATATGATTAGCTCGGTTCTCGTAAATGTTTTATCTGTTTAATTTCGTTTCCCTTAAACTCTAGATTATTTGATCATCTGATGAAAAAAATTTAATATATACAAGGTAATTTTTTAACAGCATATATAAAATATATATATGGACATAAAAAGTTAAATTTTCATGTCCACCCCCCACTTTTACGGCGCGTATGGAGTATGGAGAATCAAGAGAAAATGAGGAAATTAACAGTGACTTTGGAGCTATAGGTACAGGATGAGCCTACCCCTCCCCGTTTTTAAAACGATTTTACGTGCCTGAGTTATAGACATGTGTACCAATTGTTATAATTTTTAGTTCTAATGTTTGTACAAAGGGGGATATTTCATTGTTTTGGTTTTTTTTTTCTGTTTTTTTTTTCGTTTTATTTCAATTTCAAGAGAAGGGGAACATTTCTGCACTGACGATTTCATTGCAGACCGGCACATTTTGGCAGACACATGACTTTACAAAGTTTTCTCATAATAAAAAAAATACCTTATATGGATATAATTAGATATAGGATATTTTGGCTGTGTAGCTGGATTTTCATTTTTGACGACTTGTTTAATTGACATAAACTAGATGTTATTTTACATGTCGTTGTGTGCACGTATATAGTATACATAGCCGTTGGTACCGGGGGAACAGCGGTAAACATGGTAACCCCCCCCCCCCTCTTTTCAAGAATTTTAAAAAGAAATGTAATGTCAAGATTTCGGATGAGAATAACCGCCCCTCTCTGCCTGCCAACCCCCTCTCCCCCCCCCCCCCCCCCAAAACTTTCATTTTGCTTCCGACGCCTATGTTATATATAGTTTTGGTTTAATGTATATGTGGTAGGATGAAAATTCTACCAGTTGATGTTCATTACAAGAGATGCATGGTCAACTTTGAACAGATGAAAAGTACTAGTAACTTGTATGCATACACAATTTTCGCAGTACAGTTAAGGCGCGGCCAATAAAAATATCGGCAATTTTTTGTGATGAAATCACGTATACTTTAGTTTAACTGGCATGTCCTTTTTAAAATCAATAACATTTACTCAAATGCAACATTTTTCTAAAGTATATATATAACAGTACAATGTTTTATGTTCATAGTGGTCACGTGATATGGCAGTCGCATGGTATAAGCAAATGTATTTGTGGGTTTGAGGTCATTTAAAAAATTCAATATTGCAAGGGCATAATCATGTCAAAATTGACAACTGAATAATAAAATAACTTGATGTTATATCGTAGATTTTGAAAAACGGTGCGAACTTTATAAGATAAGATTATTTGTTAGTAGAAACCGTAATTTATAATGCTTATGTTGAATAATTTTGAAGGTCACAGTGTTGATTTCATTAAAAATTATTAATTTGTAAGTTTTTACAAGGATCGTAGAAGTTTTTTAGTTACATAGCATATTTGAAATTTACATGTAAAAGTTTGTCAGGATCATGTAAGTGTATGCCCTTGCAATTAAGAGATTTATTTAGGTACTCAGCTTTAACCATTTCTGTGCCACAGGGCCTATTTGGGCCTATTTGAATATCTACGTTAAGAAGGGCGCGACCCTTTATTCAAATAAACTTGAATCCTTTTGGCCCAGGGATGCTTTGTGGCAACGCACTTTGAAAAAAAAAAATTCACAGTGCGTTAAATTTGGGACCATGTTGTTAACGTACCGACTTAGAACAAATTTGAGCTAGAGCCACGAAGCATCAAAATGTGCCTTAAAATTTTCACAAAACTCAAGTTTGAAACAATACAAATTGTAATTACTTATAATGTAGGGCACACTATTCTGCTTCTATGCATATGAAATTTTTTCACTTCGGCCCCACCGTTTAGCCCATGCGCATCATCAAACATACTATGATCGTTAAAAATAGCTGAAAATTGTATATTTTATAGCAGTATTTTCCAAATTTCGTAGAGGTACTCAAGTGTGGCCAATGTGTATTTTACAAATTTTGAAAATTTTAGTAACAGAAAATAAAACTGACCAGTCTATTTTAGGGTAATTATTTGCTTCCTTTTTATTGAAATAGCAGAATTTAATTAATAATGATAAAGAATTATTTGTGATTATTTACAAAATCATCATTTTATTAAATATTTGAGGAAGAAATGCATATAAACTGAACTTTAACATGTTTTATCTAGTAATTTTATACTGTGTATTCATGCTTACATCGTGCATCATCAATGACGTCATAGTTTGACGTTTGCGACGTCAGTTGAATCTGTACATGGAATCTTGAGTTCTTTCAGTATTTTGCCAATAGAATTGACCAGTAAAGTATGCATTTTTAAAAAGCATTGTTTTTATGTACCACGGTATTATTCAATTGCAGTAGAATATGAGATACATGAACATTGCTAACAAACAGAGAAAAAAAATTAATTGGCAAAGTTAACATTGTACGTACGTAAATATATATTCCTATACCTTTATGTAGAATAAGCGATAGCATGTATAAGTAGCTAGTTGTGAGTTTTTTGTCAAACGGTGAAATGCATTAAACGAAAGGAAAAATGGAAGCGATTTTTTTTTCACACAAGTACTTGTTCCTGAATACCGCGGGAGAAAGACAGTCGACGTCACATGAAAACATGTATCGCATAGCCCCGTCACTCCGTCACTACCCTAACTCCGTCACTTTCCTCGCCGTTTGAAATCAAGTACGATTATGACGTCATTTTTTACATGTCAAAAGTCTTTAATCAAATGTCAACAATTTGCAACGGTTAAATTTAAGGATATGTAAAAAAATAACAGAATTAAACCTTGTTCATTTTATGCACCATTAATTGTGTGAAATCAGCTAAAACTTTTTCACAGGTGCACTAAAATATCGATATTTCTGACATGCGGGCCCATTCGACGATTTACGGTGGTCAGTCATTTTTAGAGAGGTCAAGATGAAACATTTTACATGTAATACATTTTTGATTAAGGTAATTAATACAATTTTTTCAGACCGCAATAGCCTTTATGCACTACTCTTGATGATAACGTCAAATCGCTCATGCCGATACTTTTGCCTTATACAGGGTATAGACATATCCGGTATATCGCTATTTAGAATATGCTACATTTCTAAAAATGTAATAAATAAATAATTCAATAAGTAATATATTAATTAATGATATAAAATATTTGAAATATATAAGGACATAAATCAAACGGCATCCCTAAATTCTGAAAAGGCCATTGTGATTGTTGTTACATGGACCCATTTTTTATTCTGGCGATCATTTCATTTCGATGAAATTAAATACAATTTAAATTGTATGCACCATTTTTACTTATTATAACTTGGCCTAGATACAAATTGAGTTTTAACTAAATTGTTAATGTGTCTTCATTCCCTGCCATATCATAGAGCATGTGGGTGACGGAGTTAGGTTCATAAGTTTATGATAGCAAGGGTGATAAACGTCGTATTCAGAGGGCTTATTTAATTGAATAAAAATAAAAATATTTTTGTTATTAATTTTATAAATCATATTGTTTAAGATTATATTTAGTGATTGCAAATGATAAAAACCACAAAAAATAATTTACAGAGAAACGTGGGAGGTTTTCTGCTTATGGTGACGGAGTTTGGGTACTCGGGGATACATATATGATAAACTTAACTTATTCCGTCAAACAACTTGATTATTTAATTCCTAAGTACAGCTGTAATTGAATATTAAGCCATTGTCCCTTGCATAAAAAACATTTGCCAATGCACATCTTTTCTTTATCAGCCACCTGTTGATCAGTGTTGATTCGTCGCGTGGTCAATGTATTTCCGGTGAACCGTTACATGCAGTTACACTCCTATCTTAAAAGATCGATTGTGTCCGTTTCGATGAAGACGGCTTTTGGTATACACAGCTTAGAATACATGCGCGGATCCAGAAAATTTTTCCAGGGGGGGTCCGAAGGATAATTGTGTTTGCCAGGGGGGGTCCGAGGCATATTTTCGCGATAATTTTACTATGTAAATTTAATAAATTTTCATTTTCCAGGGGGGGTCGGGACCCCCCCCCCCGACCCCCCCTCTAGATCCGCGCATGGAATACATTATCAGAATGTGCTCTATATAGAAGTCTAATCCTAATTGCGATGCCTTTGTTAATAATTTGTCCAATAAAATAAAAAATCACCCTAAATGTGTGTACATGTACATCGGTGACTTACTTTTGCCTATAAAATTCTCGATTGAAATCATCTTTGATTATTTTATGAGTATTAAATCTAATTAAAGTTTTTCTTGTATGGTATATAGAAAAAAAATCAGATAGCCGGGCCCTTTCTTTAAAAAAAACAACGATGAGTGCAGAGAGATTTAAAACAGTATTTGTTTCCATTCACCCCCCCCCCTTCCCTACCCTCTGAAAAAATCGATTTACGGCCGAGTTCACTACAAATCTATATATATGATAACACAAATTCTACATGCTAAAAATTGCTATGAATTCGACTTTTCAAGACAATTTTACGACATTATTTATGTGCTACTGCTTGATGTTTTAAATAAAAATGTTCATTTTAACCTATCTTCGCTTCAAAATAGTAAACCCACACACACACACACTCTCTCTCTCTCTCTCTCTCTCTCTCTCTCTCTCTCTCTCTCTCTCTCTCTCTCTGAAATATGATCTTAATTCTCAAGACATTTACGGATAGCTTATCACTTGTAACAATTCTCAAAGGACATGAATATCACTAGAAAAAATGAAATATAAATGAATAGACGTTATGACATTTATAAGGAATAATTAACTCCATAAGAATATTTTTAAAGAAATCGATATTCTTTTTTCATTTAATTAATGAACATTAAAACACTGCTGTAATGTCATTCCTTTGTTCCAGCAGTCAAAAATTTACTTGTGACAGTCCGATATATTAGAGAGCTTCTTAATATCAGACCATTATCAGTGGTTACAGCACTGTTATTCTTTAAAATCGGGCTGTCTCAGGAATCAACAATGATATTCAATGGCTATATATGCCTCAAACACTTCTGTATGAAAAATATCAATGTTCTCGGCCCTATAACGGGCCTCGAAACTGTTTTATATTATTTCATACAGAACTGCTTTCGGCATACTAGTACATCCATTACATATACAGTCGCTAAAAGGTTTTATTTTTCAATTGAACAGTTCGTGAACGGTGAGCGCTTAGTGAGTGCACTCTAAACGAACGGCGAGTGCACGCTGAGCCGAATTTGGATAGCGCTTATGAACGGTGAACTGAGAGCGAACGCAGAGCGCAAACGCAAGCGCAAAGTGAATGGATATATGTACTCTATATGAACGCAAGATGATTATTATTCGGAGTGCCCCGGGCGGTATTGTTACATTGTGTTTCGTTGGTAATCGGGAAATAATAACAATAAACTACATGTTTGTATTGTTTTAAGCCTAAATATTATCTGACTAAACAATAAGTGAACACTGAACAAACGCAGTGAGCGCAAGGCGAAATCTTTGTGAAGGCACGGTGGGCGATTTGTGAACGATGAGCGGGAACGGAGCGGAGCGGAGAGCGCAAGTGAACGCACGGTGAGCGCACATGAACGCACGGTGAGCCAACGGGAAACTGGGAAAATAAAAAATTTAAAGAACTGAACCCTGGCATCTAACTGCTGTAAAGCGCCAGGATTGATTGAAAATATCGAAGCCTTGAAACAAGTAAAATAATCATGTAGAATAATGCACACAGACTGTGACAGTAATGCATCAAAATTCGAGATTACATATATCTCTATGAAATTCAATTACCGTATCTCTGTCATATTTATATATTTATTTTTAATAATTTGTGATTACATTGGTAGAATTCAATGATTAATACTCAGTTATACATTGCGCATCATCAGCATTACTTCATGCAGTTTCAAATTGCAGAAAAAAGAACTTTTAAGACACCGACATATTTAAATGTACCGCCGTTATATTGACCTTCAGCTCTGGTCCCTGTAATATGTTTTAAACTATATTGTAAATAAGCTTTTCATGCTATTTTCATCAACAAATTTATTTTCATAAATTTATTATAATGTCTACATGATAATTTTATTGTTTTTTTGTTTCTTTTTTTATTAGATTCAAGTCATACGTAGTTTTATCATTTCATGACGTTACTTAACAAAAATGACGTCTGTTCTACATTTTTCATCAAAACAATGCCATATTGTAAACTCCGTTTATAAAAAAGTATGATCGATATCGAAAAAAGAAAAACAGCTATGACAAGCTAAGATTCTATCCTATATTTTACCAAAATATGGTAATTTTTAATGATAGGGCAATTTTTGATGCTTCGTGGCTCTAGCTCTTTTTCATAGTGCGCTATGAGGGTACATCAACATTTTTTAGTTTCGAGACTCTTAACGCACTTTGAAAAAATATGCATAAATCACAAATTCTGGAATTGAATGTTTAATCAGTTGATAGTACATGTATGATGATTTGTTAACACTAGTGAATCTAATTAATTGTATTTGAGAGCGGGAATGGGGATGGGGATTAACCAAAGTTACAGGTCAATTACCAGTGTATCATTTAATTTATTACAGGCGAAGGTCCCCTACCCCTCATTTTTTCTTCCAGTATGATATACATATATACAACATATCATATTCGGCAACTTGGAGTAAACGTTTAAGATCGGAAAAAGAAATAATTATGCTCTGTTGTAAATTAAGTACAGAGATATTAAAAAAACGAGTTGGCCAAACAATAATATTTCTCCATTGGTATGTTAAGGAATCTATTAGTGTTTCAATATTAACCCTCTTTTCATATTAGAATCAAATAAATAACATCAATATAAACAAATTACATTAACAAACATTAAATTATTATAAACTTAAAAATAAGCATTAGGGTGTAGCGTTTTTTCTCGCACTGATCTTTTAAAATATTATATGTATATTGTTTTTGATTAACATAACTAATGTATCCTTTTTTCACATCATGTTTGTTTATAAGCACATGCAATTGAAGCCAGTTGAAATATGTTATACATTGACCTCCATTATCAATATACAAGTATATAAATCACATTCGTTCTGACATAGCTCAATGTACCAGATAAGAAGTAAATTTACAAACATAAAAAAGAAATATGAAGTTGCTAAGCGATGAAGTTTATGTCATATTAGTATTTGGATACTTCAAATCTCCTGAATTGTTCTTTGTGTGTAAATTATCAATATTGTTTTATGAGAAAAGAAAGAATTCTAATCATTTATCGATTATAAAAATATCAATCATTTCGACCAAACATCGAACTTTTTTTTCAAAGTGCGTTAATATCGACGATATCAACGCACTTTGAAAAAAAAATTCAAAGTGCGTTGACGTGGTCCCAAAATTAACGCACTTTGAAAAAAAAATTCAAAGTGCGTAATTTTTCAAAGTGCGTTGTAGCAATGCTTTATGCTAAGTTTAAAATCGGTCGAGTGGTTATGGAGAAGATGAAAATGTCAACGACAGACAAGGACAAATCCCACTTGAGCATTTGGTTCAGGTGAGCTAAAAATGAGTCCTTATTACTTATATCTATATAATTTTCAGCAACTTTTCGTTTAAATATCAAATCATTGATATTTTCGCGCTATTTTCGAACTGAAATTGAATTGAACATATTTTATTGATTAAATCAAATGTATTAGACACAAGTTCTAAATAACTTAAGTTGTCTTCTCTTTTACTTTCATTTCGTATAACTGTACTTCTTGCGCCCAGAAGTACGTGTCATTTGCGCCATTTATGAAATGTATTGGAATATATGTTACAATTTGATTCGTAGTGTTATCACAGACAAGGACACAGGGAAATGTAACTATTAATGTTTCGCTAGACTCCCAGACAGTTGTAGAATATGATGATCCATACATGGAAAAATTGGCTGTTCTGACATTTACAGTACCGTCAACGCGGATCCCGTATTTTCCGCGCACCCCCGCGGTCCAAATTGCAACGCGGTTTAAACACCTGTCTCAGGTAAAAACTGCGTTGGGTTGTTTATTTGACACATTTTTAGAAAAACAGGAATCAAATTTGAATTTTCATGTTGCCAGTATTTTGCTTACAGAGTGTCGTCGATGCAAATATTCTCTGTTTATGATCTTCATATGAGAGAGAGAGAGAGAGAGAGAGAGAGAGAGAGAGAGAGAGAGAGAGAGAGAGAGAGAGGAGAGAGAGAGAGAGAGAGAGAGAGAGAGAGAGAGAGAGAGGGGGGGGGTTTAAGGGTGTTATTTACTCAGGGTTTGAGTTCTCAAATTCCGATTGCTATAAAGTTCAATGTAATGAGTAAAATTTGTTCTAAACACAAAAAGTATTTATGAAATGAATTATTATTGACAAAACATTGAATAGTTTTACTTTATTATGAAATTAGGCTCAAACAAAAATTGACTTTTAGTCAAACAGAGAAAATTCGGACTAAATTTTGCAGATTTTGTTTTCTGCAAAAAGTTTTTTGGCAGTAGTCTAATATTAAAAGTTAGGATTTTATATTTAAGTGTATGTAATTTTGCATATTTTCCCTTAGTTTTACATCACTTATTCATAGAAATAATCTTATGGCATGAATAATAAAAATATTGAAAAATGCTTAAAAACGATAAAAGACACCTTATCTCAAAATTTTGATCATTGACCTCATATAAATTTTATGCCAACAGAATAAGGTCAATTTAAGTAGTTCAATACCATAAATGTTTTTGTATTATCATCATTCAATCTTTTGTAAAATTGAATAAAAAATGGGAAGGGATTTGAAAAATGATAGAGGAAATTCGGACTGAATTATTTTTAAAAATTTATGCTGAAATCTTAATGTTGTGTACTTATTTAGTGCCACTACCATTCATAAAGTGTATCTTATTTTTTAAAGTGTTTAATTATTTGTGATATTTTTTTGATTAAGAAAATCTCAATCGTAGTGTAAAATTTTATGGGATTTTTCTTGATTTTTCAATAAATATTAAATGGCCATTAACTCAAAAAGTAGGTCATTGACCTACTTTTCTGAAAGTGAAAAATAACAATACAAGCAAAGGACTATAACACACAATATATGGTTTTTCATTATCATCAGTGGATTTTTTTTTTCATTCTGAGTAAACGTCATCCTTAAGGCGTAATTTTACCTACTTTCATTTGAACTATACCAATTTTAAATATTCATAAATTATTATTCATATAATAATAGGGTACATTGTGATTGAACCCAACATGCAGTTTAGTCTGAGTCCACGTGCTACACCTGTCAATCAAATCGCGCGCAGCGCCGGCGAGCGAAGCGGGAAAAAGAACGAGCTTAACCTACAGTTCATCAAACAAAAATTTTTGAATTCAGCTTTCGGCAGCTCCCTGCTACCCAGTTGCGCATGCGCAATCGAACTTCCGCTTTCACTTTATCTCAGCATAACAACATTCGGCACACCTCGGCAGATTCGTACCTCATTGATGTAGGATACCGGAATCGGCCGAGGTGCGCCGAATGGCATAACAAGTTAGACGAAGTTAGACGCTCAGGAAGGATTCAGCGAGGTATGTACGATTTTAAAAATTATTTTATTGTCTTTTATGGATTATATATGCTCAAATATTTCTTGTGTTTAAAGAAATAATGTTATCTTAATACCGAGCGCAGCGAGAGGCGGGCGAAGCCCGCCTCGCGAAGCGAGGATTAATGGTAACACGTATATATAAGAAAATCAGTGAAAAATGAAAGTTGAATCAGGGGTACTAAGGCCAAAAAAATTTTCTTCCAGCCCTGGGCGCCGCCATATTGGCAGCCATTTTGTTTTTAAAAAGTTAGTTCGATCATTGATTGACTGGTACTTATCGATGTTTATTGCCCCTAAAGTCGATTTAATAAGTTCCAGTGTTTCAATAGAAGGTAATTTGAATTAAAAGAAATTAAAAAGGAAACCAGATAAGTTTCAATAGTGCTTCAATCAAGAAACACGACTTGTTCTATGTATGTCTTATCAAATTATCAGATGGAAAATAAAAACATTAACGTCAAGGAACTGATCTTTAAGATTCTGAATAAAGTATTCAATTTTATTACATTGGCATTCATATAAATTAAGTTGATGAACAATGAAAGAAGAAATAAAAAAAAAATCGGAATCACGTAAGTCTCTTCGGCTATTTCCGAAGACGTTTTACGTCTGAAATATGACGTCATAATCTAGACTGAGCACGCGACGTTTAGTTTAACTTTGACGAATGATTTGAGTAGGCAACCTTGCTGGCGGATCCTACTGTGTGCGTTTTAAATAGATTTATTATACAAAAATCAAACTGCACTGTGTTAAATCTGCGCTCGGTCCAACGGTCACACCGTTTACATATTAAATTTTATGATATGTGTATGTCATAGAAAGTACATGTATTGTAAATATAGATAATTATTTAAGTTGAGCAGATATACAGGTCCTAACCATCATTGGGATTTGGCTCAATCTGTCATCAATAAAAAGGGGGTATATAAAAAGAGGTATATAATGCACCTTCTTTTTGTTGTTACTCAGATTGTGTCAAATTCTTGTGCTATATAATTATCATAGACCCTGAATAGTGAATTAATCTTTGAGCCTATAAATGAATGCCGCCATCAGTGGTCTAGTATAATGTAGTAAATAGTAATAAATACATGGAGCCTTATGTCGTAACAGGGGCCTAATGACAGTTAATTAATAGGGCCTTATGACCTACAATGTAGCTCTTTCCAGTCGTCGACATATATAGATAAATTAATTAAGCAAATTTAGTAATGTAAATGTTCACAGGACCTATATGTTATCCATGTGTGTGGGCTGTACCATGTACCTATGATCAATCTCACTGATGTCTTGTCTTTATTGTCATTCATTATGCTAATTTACAAATAAAGTGATCTTAATTAGTGAAAATAGAGTTTTGACTTGCCTATTGAAATAAAAAATCTGTGATAAAATCAATCTTCAATGTAAAATGTTACAAGTGCATTACAAGTACAGTATATTGTTCTGTAAGATTGATATTTTAAAATTTTTTATAAGCTTTGATTCTCTTCAGTGCTGAGACAAGTATTTATTACATGCTGTACAGTATTGGGCCGTGTGCTTTACAGCTGCTATAATAGTTCTACATTGATTAAAGCATGCTTTTATTGTTTCAGAATCCTCCAGTCAGCCAGCTGGGGTGATTCTTTATAAGCACCCTGGTCAACAAGTGGATATAATCTGAATATAAATCCTTCTGCACTCCCTAAATGTGACCTACACAATATCATATGTAGTGTCTTCCATTTGAGTGGTGGGACTGCTGACTTAAGAGTGGTATAGCATTTTGTTCTTGCTAAATTCTTGGTGTTCTCAGACATGCAAAATAGATGAGGTGGAAGACGTGATTCTTGTTCAATGCTGATTGAAAGATTTCTATTTGTTTTTCAGGAACCCTGTGTTTTCATCTATTTGGTGATAAAGTTACCTTTCTATACACCTTACTAGGCAGAACAAAACAATCAGGTAATCCACATGGAGACTTCTCTAGAGCTTCAGTATGTTATTGTAATTTTGTGTTTTAAAGAGATTCTCATTATTACAATTAGTCATTGACATTCTCTTAACGTTATTAACATGTATCTTGATTCAACTTGTTAGGTTTTACATCATATCCATTTGTGTCTCATTTGTTTCAGTTAATGAGAAGCTCTCACTTGATCCAGACAGTGACATAGCTATATAACTACTCACCTATTATGATCACTCACATGCTTTGTAAATTTCAAGTTATTACATCATGCAGTAGGTTCAAGATATTGAATTATATTCATGCATATCATAAATGTTAAAATTTGTAATGTGCAGCACACAGTCACACTATGTAATTCAGAGGAAACCTAATTGTAACTGTATCTATTTTTTGTGAAGTGTTAAAAAAGAACTTGTGCTGTTTGATAATGCATGTAATATATACTCAATACATTAGGAATTACTATGAATTCTTTAGTCTTATTCACACTGCTCCTATCAGAACTGGGGTGATGTGCAATGGTAATGCATTGTAATCATTACATTTTTCGAAAGTAATGTGTAATGCACCCATTTCTCAGTTACAAGTAATTGTAATGTAATGCATTACTTCCATACAAAAAAAAATGCCATGAATAGTTATGAAAAATTGTCATTGTATCTTTTTTTGCAATGTTTAATGTAATTCATTACTTTATTGTTTAGAAAAATAATTGTTATTTATTACTTTTGTAAATGAAAGTAATGGTAATGATAATTGTAATGAAAAGAATTCCAATGTAATTGTAATTTTTAAATTGATTGACCCCTGGACTGACTCCTATGTTATACAGAGACTTGCGTCTGGTCAATGTAATCAGTTTCTCTGTCACTGTTATCAGTATTTGTTTACTGTAATCAGTATGTCTGGTCAGTGTAATCTATATCTGGTTAATGTAATCACTACATTGTATCTAGATAATATTTATTTAGTATTCACTAACTGGACAATGTTAACAGTTTTTGGACAATGTAATATGTATCTTGTCGGTGTAAACAATGTACTAGGCAATTAATGTCTTTTTCTTTTTAGAATTTGCTTAATGTAGTCAGTTTTAGATTGACATAAAATGTATTTACATGTATATGGATGTCTAATAAATTTATCAGTATAATTATATATACAGTGTACATGTATACTAAAGTTCATATTCTGCTTGTTACAGCGCAGTATGGAGAAATTGAAATACCCACATGAGCCAGACCCTGTTCCCTCATCCATTGCTTTGATAGACCCACTTATCTGATGATGAATGAAAAAAATGTGTCCTAGTGTCTGTAATAAACTTTCCAGATTTCATCAACTCTTCATTGATGGGTAACTATTTTTAACTAGGCCATAGTTGTTCAAAGAGATATCTTAGAGAGAGTAAAGATTGAAATGAATATTTTTCAAATTTGTCTTTTCATAATCATGATATCAATATTAATAATAATGAAGAGTGTTTGAAAACTCAGAAACTTACATGCATTGTGAATCAATGAAGTGAAGCATTTTTTATTACCTAAACTTCAATTTTAGTATCTGCTCCATAGCAATAATTTTGATAAAAACTTTGATCAATTAATATAATGCAAATTTATTACAATTAAGGTACCGGAAATCCACTACACCTTGACTTATACTTGTTAAAACACCACGTCATAAGATGGCGATTGGAATGTTTTGTTAAAATGAGGCTTTTGTTCATCTTTACTGAATTAAATTTTGAAATATTTAAATTATTATTCATATCCTAAATTGCACATTTTTTCACCTATTATATTTACATGCCGCTTAGCCATCATGCTATCTGTCATAATATATAAAGTAATTTTCTGCTGATTTGAGAAACTGTTTTAAGGTGTAGTGAGCAGGCTGGGTGGTCAAAACATTTTCCATCAGATCTACCAGTACCTTAAATTTTAAGGTATGATTGATTGAACTATTATTTGGCTTCTAAATTTAAGTATTTTCCTATTTATACAGAACTCTTGAAGACAGAATACAGAAGATGGCCATGACCATCTAGTCCACCAAGAAACCCCCCAGAATTTCCGGTACGTGTAATGTATTAATCTTATGCACTTTTGCATTGCCAGATGCAAGATTTTAATATTACAATTAACATCAACTCAATGATGGCTAACTTTTGCAGGTTGTTTGTAGATATACTGCAGAAGACCTCGGATGTGAATGAAATTTAGTTTTGTAAGAGTGGAGCATGGAGTACATCTTTTGGAAATCTCAAAGGAAGCTAACATTACTCCTCCTTATCTGCCTCAGGTAAGCTTTTACTCTAGCTCTGATTTGATTTGAACATGTTTTAATTGTACAAAATCACAACTGGGATTGGGCACAAGTTTATAAACTTAGACCACCCTCTCCTGTAGCTCTATTTTGTGTGGAATTAATAATTGAATATTAAGGTTATAATCTGTGTGGTTTAATTTTATGAAGTCAAGTTTTTGGTCTTTGTGATTTTATCATATATACATAGGATCTCTTATAATTAGAGATGTTGTATGGGTTGTATGAATTTTATCCAACAAGTTGTGTGTTTATTATCCTCAAGCCTTGGCAAGTAGATAGAATACACAGAATGAATTGTATAAAAATTATATACATGTACCATTGCAAATCATGAGATATTCTTTTTATCACGTCATACCACATCTTTTGTTAAACTCCAATCTTTTAGAAACGTCAACTACTTTATGCAGGTTGAAAAAGTTCCAAGCTTAACAAACATCAAAACTTTCATTTATCAAACGTAATCTTATGAATTTATAAAAAAATATATATAAAACAGCATTAAATGCTTCAGATTTATAACTCAGATTTACGGTACTCTACTCTTTCAGCTGTTATATTTTGATACTTCTTCATTCTTTGTCAATTATCCAACTTAAACCTACAGTATGTTTAATTATGACGTCATGTTGGGTAAGAATACATAGTGTAAAATAATAAATTTGTTACATGACTCATGATGAGCGTTATCCAAAACATATTGAGCTGAACATGTGATAAACATTATTAGTGTAACTGTTCTTAGTGTATGTTAAAAAAGAAAAAAAAATGGGCTTGGATGCATGTTTCATGTGAATGATATTCAATTTCAAGATTTTTGTTGTGAATTTTTAGGACCTTCTCCAGAGAAGATGAAAATGAAAAAATAGAAGTAACAGTTAGTTCTGACAAGGAAAAAAACACTGAAACATAATCTCCAGTAGGTTCCTCCATATCGGGAGATGTGCTGCATGCATTACCTAGCCAAAAATCCACTAAGCTATTACTAACTTCATGTTTAGAATAGAAGAGGAAATAGGAATGAGGCAGCAATGGAGTTGTGCACTGGCTAAAGTCGCTACCATCCTCTACAAGTCATGTTCATCTATGGTTGATCTCTACCACCCTTCCATATGTGGGACTGGAATTCACAGTTACCCTTTCACTGTGTTAAACATAATATTATCTTTCTACGCCCTGCAGTATACCTTAAGTCATGACGCTAATTATCTTCATCCCTCATGGCCAACTCGGCATATATATGGCTATTTCAGTTGAAAGTCTTTTACCGGGTACATTTTTTGTATTCTAATGCATGTTCAAATTTGTAAATTAAATATTAATTGATGACAGACATGTTTGTGTTTTGATATTTTAAACATAGGTAATCAAAGATTACAAAACTCACTAAGACATGGTATTATCAACATGATCAATATGATAACATTATATGCAAATTATAGTTAATGATCAATATCATAATACATGTATAATACAAGTAAAGCTAATGTCATAATATCTTATACATTGTGATATAATTAATATCACTATATTCATTCAAATCATGTAAATATCACAATAGCAATCACAAGATATGGTAAAAAAAATTATACAATATGATATTGTATCATACGATATGAGAGAATATTGTATCAAATGATATGACTCAATGTTTTATAATTTGATTCAACTGTGTATCATATGATGCAATACTATAGTATTGTATGATATTGTACAGTACTGTAACCATATTACTTTTGGCTGTATATTCTATTAAGCGTTTTTGGCGGAGTGCGCTTCCACTAAATCAAGTACTATGCCATGCACATATGTATAGGAATAGTCATGTTCTGACAGGAATACACTATTTCAAATCCACGCCAACTTTTTCAAAAACTATTTTCCACCAAATATCGTATGATACATTATGTATAGTATGATTTGTATCATATCATGAAGCAAGATTGGCTCAATTTAAAGTGGATCTCTTGTTAAAATATAAGGTAATTGAGTACGGTATTTATTTATTCTTTAAAAATCTTCCTTTTTAATTCTCTTTAAAACTTTTTGCATGGATTGGAAGAGCAGGGAGATCTATACCAAAATTGTATTTATGATCCCAGGGCTCTTATTTCGGGTAGGCCATTTTGGTCATAAAGTTTAACTCTTTAAAAAAATCTTTCTTCCATTACCAAGTACATGTATAAAAACTAGCAGGCATTCCTGTGATGAACGGATAGAATTCATCTGAATTCATCATTTGAAATTCATGACCACCGAGTCAGAGGTACTGTTTGAGGGGGAGCCTTATCATATATTGTCATATATTGAACATTAACATCTAATAGTGCACTTTTAAGTACAGGTTAGGATGAGAATGGAGCCTATAACACAATTTATAAAACTCATGATCCTTTGGTCACAATTCTTGTAGATATTTTTTTCTGGGGGAGGAGGAGTGCCTTTCCTATTTTGACAAGTTTGAATTTTCCTGACCCACCCCTAGACACATGCATATTAATTGTATCACAACTATCAATTCTTTATATATCAAATGCCATTTGATTAATCCTCAACATGCAGGGTTGCATTTATGCCCAGGTAACAGTTAAATAAGGCTTTGGGCCTCTTTTTTAAATATATATACAGGTACATGTATTTTAAAATCTAAATATTTGGGACTGGAGACCTATATACTTGACAGATAAAATAGTGTATCATTGTAAAATAATTGTTTTAAACTATACTTACTACATTTATTAGTATATTCATTTTCCAAAACATTTTATGTATATGACCATGCATTGTCTTTCAATAAGTTACTTCTCTGCATTTATTTTAAAGGAAGTTAATTTTATTATCTATTATCCTTCTCCGGCCATATATAAGTTGATGCATTTCATCAGCTAGCTTACATGTATATGCAAAGGGGGTACATTTACAAGCACAATGCACATTTTGGACTGGTTAATATAAAATTGGATACTTTTATCACCAACATTTCACTATGAGCTAGCTAGTATTCTGTCAATCGATCCAATCTTGTATGTTTAGAGATAATTAAAAAGTTATGTGATTG
This sequence comes from Magallana gigas, assembly GCF_963853765.1. Classification (NCBI taxonomy): domain Eukaryota; kingdom Metazoa; phylum Mollusca; class Bivalvia; order Ostreida; family Ostreidae; genus Magallana; species Magallana gigas. Next base: position 40,913,927 of record NC_088860.1, read on the forward strand.
TGGAAGAGTGGGGGATCAACCCAACATAGGCTTAGGTTGAGAGGATGGGGTGCATGATGAGAGATCGGTGTGGGTGGGGGGGGTGTAACATCTTCTCTTACGTAATATGTTTTACGGTGCTACCGTTCTGGCGAGCGCAGCAAGAATTACACATACTGTACCTTGCATCATTGTCAAATTATACTTTTATTTACGGTAGGTATCAACGAACGTCAAAAATTTTTTGAGAGAGTATTGCTCTACAATAAGTATGCCAAATGTACTAATTTTAATGGTTATGATACATACAGCGCAACCCCCTACCCAGAAAGAGAGAGAGAGAGAGAGAGAGAGAGAGAGAGAGAGAGAGAGAGAGAGAGAGAGAGAGAGAGAGAGAGAGAGAGAGAGAGCGAGCGAGCGAGCCCGGTACCTGTTTGTAGGTGTGTAATTTCCCACTTTTAAATTAAATGGTATGAATATATGCAATATCTGCATAATTTTTTTTACCTTTTTGTTTTTTTTAATTTTATTCCTTTTTAATTAGTTCAAAATGTCCTATTGTTTATTTCCTCCCTACTCATATACTTACCTGCCTACTGCACGGTACATGCATGCACAATTACTTTAAAAATGGATCGATATGACAGTAAAGTATGCCTCTTGCTAGTATATATATATAAAATCTCTATATTAAAAAAAGATTAAAAACAAATCATATGTTAATGAGGCAGGTATCGCAGACTATACTGAAATAGCCAGTACACTCATTACAGATGTTTGATCCACCTCTAAATTTATCGCGGGAAATATAGCGCGAGTGCACTGTGACGTCATCCATGACTTTGTTCGTCTTTGTTTACGTTTCTTGACTCAATACGAAGGTATGGAAGCATGTAACAAATCTTTTGAGTCTCGCCAAAGCATATGCGGTACTCAAAACGTGTCTTCAAACATTAAGTCACCGTAAATTACGAGTTATAAGTCGGCCATTTTTGGCATAGCACCACGGGTGTAAACATTAGAGAGCATTATGGGACGTAGACAAAAAATTTTGTTTGATGAACTGTAGGTTTAGCTCGTTCATTTTCCCGCGCACACTGGTTCTTAGAGCTCGCTTCGCTAGCCGGCGCTGCGCGCCGGCGAGCTGCGCTCGCTATAAATATTTAGTACATGTAATTAACAATTATACATAAACACTTTCTTCACTTTGTTACAATGCAGTTAAACTTTTTTAAAAAAATATTATTCTTACACGTCCGTGTGTAGAAACACGCATTATAGCTATGTGAATTACCATTTGTTGACAGACATCGCGTTACTTTCACTTTGAGAGTATGTGACGTCACAGTAAAGGTCACATGGTGTGCAGGGAGCTGCCTTTAGTCTCCAAAATTTTTGTCTACGTCCCATAATGCTCTCTAATGTTTTCACCCGTGGTGCTATGCCAAAAATGGCCGACTTTTAACTCGTAATTTACAGTGCTTTAAAGTTTGAAGACACGTTTTGAGTACCGCATATGCTTTGGCGAGACTCAAAAGATTTGTTACATGCTTCCATACCTTCGTAATGAGTCGAGAAACGTAAACAAAGACGAACAAAGTCATGGATGACGTCACAGTGCACTCGCGCTATATTTCCCGCGATAAATTTAGAGGTGGATCAAACATCTGTATTGCGTGTACAAGCTATTTCAGTATAGACTGCGATACCTGCCTCATTGACATATGATTTGTTTTTATTTTTTTTTTAATATAGAGATTTTATGTATATATATTAGCAAGAGCCATACTTACTGTCATATCGATCCATTTTTAAGCTAATTGTGTAATGAGTAGGGAGGAAATAAACAATAGGCCATTTTGAAAAAAAATAAAAAGGAATAAAATAAAAAAATAAACAGTTAAAAAAATTATGTAGATATGGCATATAGTCAGACCATTAAATTTAAAAATGGGAAATTACACACCTACAAACAGGTACCGGGCTCTCTCTCTCTCTCTCTCTCTCTCTCTCTCTCTCTCTCTCTCTCTCTGGGAAGGGGGTTGTGCTGTATGTATCATAACCATTAAAATTAGAACCTTTGGCATACTTATTGTAGAGCAAAAATTCTTTGACATTCGCTGATACCTAAATAAAATTATAAGTTGACAATGATGCAAGGTATGTGTATAATTCTTGTTGCGCTCGCCACAACGGTAGCACCGTAAAACATATTATCATGTAGTATTTTCAGAGTAAAGTAAAATTTTCATTTTATGCCGTTGATCGTAAGGTAAACGTTCACCGTGAAGCATGCGCTTGTCACGGACCATAGTATAAAAATGACTGTCTTGAGCATTGAGAGCATCGAGAGACCAAGCCGTAAGAAAACATCACTGCTTTTAGATTTCAGTCAATAAGACGGCCACCTAATATTCGTAATGTTACCCGTTGTTAAGTGCGTTGCTAACGCTGAGGGTAATAGAACAGATTATGAACTGCGTCTTAACCAATCAGATTTCAGTATTTAACATGAAAGTATAACAATATATAAATAGTGCCTGTTTGGGAGGGTAACAGTTGAAATTGACACCCCGAGAAAACCATTGTCAACCTCCGCTTCGCGTCGGTTGACAATGGTTTTCTCGGGGTGTCAATTTCAACTGTTTTCCTCCAAAACAGGCACTATTTATTTTGTTATACTGAATGTCTTAATTTTAAAGAAAGCATCACTGCTTTTAGATATTCTAAGGCGAACCGTACGCGCATAATTTTCGCGCATGTAACAATTCGTATTTTTACACTTTCATGTTAAATACTGAAATCTGATTGGTTTAGACGCAGTTGATAATCCGTTCTATTACCCTCAGCGTTAGCAAAGGGTAACACAACGAATTGTTACATGCGCGTAAATCATGCGCGTACGGTTCGCCGTAGAATTCATGTCATGTCTATATAAAAGTAGTAAAAAACTAGAGCAGAGCTCGTGGCAAAGCCACGAGTAGGTCTTCCGTTGTTGCTGCGGGTTGAAAATATATGTGATATGGTGTCAAACGATTATAATGACTAAACATTCAGTTCTGCTTTTGTCATAAAAACGTGTTGTGATTGAAAGACTGTATATTAAACGTGTTTTGAAAAAGAAAGGAAGAAAATGTTTTAGGAAAACTATTTGTCGAACACAGTTTTTGTAATCGTTTCAAAAATTCTCTAAAAAAATGAGATGTTTAATGGCGAGTTAAATTCTCAAAGGGTAGCAAGCATTGTTGTAAACAGTATGTACTCATGATTCATGTCAGGAATTGTATTTTTAAAAAAAAAAAACCGAACCCGCTTACAAAACACGTAACCTTTTCTCTGGGATAACTTTTTTATTTAAATCTTTCTAAATTTTTGAAGACTATGTGCAAGTTTAGAATTGTTACGTGCTGACAAAATTTAGTAATTAGTCAAAATTGAAGGCATCTCTGAACTTTTCTACAGGGAAATGTGTGTCGTCTGATATTATTTAATGATACAAGTAGACTTGGACATTCAAAATAATATATAATCAGCTAAAAAATAAAAGATCAGCGGGAGAATTTATGCAAAAGTCAGCATCTAAATTTTACACCAGATGGTGTTGTTTCATAGAGACACCGCTATGTAACGTGAAATTAAATAACCTTATTTACAGAAATGAATATTTTTCTCTCGTCGGTGGAATAATATGCAAAATCCTTATTTTTATGTCAGTGGGTTGACTAATTAAATTGAAAAAAAATTTCAATTGCGCTTGCGTAAATTGGAATTCTGGGAAGGAATTAGACAGTCCGTGTTAGAGAAATTCGAAGAAGTTATGAAACTGGTCAGTTTCTAGATCAAACTGCGCATTGATGTATTATTAGACTATCATGGGTATCGTCTGTAGCCACGGTCCGGAATCCGTATGTGCAGTCATACATTGTATGTACCGGTACATCGATACACCTTTACCTCCTTATTTACAGCCATACAAATGAGGGTGCAACCTTCATATACACATGCATAGTATTATAGTTCTGGAAACTATTTATCTTGTATTTTAATATTGGGTATTCATTGTTCACCTAGAATTAATATTCCGCTGGCTGTAGCTAACCTTGTAAGTAAATCAAGTTGCATTACAACCTCATAATACACAACTTCAATTAAAAGTTTTTTTTATCAATTTTCATACAATTAGCAATAAATATAATCCTCAATAACGCACATCTATCTCATTTAAGTGTAACTTTCAGAAGCGCATTTATTTTTGGGAGGCAGATATGTCGCTATATTATAGTCTGCAAGTCAAGTGAATTATCATGGTCTTTCAAAGAAATAAGAAATCTGTCGACACTTGCAGTACTTTGATGATTTCTATGGCGATCGACTGCATTGCATAATGTAGTCGTATTTCCCACGAACAAAATTTCCTTTGACTTCAAACTTTTAATTTTAATATTTTATAAATTATTCTGTTCATAACTATAGAGGTTTAGCGTGTTCAACAGGTAAATTTATTAGCCACATTCTCAGGTTACGATTTCACATCTTTAATGTGAAGATGATTGATTTCGAATAATAGTCTTATTGTTAATAAAAGCACCCTCCCAACTGTTACTCAATTACATATGTTCTGAGTTGTGTGAGATAAAGCGACACAAGATTTTCGGTCGCACGTGGCGTTTGAATTAACACAGACTGGCCGAATAAACAAACGTGTGGGAAAGTGAAACACGTTGAGTAGAAAATGTTGCACATAAGAAGAAGTAAAAAAAATGTTTTTTGACAGATCTGGATATCTTTTCGCCAATTTAAAAAAAAATCCAGCGCGAGCACTTATCAGCGGGGCGGGGGGGGGGGGGGGGCGCAGCAATGAGTTCGCTTCCACACTGAAACGAACAAACATGTAGAAAAACTACAGAGTGATTAATATGTGACCGATAAAATTTAATCGTAAGTCGTTTAAAACTCATGTGAATATTCTTTAAAATAATCATCAAATGCATCAATTCAGGACATTCTTTTATCGTGCTAGCACCTTCTGCAAACATGTAACATGGAACTTTGATTTTAATTTGATTTGATTTTTAAACTACCTTGTACGCTATCGTATGATTAAATCAATTTTTAATCAACCGTACAAGTAAAATGAATTTATCTTTTCATCTTAAACCTATATAACAGTTGAAAACATAAAAAATAATATAGTTCTGTCCGTGAAAATATGAAACATGACCGCGTGATAAGGTACATGTAGAAGAACACAAGCCAACCGCGGATCACTTGTCCACTCGCGCTGGATCTCCTCGGCCATGTGCGAGGGATAATAATCATTTAATATTAGTGGGGTGGGGGGTTAAAATTTTATAGATATACAAACCAACCATAAATTTATGTCTGACGATCTTTCCGATTTGGAGTAATATCGTTCATTAATATTCACTTACACTCAAATGTTTAATAAAAAAAATACAAGATAGACAAACTTGCATATATTAAAACAGTTCTTGTATTTACGGCTTTATAAACTCAAACACGTTCATATTCATCTAAGTGTGCGTCACGGTGTGCGAATCTTGTGTATTAGATAACCGCTTACCTTTAGGTAGTGCAGCCCTGGCTGATCTCCTCGGCCGTGGAGGAAGGATAGATTAAGTAAAGGTACAACGCACAGACACGCACAGCTCAGAACCCAGGAAGATTTGAAAAGTTTGCAGTATAATGACCATATTCTATCAAATAGAAGTTCTTTATTTTAAAGTGAAACCCACAATTGATCTATGTCTAATATTGCTTTAGATTGAGAATGAAATTGCTTTTATTAATTAACTGAACGATTTCTTAATTGACACCCGATCGTTTAGTCCATAAACTTTTATGTGTAATGAAAACTAAAACAGTTCTTGAGTTCGCGGCTGGATAAACTCATATAAGAGAGACGCAACTCTCGTGTATTAGATAACCGCTGACCGCTAGGTAGCCCAGCCGCGACCATGGTGACCGATTTTCTCGGCCGCGGGCGAGGGAGAGTTTCGTTAACTTGGCCAAATTGCCGCGAGTGCTGATCAACACGTATTACTTTTTACCCTCAAATTATGCAATACCCGAACACAAAAACAGTTTTATGAGTTCAATAAAGTCACAAACAACATATTTTGCAGCGACGCCCATATCGAAAAATTTACCGTTTTAGAGTTATGAAGCAAAGACTTTTAAGGGATCTAGACCCCACATTTTAGGGGCTAGCCCCTTTATTCTGGTATCAAATGAAAGCTCGTAATATTCTGCACAACTTTTGTTCTATATATGATTAGAAAAAAATTACTACTAAAAAGTTATTGAGCAAAGATATAAGCAAAATTTAACATTTTTTGAAACATAAATTTCGATGTAATTTTTTAAGAAGTAAACGTGGGTAAATCAAACATGTAAAACTAGGAGGACAACGTTCAAGATGTCTACATTAAAGATTTGTAAATTAAAACTACTTGCTACGGATCAACTCGGAGCCTTTGCAGGTACACGAGACCCACTAAAAAAATATTCAAAGGGGAATAACTCGAAACCGGATGTAGCGATTTCACAATATTTTGTGCCATATTAAGCTATTATCATTTTCAATTAACCCTGAAAATTTGAATAAAATCTAATGACAAACAAGCGAGATATTACAGTTTAAAGAAACGTCTAGAAGAAAAAGAAGAAGAACTAGAGCAAAGCTCGTTGCAAAGCAACGAGTGGGTCTTCCGTTAATGTCGGAAGTAAAGCTGGAAGTTCCTGTAAGAAGCAGATCTCTTAAACCAACAACAAGAGTAACTAAAATAAAAAAAAAATGAAAAAAATCGAATTATTCCTGGTACGACTTAACCAAAATCCGAGAATCTGAGTACGAATTAACAAAAACCTTTTCGATTTTAAGAACGACTTAACAAAAAAAATCCGAATGTGTTCAAGTACGACTTTACAATTATTTTTGGTACGAGTTAACTTTACTTTGAACATTACGCTATTTTTTAAACCAAGGACGCGGAATCAAAATTTCCGGAAAAATCAATTTTTAAACCCCGATATCTCTGTAATGCATCGTCCGATTTTCAAACGGATTTCAGTTTCGTGTTCAGCATAACCAACTCTACAAACCGCATAAACATTTGAAATTAAAACGAAAAATTCGAAAAATCGAAAATTTTAAAACACTTCCGGTTTGGACCGGAAGTGACGGAAACTAAATTCCAGCCTTACGTCCAAATAAAAACGATCAATGCTTCAACACAGAAAATTCCAAGTTTCTATCTTGAAGCGTTTTTGAAAAACGCCCTGGACAAAATCACTTTTTTAAAATTTAAAAATTGACGTAACGTAAAAACAGAAGTGACGTTGTACTTAAAATATTAATATCTTTGAGGCACAATAATGCTACATAATCCCTGAAAGTTTCATGTAAATCTGTTGAAAACTTTTTGAAATATTAAGCTTTGAAAAAGTCAGAAAAATAAAGAAAAAGAAAAAAAATAATAATAACTAGAGCAAAGCTCGTTGCAAAGCAACGAGTGGGTCTCCCGTTAATGTCGAAAGTAAAGCTGGAAGTTCCTGTAAGAAGCAGAGCTCTTAAACCAATAACAATAGAAAATAAAATAAAAAAATGAAAAAATCGAATTATTCCTGGTACGACTTAACAAAATCCGAATGATTTTAAGTACGACTTAACAAAAACCTTCTTGATTTTAAGAATAACTTAACAAAAAAAATCCGAATGTGTTTAAGTACGACTAAACAATTATTTTTGGTACGAGTTAATTTAACTATTAACATTATGCTATTTTTTAAACCAAGGACGCGGAATAAAAAATTCCGGAAAAATCAATTTTTAAACCCCGATATCTCTGTAATGCATCGTCCGATTTTCAAACGGATTTCAGTTTCGTATTCAGCATGAACAACTCTACAAACCTCGTAAACATTTAGAATTAAAACGAAAAATTCGAAAATTCGAAAATTTTAAAACACTTCCGGTTTAGACCGGAAGTGACGGAAACTAAATTCCAGCCTTATGTCCAAATAAAAACGATCAATGCTTCAACACAAAAAATTCCAAGTCTCTATCTTGAAGCGTTTTTGAAAAACGCCCTGGACAAAATCACTTTTTTAAAATTTAAAAATTGACGTAACGTAAAAACGGATGTGACGTTGTAAATAAAAATTTAACATCTTTGAGGCACAATAATGCTACATCATCCCTGAAAATTTCATGTAAATCCGTTGAAAACTATTGGAGATATTAAGCTTTAAAAAAGTCAGAAAAATAAAGAAAAAGAAAAAAAATAATAATAAAAAGAAACAATAGAATAACAAGAGGGTCTTCCGTTCAAAAACGGAAGACCCTAAAAAGAAACAATAGAATAACAAGAGGGTCTTCCGTTGGAAACTGAAGACCCTAAAAATAATAATGAAGAATTTCCAACAGAATCAGTACAAGGTCTTCCGTTGGAAACGGAAGACCTTAATTATCTCAAATTAAGACATTCAGTATAATAAAATAAATAGTGCCTGTTTGGGAGGATAACAGTTGAAATTGACACCCCTCGAAAACCATTGTCAACCGACGCGGAGGTTGACAATGGTTTTCGAGGGGTGTCAATTTCAACTGTTACCCTCCCAAACAGGCACTATTTATATAGTGTTGTAATGCTTGCTACATCCATACGGTACCATACACCAAAAAAAACGCATTTTATTTACATGGATGCTTTATGAAATGACATTTTTTTCAGTAAAACGAATTAGGTTTTAGTTTTTTTTATTGGTTTTTGTTTTTGTTTTGGTTTAATGAATAAAATGAGTAATGTTTCACATGTTAATATGTTTCAATGTGATTATGATGATATTTTCACACTTCTCTCAAGGATCAATCTACTGTCAATTCATTCAAAAAAGTGGCTGGATATCTTTTCAATGGCTCGACTGACGGATTTTCATAAAATATTTCTGATCATTTCACATCACTAAAATAACAAAAAAAATATTTAATTTTTTTTTTTAATTTTATAAAACATATGCCAACAGTGAATAGAATATAAATAATAAAACAAAGAGAACAAGAAAAAGTAAAACAATTTATAAATTAAAACAATGATCATGGAGCCTTTCAACTTTACAGATCTGAATGTCACTAAGTAAGATGGTGTGTACATGTAAAATATGGATAGATTAAAAAATAGGATATAATCCTTCTAATGACAACAATATGTACTTTGAACACATGCTAACGACTAAACAAGTCACACTATAAAATTAAAAAAAACAGCAATAAACAGAGCATATTGACAACAAGATGAAATCAAATTCATGTTTTTCATGACATAAGCTTTGTGCAATGAAGATGAATACAAATAAAGTAAAGAATTCTGATTGTCATAATTTTTTTTTACGACATGTAATTTGTCCTGAATTATGCACTGAATTCTATTTTCAAATGTATATAAGAAAAAAAATTATTTATCATGGTGGGGGGGGGGGGGTTAAATTATAGTTTAATTATTCTCTCGCTCGCTCTCGCTCTCTCTCTCTCTCCTCACACATAAGAACTATGACTGTAAGATTAACTTAACGAGGCCGAGTACAGAACGAGTACGCACGCTTTCGCGCAGCGTTTCATTTGTATTGTGACTTCATCTTTTTGCTTTGTTGACGCCATGGCGTGATAGTTTCAACTGCAGATATTCAGCGAAATTTGTTGAAAATAACTCGTTTGATGTGTAAAATTGATATTATATTGTGGAATAAACATAAATGTCTCGAAGTATAAGCTATATTTGGGCTCGGGTCGAAAACGTGAAGAGGGTTCAGCAAGCCTAACCCTCTGTCACGTTTTCTTAACCCGCCTAAATATCGCTAAATTTATTTATTTCAAGACATTAACCATGTATTTTATATCATTTACCCTTAATATGTGATGTTATATATTTATTTATTACCGAAATATGTCTTAATGTTTTAATAATACAATAAAGGTCACCATTTCCCTCTTTGTCAAATAAAAAATAGCCATTATCTGACAAACTTGGAAATTGGGCGTACAAAAAATAACTTTGATAAGACCCCTGGAACAAACCAGGAGGTAAAAGGTTTTTTTTATTTGACAATTTGATGCCTTTTAGCAATAACTTTAATTTGTAGAACAGAAAAAGAAATCCCTAGGGCAGAAGTTTAAAAAATGTGCAAATTTGGTACATTTCAAGCAAAATCCCATAGAGTCCTATGTTAAAAATTAACAAACTTTGAGATGACCCCTTAAACAAACGGTGTGGTAAATGTCTTATTTTTTTAACTTAAAATAATAATTATATCAGTAGAAATTCTTGTTAAAAATTTCATTCAAAAATCTAGGGCAGAAAAAATTAGACCCGGCCTCGTTAAACAAACAATAAATATTAAATCACTGATATAGGCTTCATTTCATTGTAGGATTGTTTCTAACTAGGCAAATATAACAGAATTACAAATAAATCTTATTTCATAAAACAAGAACAAAAAAATTATAAAATTAATACAAGTATAACCAAAGGAATGTGAAAAAGATTCGAACACAATATTAAAAGACCTATAAATATTCAAAACATAATTAATGATTCACAATAGTGCAGTAACAAACTTTGGTCTGGTGGCATAAGAAATAAGGACTTTATCAGATTTGATCATGTGACCAAATCGTATTTATATCCCCATAAATACAAGAAATATTTTTGATCACAAGCAATTTGTAAGCACAGTTGTTACAATAAACATTCATGTGTAAAACTTTCACAATAAACTATAAATTATGCCTTTTTTCTGATGCCGTGAATTAAAATTCATAATGTGTCCCTCTAATAAAAGATATTACTCTGTCTCTTATGAATAACTTTTGCGGGGACTATTACCTTACAAAATCGGCAAATGAAAGTGGTGTCATCAATAAATGTTGACCCCAAATACATGCTGAAATTCTAGATTTTTAAGTAACAGATTTCTTCAGGAAAACATGTTTTAAAAAAGCAAAATTTTGAAGAGGGGTATGTTGCACAATGTTTACACATATGGCGTAATTAATGAACCAACTCAATTGTATCATATAAACTGTAGGTTATTGTGGCAAACAAACAGTGACAGTAAAAGTAGACTTTCCAATTCATATTAAGTACCTCAAAAACATTTTGTAACTAATTAAACCTTCTCTACTTTAATAATGAAACCAAAAGGACTATGTGCAGTATGGTCAAATATCTTCCCCCAATTTTAACCAATTTTTAAATAATATCATATAAAAATCAAATCTTCATAAATCATTGTACAGTGGACACCTATCACTTTAATCTTGATTTTAGTCATCATTGCTCATTCGCTGTTTATCAATGACGTCACCTAAATGACCTAATTCCCGAAAAATCTTCCACCTTATTTTTAAAGCTCTTTATAAAATTTTAATTTTGGGGGCGAAAAATGCAAAATAACGCTCATAGTTCTTCTCTACTTCTACTTTCTTCCTGTAATAAACACAAACAGGGGACATGATATGGTACCATACAGATAAATGAACATACATGTAAAATCATTGCTTAATTGTCCCATAATAACAACCCTTTAATACATACAACTATGTAATGGGTAAAAGAAAGAAATCCTTGACTAGAGAAAAATCAAGACTAGATCATAAAAAAGATTGACATCACGTGGCAAGGAAAGCATGGACACATATAAACCAGGCCCATTCACAGCTAAGTCCAGTTTTTATAAATACATTTCACATATTTCTCAGAAGATGTACAAGTTTTTTCTTCAGAAATAAAACTAAATCGATTCCTTTTCAGTGGAATGAAATTGAACCTTTCCACTTGATCAGCAACACCAGCAGTTCTGGCCATCAGCTGAAGGAGGTACTAGCCCCTATACTGGAAATGGGTTTCTTGCTGGTCGTATGAAGCTCGCTCGAGTCGAACGTCACTTGTTTAGTAACTTGGGGTTTGGAGGCCGTTCTGACGGGGGCTTCCAGCTCATCCTGAGATTCGTAACACTCATTGTCTTTTTCCTGGTGAGCTGGGTGAGTTTCCTCCTGATTATGTCCTGGTAATTCTCTGAAAACAAGCAACAGATGGAGTTTTTTGTCAGTTAATTACATGTAACAGTAAATAAACCTTAGGCTACCATTTTTTAATAATTAAAAATTGGATTTAAATATTTTACAGTTCCTAAACTTTAGGAGCAGTTAAACTTTATAAAAAGCAATCATGATGGACCACAACTAGTTTAATATACTGTCAAACCTCTTTATCTAGACCACACTTGGACTGAGAACAAAACTTTTGAGATACCCAAGGATCAAGATATCAAGGTAAAAATTCTATTCTTAAAAATGAGTCTGGTTTTTCAATTCAATATATTCAAGCCATTTGAAATATCAGTGTTCATAATATGGAAGTTCAACTGCACTTGCAATGAATAAAATAAAAAGCCAGATTTATTCCTTTTCAAAATTAAGCATGAAGAAGAAGTCTATTTGACCTAATAAATGTTAAGAATTGAATGACATTTAAATGTAAAATCAAGTAGACTGATTCATATGAAGTCACAATGTGACAAATTGAGTGAATATCAATCAAACCTGAACGATGTTTTCAATGACTGAAATAGAAAATGTGTGGCTGTGTGAAAAATTCTAGGATGCAGCTCGATTAATGTTCTTGAAAGGATGACCAAATTAACAAGAAATACATACCTTTCTCGATTGAAAATCCTGAAGTATTTGAAGATATTCTCCTCTGTGTCATGAGCTGTATCGCCTTCCTGTTCATAAAAAAGTTAATATTCATATCAATTATTATGACCAGCAATTAAATAAAATCTTAATTCACAGTAACTCAAAATATTTATAGAAAAACGAATTAAGTTCACATCGAATATCTTTTACTTTTAACAAAATCAAACGCTCTCAATCTATGACACACTGATTATCAAAATACAAAGAAAAGTATTATTGTCCTTCCAATAATAGAAAAAATCTTATAATTTTAAATTGAAATCTTTCACCATTATTAAATGTATAAATGTATCTGGCCTTGATGTGAGATTTTGAGAAGCTTTAACAATTGAGGTCATGTAAGAAAAGTAGAAGCATGTATTGACCTCCATGAGAGATTTAATTTGTGAGATCTTGCAAACTTTTCAACACTGAAATCTCACTTCGTAAGTACTGAACATCATAATGAGATAAATAATTAAACGAGATATTTCAAGCCCGTTTTCAATGAATAAGAATGATCTACAAAAATAAACTTGACCACCGTTAATTTTCACGAGATATCTTTAACTTGTTATCAGTAATAATTAACTGGTAATAACTGTCTTTTTAAATGAACCCATCTTCCCAAAAGATTTTGCATGATATCTCAAACTTCTAACAACTGAAGTTAAACTGTTAAGAGAGGTCAACATGAATGAACATTACTCTTCCCTTGAGATTTTGTGAGATATTTCAAGCCTTTTAGTTGTAAGGAATGTCATAAATTCACGTAGGTTCCAATGAGATTTTGTGAGATATCTCGAGTCTCTTACCACTGATGACTGGCGAGACAGTTCCCGTTTCGAGTTCTGTTTAGCGAGTCTCTTCTTCTTCTTGTGGAGTGGCTTTGATTCGATGATCATCTCCTCCAGTTCATATGTTGGGTCACAATTCAGGTGGTCTTTCTACAAAACAGTCACATTTAGGTACATGTAATACTTGTAAATAGATCTTATTAAGGCTTTCTAGAACTTAATTTGTTTTGCAGATTTCAGATATATGTTTTTACTCTTCTCTTTCACTGAAAATGTTTTTTTTCCTGGAGGCAAAAAATATGCTAGGCCTTGAATTGTTTAGAGTATACATACAATCGAAGATTTGCCTCAATATACCTCAACAAATGAGTTTAAAAAGATCTCTTATACCATTTAAAGTATCCCATTTTAAATCCCCTTGTGGACAATGATTACGACTGGGACAAAATTATAGCAAGCAAAATTTTCCAATAACAGTATATTCAATTAAGCTAATTCCAAAAATACCTGAAATAATCAAAATAAAGAAATTACAATTTTTTTTTTCTTTTAAAAAGATCGAACTGTAAAAGAAAAATGAATTGTTTCTCCGTGACAAGCACAAGGAGAATAGAAATATTCCAGATGTAGCTTACAGAAGGCACAAATGGAGGCTTGATCTCTCGGTGTAGAATCTTGTCAAAGTCCAGGTCGACGATAAAGCTGTGCTTCTGCAAGGCCTCAAGTGATGATATCCTCTTCTCAGGATCCAGGTACAATAGCTGAAATATGGACTGACTGATAATAATAACCCAAGAAAATATAGACATTTAACCCACTCGGTACCCATAATAAGGTCCTCAGTCTATAACTCAATGCTTCATAAGGTCCTCTTTCAGATTATCTGTTTATTCTCCATAATCTCTCACCAAATATATTTCTGTGATAACCTGTGGTAATGTTCTAATATTAATACAGTAAAACATGGTTATAGCGAACACGCTTATAATGAATTGACACTTAAAGCGAAGTGATTTCCATTCCCCGTGACTTTATTACACGTTGTAACCTTGACAGATATAACGAATTAGGCTTATAACGAAGCAAAATCGTCTGTCCCTGGGACTTTGTTATAAGCGTGTTTTACTGTACTATGTTACTATAAAGTCCTCTATAATAGCCTGCTATAAAGTAACCTCTACACAAACTGTAATATACAGTCCTCTCTTATTAAATGTTACATAATGATCTGATTTTCAACATCCTTTAAAATCATTAGTAACATAAAGTCCTTTATAGTTATTTGTTTTTATAGATAAAAAATATATAATTACCTGGTACATTAAGTTCTCACCTGTTTTTAAAAGTCCTCTATTGATATACCAGTCCTGTTTTATAAGATCCTTTATAATTACCTGTATTTTAAGGTATTCCATAAATACCTGTTAAATAAGGTCTTCTGTGATAATTTGTTTTGTTTTTAATGGTCCCATATAATTGCTTGTTTAATAATGTTCTCTATAATAACCTGACAGTGTTTTATAAGGTCCTATATAATGACCTGTTTTATACAATCTTCTACATGTATAATTACCTGTCTTAAAGGTCCTTTATTGACCAGTTTTATAAGGTCCTTTATAATTACCTGCTTTATAAGGCTTCTCTAGTTACCTGTTTTATAAGGCTTCTCTAATTACCTGTTTTACAAGGTTCTCTATAATTACCTGTTTTATAAGGTCCTCTATAATTACCTGTTTTATAAGGTTCTCTATAATTACCTGTTTTATAAGGTCCTCTATAATTACCTGTTTTATAAGGTTCTCTATAATTACCTGTTTTATAAGGTTCTCTATAATTACCTGTTTTATAAGGTCTTTGCAGCCACTGTGCCAGTTTGATGAGTAATGCACTTTAAGTGTTGTAAACATTTGCTTGGCCTCGTGAATCGAGGTGCTGCTGAGAATATCATAAGGTCGCTGTAAAGTTAAAATATGTCAAGATATTCATTAAGGTCTTCCGTTTCCAACGGAAGACCTTATTGTTTTTGCTTTGTTTCTTTTTCCCTATTATTAGGGTTTTCCGTTTTTCAACGGAAAACCCTTCTGTTATTCTACTGTTTCTTATTATTAGGGTTTTCCGTTTTTCAACGGAAAACCCTTCTGTTATTCTACTGTTTCTTATTATTATTTTTTTTTTTATCCGCAAATTTTGTGGAGGCCATTTCTCGTACATTTGTTGTCTGATTGTTATGAAACTTTCAGGGTATGTAGACAATGTTAATATCTAGGGACGTTTTTTTCAAATTTTTAAAATTCACTTCCGGTTATGAGTTATTGCCCGTTAATTGAAAATTGGGGGGTCTTTTGTCCAGAGTTGATCTCGGGAACTACAAAAGATAGTTGCATGAAATTTAGCAGAATTGTTGGTAACATTTTATAGTTTTGCTGGCATGAAAATGTTGGCAAAATGTTTTTTAGTTTTTAAGCTATTTGCCGGTAAAGTTTAAGGTTTTGGGGGGTCTGAAATTTTGTTGCTTTTTGTATAATAACCTTTAAACTAAAAATAATTTGTTAATACATATAAAACAAAAGTTGTTTAGAATAACGAGAGCTTTCATTTAAAATGAAGAAAAAAGGGCTGGCCCCTATAATTAGGGGTCAGCAGCTCATACACGTATTTTTCTGATAGCAAAATTCGTTATCATTCTATGAAAAAAAATTAATTCAGTTATTGTTAATATATTAAATAATGTCATTTGGTATCAAATTTAAAAAGTTCTGTGCCCTATTTTTTTCAAATTTCATAAAACAAATATGTGTGAATCGTACATGAACGAGTTAATTTGTCTACATACACAAGCGAACAAATGCCGTTTTAAGGCCCAGGCATTTACTGCATTACATTGTGTTGCGTCTAAGATAAATTGTTGTGATTCAATTTTATTTTTTTTTATCTAGGCTATATCATTTATGAATTCAACTACTTATTTAACACGTTCTAATCGGCCACGCAGAACAAATGTTTGCAATGTTTGTCGCGGACCCGCGAATGTAAACAGTAACGAACGGTATTGTAGAAAAGAGAGAGCGTAATGCAGAAGATAAGTTGTGCATTTTTCGGTGTACACATGCATTTTCAAGTTACTGTGAAACATATGAACATGCACAGGGAACAATACTACATATTTGTATAAGGAGGGATATATTCTCGTGTGAATCGTTTACGAGGAAATTCTGACAGCCACACTTCTGTCGACCATGTCGACGGATGTTTATGTTTCCATTGATCAGCCGTTGATAAGCTACGAGTAATAAAGGGGAAAAGATGGACATTAAAGTGTGTGATCTATGTGGATGTTACTGAAGAAGGTGAGGCTTTTTATTCCTTTTAAAGTTTCTTGTCTATAGTGGTTAAAATGTCAGCATGTTAACTGGTTAACATTTAGTCTATAGATGTACATGTAAGTACGTGCACACTGTCACTGATGTATGTTATTTTTCTAGTCCAGACAATATAAATCCTTTTAACGGAATTGAATCCCAAATGTTTTACCTTTCACTTGTTTTTTTTCTCCTTTTTACCAGAATTTTGTGTAAATTACAATTCAATTTATTGAGAAAATCCACATGTGGCGAAAGTCATACATGCAGTATACAAATATACATGAAGTTGGTACTGTACATCGATTTTCTTATGTTATGTGCATCACGTATGAATTTACAAATATATCTTGATGATTTAACATCTGCTGGGTTAAGAATTTTATAAGAATTACAGAGTTAGATGTTTTTGTTAAGGTGTGGGTGTTTGTTTACTAACATGTAATTTTTACATTGTTTACTGGATGTTTAGACTTGCTCGAGGTTCATGGGTGACTGGAAAGGATGACCGAATTTATCTATTTAAAAAAAATCAGATTGTGAATTTCAACTCAAAATTCAAAGCAGGGTCTAATTAGAAACATATGATCATATTCTTGTGCGGAAGACTCCAAATGTAGACATAAATGCCCTGTAGACATACATGTAACATCAAGAAAAGAAAATTGTATACTTCAGACTTCAGAGTTAAAACATGACTAAAAAGTCTTTAATATTTTTATGATGCCGATCAATGTATCATTAGAGAGGTTTAGCAGACCAACGGGTACCCGGTACATGTACTTGTATATGTAGGTTACAAGTTAGAACTATGCCAGTTCACATAATTTTTCTTGTTTAGCAGTTTTGATGTGTACTTGAATTGTCCTTGTTAATGTTTTAAATGTAATTTTTATATTCTCTTTTTTAAATCTGACTACTGGCAGTACATGTACTGGCATGCCAGCAGTTCTTGTCGAGGACCATTTCTCGCTGGTGCAATGTTACATCATATTTTCGTATATAATTTTATGTATTGATAAAATGACGTAACAATGCACTGATGAAAAATGGTTCTCAATGATAACTGATCGCACGCCAATATTGATTAATTACAGACAAAAACTGAAGGTTGCAAGTGTTATTTTATATTGACTTTTTATATATGTGACGGTCAGACCGGTTTAAATACCAGTGTTCAGTTGGTAGAGCACCTGACTAGAGATTCAGGGGGCCCAGGTTTAATTCCTGGTTTGGTCCTTCATTATTTCTCCCATCCTGTGACAATATTAAGGCTTGGACGTTTCTGTACTTAGCCGATTCGGTACATATCACTATACATGAGATGCGATACGATACATATCACGATACATTGCAACTAAATGAAAACATGAATAAGGGTTAAAAATTTATTCAATCTGTTGATGTATTACCGCATGTCCTAAGTTATTTTGATATATTTAAAATGAGCGTTGCACAATTTACAAATTACTTATGTCTCATATACACTACTTTTTCATTAACAAGTAATCCAAAAGTTGTCCACACTCCAGATTTAGCTTCCTAACAGGTTTGACAACTTTACGAGGTTTTCGGCCATCTTTGTTCTTTCATATTAGGCGCGCAGACTAAAAATAGCCGATATATGAAGCTAAGATATTTTTGGAAAATAAAAAAAAGTTCGCATAGGTATCGTAATGTATTAATGGTAAATGTAACGATCCAAATATCGTCAAAATAAATACCGTGGTGCATCGGTGGATCGTTCCATCCCTATACAATATTGGTTAGGGATGGGACGATCCACCGATGCACCGGTGCATCGCGGTATTTATTTTGACGATATTTGGATCGATACATTTACCATTAATACAACGATACCTTACCGAACTTTTTTTAATTTTTCAAAAATGATTTTCCAATATAGGACCATCAGATACTAGAAGTCGATCCGTAATAACATTATCTTCTCAATTTCTCCAAGAACAATGTTAGGAAGCTAAATATGGAGTGTGGAAAACTTTTGGAATACTTGTTTATGAAAAACTAGTGTACACGAGACTAAAGTAATTTGTAAATTGTGCAACGCTCATTATGAATATAACAAAATAACTTTGGACTTGCGGTAATACATCGGCAGGTTGAATAAATTTTAAACTTTTATTCATGTTTTCATTTAATTGCAATGTATCGTGATATGTATCGTATCGCATCTCATGTATCGTGATATGTACCGAATCGGCTCAGTACAGTATCGTCCCAGCCCTAATATTGGTATTGTAACCAACCCCTGGAACTGACAGGTTTACTCCTGCCAGGGGAAGAGCCAGGGGTGATCTTTGAGGGTGAAGATCATTTAAGGGGGGGGGGGGGGAATGTGACGGTCAGACTGGTTTGAATACCGGTGCCAGATACATGTAGCTCAGTTGGTAGAGCACTTGACTAGAGATTCAGAGGACAAGGTTCGAATCCCAGTCTGTTCTGTCATTATTTCTCCCATCTTGTACATATATATCAGATATATTACAGATGATTATAAGAGTCATCACATGTTTTGCAAGATGCAATAATTGTATTAAAACCTTTACTTTACAACACAATACATTTAAGTGAATATTTATGTCTCTTGATATTATTTGGTGTGGTGTTCTTGACAGCATCGCATTCAAGTCAATGTCAGCTACATTATGCATAAACAATTTTACCCGCTCCTAAACCACAAACTTTCTTATTAGTGGATTCAGCTTATACCACTGAGTGGCTGCTGTTGCAGCAGACTTATAATAAATGCACGCACAAAACACAATGAACTTATCAGAGAATGAAAAATTCATCGAGTTACTTTCAACTGTTGGAATTTGGATATTTTTTAAAAATGTATACTTGTGACAAAACATATAATTATGTGATACATACAGCTGTAGCTTTATGAAGAAAATTTGGGTTAGACATATATATAGCAACCATGCAAGTAAATGATATTTGCTAAAACTTCCAATTTATGACGCACGAAATATACGCTACTTTTATAGAGATTGACATACATGTAATGTAACACATTCTGTGAAAAATAATCTATTAAAAATTCTTCATTAAGTTTACTCATACATGTTTTATGCTTATTACACATAGTATTGTTTTTAAAACATGTAATTTAAAAGAAAAGAAACCAAAACCCTCGCCAAATTTATTTGCCAAAAAAAACCCCGGTAGAATTGATAAAACATGCGGGTATACCAGAAGGAAATACATGTACTTTGACGCTGTTCAGATGGGTAATATTCCTTTGTAATTTTCGAATTGAAATTTTTGACTGTTGCACTACAAGAAATAAACTCTAGCTCTCTTTCTCTCTCAAACTCTCTCTCAATCTGATAAGTGTCTATACCTAAGAAATTTTTTTAATATTATATTATGACTTGATATGCAAATTTTTGATCTTGTACTGCCTAGATGTTATGTCATGTATTGGAATATGTAATACTTATTACACTGCATGGTCAGTGTATTTTTTCCAGAAATAATATGCATATGTTAATGTAAACACAGCTATTACTAGTACATGTATGTAAACACAGCTAATTATTTTTTTTTTTATTTCAGCTAAAAACGGACTCTTGTTCTGACATGGCACCACATGGCTTTTACCTGTTGATTCTTGTGGGTCAGCTCTTGAGATTAACCTGTCACCTCTATCCACATGCATATTCCTTGTGTTCTACAGACTTTTTACCGGTAATTCAAATTAAATCGGATAATGCATGAACAATAATGGAACTTGAAGAAAGCATCATCCCATGTTGTGGTTTGTGTTTGATAAGAAATTATGAAAAACAAAATTAAGGCTATTTAAAGAAATTCATAATTGTTGTGAAAATTTGTTTTTCAATAAAAGTATGCAATTATGTTTCCTTTATTTTTTTATTTTATAAAGGTATTTAGATGTGTTTACATAATTGAACCCCCCCCCCATCCAATTGTCTGCATTAAGATTACATGTAGGATATGTAAATGTACATTTGACTTTGAAATAACATCTGCTACGATAATTACTTTTGAAATGAACAAGAAACAACCTATTTCTACCTTTCTAAGGTATATATGCATAAAAAAAGGAGAAAAACATGTCAAATTTTGAACATTTTTCATGGAAATCAACTCTGTCTCCAGCTACCTGGGTGTTTGAATTTTATTTTAATTTAAGGCAGATGTCTAACTTGTAGGTTGTATCTTACTGTTTTAGCATGGATAGAAGGAGACTAGAAATCAAAATAGATTAGATATTCACTAAATATGATTGTTAGCTTACTTTTTTTCATAAAAACAAGAAATCACAAGCAGGACAGCCGTCTATTTGTTAATTAAAATGGTGTAAATCATAAGATAAACAAATAATTAGGATCAAATTTTAGAATCATTGATGATTGTTTTCAAATATGTGTGAGAAATGACTCATGGAAATTGCCATAAGTTTCATAAAATTAGGTAAAACATTTTTAACCATGACTTTTTATGAAAATCAAAAGATGGGCGGGGGGGGGGGGGTATACATGTAAGGGTATTTCTAAGTGATGTGAAGCTTTTTTCATGATTATATAATGTAGATGCATGTTGTATTGAATAAGGTTTCTTTTTAAAGGTGGTTGAACAACAATTGACCTCTAAAAGGTCAGGTAAAGATGTTTTACTATGGAGAACCCTGTCAATCTGTGTTTACTAATGGAAATTGGAAATGGGGGGTTCACTTAAATGGCCATATTTTTATTAAACCTCAATGGAATTTGCAATATGTGGTATTCTTTTTCTCAGAATTGCATTAGCTTTCTTATTCTAAGACAAACCGTCTTTTCATAAAATGTTAGTGTACTAATTAAGTTAAAGGTACAAGGAACAGTTTCGGATAAAGAACCGTCAATATTTTTGTAAAATTGATAGTGACTGTACTTGAAGATTTACCAGTGTTGCGTAGATTCATGAAATGAATTTTGATGTTTATCAATAGTTAATGGGATGTCTCTTGTTGGAATTGGTAAGGCCTAAAAAAAAAATAGTGTGTTTAGGGTAACACTGATGAAAAAATTAGGTTAGGTAGGTGGAGATTTCTTTTTATTTTATCTATTTTTTTTGCCTGAATCCTAAGAATGTTTGTTTGTTTCATATTTAAAAACGTATTTTTTATTGGAAATAAGATAAAATTCACAGTCGGATAAAATCAGGCATCTAAAAATGGTAGGATTGGGCCATTTTTGTAGGTTAGGTCGGGTTACCCGAAACACACAACTTTTTTTTTTAGGCCTAAGCAATATTAAGGCCCCTAATTTTAAGTACATGAGAAGCAGTAATAAATTGTGAAACTTGCGGCTTTGACTGTTGTGTTGACTTTACACAGTGAAATTGAAGGTTACAAACGGGAGGTTATATAACATGAAATGGAGGTGGATGGGATATTATATGCCTATTTAGTATCTACTGGATATGAGGACAATAGGAAGTTTATTGTCCCCCAAGACAGCAACTATTTCATGAGGCAAAGCCAAGGGAAATAGTTGCTGTGGGGTGGGACAATAAACTTGCTATTGTCCAAAAAGTCAGTTAATTCGTATATTGTTAATCCGAATAAAACTTTATTTGTCAGCGATGCAGAATTTCTTGATGATAAACAAATTAGAATTATCAAACTTTGTATTTAATGCAGTGATCTGATTAGGTCAGAGGTGTTCCGAGTTTAAAAAGGAGGGAAATCAAATTCTGCTGATGAATGGTTTTGATGACTATTCACCATGGGCAGATAGCATGGATACTATTTCAAATTAGATAGAAAAGCATTAGTTTGTGTGGGCGCCTTCTAGTGATCAGTTTGTCCGTCTGTCCATCCGAGATCGCTTGACCAGAGCATAGCTTCTCTCCCCTTGGCCCAATCTGGCTCATACCTCATCCACAGGGTTCCTTTGGGTTAAGGATGTGCAGTGACCTTGAACCATGTTGTTAGGTATAAGGTTAAGGTCATAGTAGAATTACATATATAAAATCCTTGTCTGGGGCATATCTTCTCTCCCTTTGGTCCAATCTGGCTAATACTCACAGACTGTCTCTATCGTTAATCGATGAGCAGTGACCTTGCATGAAATTTCTAGGTAAAGGGTGAAATATCATATCGGATCATGCAAAAATCCTTTTTTGAGAGCATATATACTTTCTACTAACCCCTATTTGGCTCAGACTTCACATAAGCAGAGCTTTTGAGTAAAGGGTGTGTAGTGACCTTGAACCTATTTTCAAGGTAAACTGTGAAGGTCATAGCAGAATTATATTTAAAAAATCCTTGTCTGGAGTACATCTTATCTCCCTTTGCTCCAAACAGGCTCATAATTCACCCACATGATGCCTTTGATCAAAGGATATGCAATGACCTCGAATGATATTTGTAGATCAAGTGTCAAGGTCATATCAGATCACTCAAAAATCCATATTTTAAGAGCATATATATACTCTCCTTTTAGCCCCTAATTGGCTAATATTTTGCCTAAACAGAGCTTATTGGTTAATGGCATGCAGTGACCTTGAACCATGTCAATGTGAAGGTCATAGCAGATCTTAATAAAATTAGTTTTATACAGAAGATTATTTCCTGGATATGCTTAATCTTGGTCAGATTGAACAAAAATGCCTGTATGTTAGGGGCAATGAAATTGAATTAGAAGTTCTATGCCAGCTGGAAAAATTTCAAGTTATAGGTCAAGGTCAAAGCAAAATTCTCTTAAATAACATCAGCGGGGCCCTTTGAAATGTTCACCATTTCAATGTTGTCTGGTTCATAGTAATTTCAAATAAAAATATTCACAGAGGAATAATAAAATTAAGTAAACTATACATCGATAAGTTTCTGACAATTGATGATGCAACAAGCACATAGTACGAAAGGTCAACCCTTTGAAAAGCAGTGTAGTGGAAATGTTGCTGAGATTTATGTTTTAAACAAAATTGATTTTTTACGTAAATTTTAATTTTGCATTCTGGGTTAAGAAATTAGATGTTAGTTCCAGGTAAAGTTAACTTTTACCTAAAATGAAGTCAAATTTCTTAAGTCGTACTTAAACACATTCGGATTTTTTTGTTAACTCGGTCTTGATATGTTTATGTTTTTTTGTTAATTTGTACTTAAAACTATTCGGATTTTGTTAAGTCGTACCAAGAATCATTCGATTTTTAAAATCGTTTTTGTACTTAAGTTACTTTTGTCATTAGATTAAGAACACTGCTTCTTAGAGGTACTTCTAGCATTACTTTCGACATTAGCGGAAAACCCACTCGTTGCTTTGCAACGAGCTTTGCTCTAGTTATTTTTTTTTTTTCCCGCAAATTTTGTGCACGAGATTTCTCGAACATTTTTTGGCTGATTGCTATGAAACTTTCAGGGTATGTAGATGATATTAATATCTCTAGACGTTTTTTTCAAATTTTTAAAATTCACTTCCGGTTATGAGTTATTGCCCTTTAATTGAAAATTGAGGGGTCTTTTGTCCAGAGTTGATCTCGGGAACTACAGATGATAGATGCATGAAATTTGGCGAAATTGTCGGTAACATTTTATAATTTTGCTGGCATGAAAATTTTGGTAATTTCTTTGTTAGTTTTTGAGCTATTTGTCGCCAAAGTTTAAGATTTTTTCGGGGCTGAAATTTTGTTGCTTTTTGTATTATAACCTTTAAACTAAAAATATTTTGTTAATACATATAGAACAAAAGTTGTTTAGAATAACGAGAGCTTTCATTTAAAATTAAGAAAAAAGGGCTGGCCCCTATAATTAGGGGTCAGCAGCTCATACACGTATTTTTCTGATAGCAAAAATCGTTATCATTCTATGAAAAAAAATTAATTCAGTTATTGTTGATATATTAAATAATGTCATTTGGTATCAAATTTAAAAAGTTCTGTGCTATATTTTTTTTCAAATTTCATAAAACAAATATGTGAGAATCGTACATGAACGAGTTAATATGTCTACATAGACACACAAGCGAACAAATGCCACATTAAGGCCCAGGCATTTACTGCATTACGTTGTGTTGCGTCTTAGATAAATTGTTGTGATTCAATTTCATTTCTTTCATCTATATCATTTATGAATTCAATGAACACACATTATTTAAACGTTCTGTGTGCAACTATTTGTCGGGGCGCCCCTGTTTGTGACCCCCGCGCGCGCGCGTCGAATGTAAACAGTAACGAACGGCATTGTAGAAAAGAGAGAGCCGTAATGCAGAAGAGAAGTTGTGTATTCTTTCGGTGTACACATGCATTTTCAATTTGCTGTGAAACATATGAACATGCACAGGGAACAATACTACATATTTGTTTAAGGAGGATATTTTTCTCGTGTGAATCGTTTACGAGGAAATTCTGACAGCCACACTTCTGTCGACGATCAGCCGTTGATAAGCTACGAGTAATAAAGGAGAAAAGATGGACATTAAAGTGTGTGATTTATGTGGATGTTACTGAAGAAGGTGAGGCTTTTACTCCTTTTAAAGTTTCTTGTTAACTGGTTAAAATTTAGTATATAGTATAGATGTACATGTAAGTACGTGCACACTGTTAGATGTTTTTGTTATGGTGTGGGTGTTTGTTTACTAACGTGTAATTTTTACATGTTTCATGGGTGTTTAGACTCGCTCGAGGTTCATGGGGGACTGGAAAGGGTAACTGAATTTATCTATTTAAAAAAATAACAGATTGTGAATTTTCAACTCAAAATTCAAAGCAGGGTCTAATTAGAAACATACCATATATTCTTGTGCAGAGGACTCCAAATGTAGTCATGAATACCCTGTAGACATAACTTCAAGTAAATAAAATTGTATACTTCAGACTTCAGAGTTAAAACATGACTTTAATATCTTTATGATGCCGATCATTGTTTCATTAAAGAGGTTTAGCAGACCAAAGGGTACCCGGTACATGTACTTGTACATGTAGGTTACAAGTTAGAACTATGCCTACCATTCTACCAGTTCACATAATTTTTCTTGTTTAGCAGTTGATGTGTACTTAAATTGTCCTTGTTAATGTTTTAAATGTAATTTTTTTTTCTCTTTTTTTAATCTGACTACTGGCAGTACTGGCGTGCGAGCAGTTCTCGCCGAGGACCATTTCTCGCTGGTGCACTGTTACATCATATTTTCGTATATAATTTTATGTGTTGATAAAATGACGTAACAATGCACTGGTGAGAAATGGTACTCGGCGAGAACTGATCGCACGCCAATATTGATTAATTACAGACAGAAACTGAAGGTTGCGAGTGTTATTTTTAATTGAACAACATTGTTTAAAATAATACCAGTGCCAGATAGCTCAGTTGGTAGAGCACCTGACTAGAGATTCAGGGGGCCCAGGTTCAAATCCCTTCATTATTTCTCCCATCCTGTTACAATATTGGTGTTGTGACCAACCCCTGGAACTAACAGGTTAACTCGATCCTGCCAGGGATGATCTTCGAGGGTGAAGATCATTTAAGGGGGAGGAATGTGACGGTCAGACTGGTTTGAATACCGGTGCCAGATACATACATGTAGCTCAGTTGCGAGTGTTATTTTTAATTGAACAACATTGTTTAAAATAATACCAGTGCCAGATAGCTCAGTTGGTAGAGCACTTGACTAGAGATTCAGAGGGCCAGGTTCGAATCCCACTTTGTTCCGTCGTTATTTCTCCCATCTTTTACATATACATGTATATCAGATATATGACAGATGATTAAGGTCATCACATGTTTTGCAAGATGCAATAAGTGTTAAAAACCTTTACTTTACAACAGAATACATTTAAGTGAATATTTATGTTTCTTGTTATTATTTGGTGTGGTTTTCTTGACAGTGTCGCATAAACAATTTACCCGCTCCTAAAACACAAACTTTCTTTTTGTGGATTCAGCTTACCGCTGATTGGCTGCTGTTGCAGCAGACAAATAAGATATGCACGCACAAAACACAATGAACTTATCAGTGAATGAGTTGAGTTTATTTAAACTGTTTGAATTTGGGTATTTTGTTTTAAAATGTATACTTGTGACAAAACATATATGTGGTACATACAGCTGTAGCTTTATGAAGAAAATTTTGGTTAGAACATATATACCTATCATGCAAGTAAATGATATTTACAAAAAACTTGCAATTTATGGCGCACGAAATATACGCTAGTTTTATAAAGATTGACATACATGTAATGTACCACATTCTTTGAAAAATAATCTATTAAAAATTCTTCATTAAGTTTACTCATACATGTTTTATGCTTATTACACGTAGTATTGTTTTTAAAACATGTAATTTATAAGAAAATAAACAAAAACCCTCGCTAAATTTATTTGCAAACAAAAAATACACAGTAGAATTGATAAAAAATGGTATACCAGAAGCTAATACCAGTACTTGTACTTTGACGCTGTTCGGTGGGTAATATTCGTTTGTAATTTACGAATTGAAATATTGACTGTTGCACTACAAGTATGGTAATAAACTCTTTCTCTCTCAAACTCTCTCTCTTTCTCAATTCGATAAGTGTTTATACCTATGAAAATTTTTTAATATTATATTATGACTTGATATGCAAATTTTTGATCTTGTACTGCCTAAATGTTATGTCATGTATTGGGATATGTCATACTTATTACACTGCATGGTCAGTGTATTTTTTACAGAAATACTATGCATATGTTAATGTAAACACAGCTATTACTAGTACATGTATGTAAACACAGCTAATTATTTTTTTTATTTATTTCAGCTCAAAACAGACTCTTGTTACCACATGGCTTTTACCGGTACCTGTTGATTCTTGTGGGTCAGCTCCTGAGATTAACCTGTCACCTCTATCCACATGCATATTCCTTGTGTTCTACAGACTATTTACTGGTAATTCAAATTAAATCCGATAATGCATGAACAATAATGGAACTTGAAGAAAGCATCATGCCATGTTGTGGTTTGTGTTTGATAAGAAATTATGAAAACAAAATTAAGGCTGTTTAAAGAAATTCATAATTGCTGTGAAAATTTGTTTTTCAATAAAAGTATACAATTATGTTTCCTTTATTTTTTATTTCATAAAGATATTTAGATGTGTTTACATAATTGAAACCCCCCCCCCCCCCCTCTATTTAATTGTCTGCATTAAGATTACATGTAGGATATGTAAATGTACATTTGACTTTGAAATAACATCTGCTATGATAATTACTTTGGAAATGAACAAGAAACAACCTATTTCTACCTTTCTAAGGTATATATGCATAAAAAAGTAGAAAAACATGTCAAATTTGAACATTTTTCATTGAAATCAACTCTGTCTCCAGCTACCTGGGTGTGTTTGAATTTAATTCTAATTTAAGGCAGATGTCTAACTTGTAGGTTGTAACTTACTGTTTTAGCATGGTTAGAAGAAGACTAGAAATCAGAATAGATTAGATATTCACTAAATATGATTGTTAGCTTACTTTTTTCATGAAAACAAGAAATCACAAGCAGGACAGCTGTCTATTTGTTAATTAAAATGGTACAAATCATACAATAAACAAATAAAGATCACATTTTAGAATCATTGATGATTGTTTTCAAATATGTGTGAGAAATGACTCAAGGAAATTGCCACATGTTTCATAAAATTAGGTAAAACATTTCAAACCATGACTTTTTATGAAAATCAAAAGATTGGGGGGTGGGGGGTATACATGTAAGGGTATTTCTAAGTGATGTGAAGCTTTTATCATGATTATATCATGTAGGCATATGTTGTATTGAATAAGGTTTCTTTTTAAAGGTGGTTGAACAAAAGTTGACCTCTAAAAGGTCAGATAAAGATGTTTTACTATGGAGAACCCTGTAAATCTGTGTTTACTAAAGGAAATTGGAAATGGTGGGTTCACTTAAATGGCCATATTTTTATTAAACCTCAATGGAGTTGGCAATATGTAGTATTCTTTTTCTCAGAATTGCATTAGCTTTCTTATTCTAAGACAAACCGTCTTTTCATAAAAATGTTAGTGTACTAAGTTAAAGATACAAGGAACAGTTTCGGATAAAGTACCGTCAATATTTTTGTAAAATTGAGAGTGACTGTACTTGAAGGTTTATCATTGTTGCGTAGATTCATGAAATGAATTTTAATGATTACCAATAGTTAGAGGGATGTCTCTTGTTGGAATTGGTAAGCAATATTAAGGCCCCTAATTTTCAGTACATGAGAAGCAGAAATAAATTGTGAAACTTGCGGCTATGACAGATATGTTGACTTTACAGTGAAATTGAAGGTTACAAACGGGAGGTTATATAACATGAAATGTAGGTGGATGGGATATTATATGCCTATTTAGTAATTACTGGGTATGAGGACAATAGCAAGTTTATTGTCCCCCAAGACAGCAAATATTTAATGAGGCAAAGCCAAGGGAAATAGTAGCTGTTGAATGGGACAATAAACTTGCTATTGTCCGAATAGTCAGTTAATTGGTATTTCATTATACAGAAGAAAACTTTATTTGTCAGCGATGCAGAATTTCTTGATGATAAACAAATTAGAGTTAAATCAAACTTTGTATTTAATGCGGCGATCTTATTAGGTCAGAGGTGTTCCGAGTTTAAGGTGATATGGGACACTTCCATGTTGTGACGTATTGTTTATCGAAATAAACAATAAAATAAAGTGTAATTATATAAGTACATGTAGTTTCTTCTCAAAAATGGTCACCTAACTCCTTAGCACAGTGGGTTAGAGGGTTTACTAGGAACCTGTAAGTCATGAGTTCGAATCCCGCTGGGGTTTTTACAATTTTTACCTTTTCAAATATTTTTAAAAGCTATTTTTTGGTTAAATATTGTAAAATTTGAAAATTCTAAACCGGTGAAAAGTTTTCAATTATATAGTACTTTAATCCACATTAATATCGACAGATGTCCCATACCACCTTAAAAAGGAGGGAAATCAAATTCTGCTAATGAATGGTTTTGATGACTATTCACCATGGGCAGATAGCATGGATACTATTTTAGATAAAAAGGCATGTTTATGCGGGCGCCTTCTAGTGATCAATTTGTCGGTCTGTCCATCCGAGATGGCTTGACAGGAGCATAGCTTCTCTCCCCTTGGCCCAATCTGGCTCATACCTCATCCACAGGGTTCCTTTGGTTGAAGGATGTGCAGTGACCTTGAACCATGTTTTTAGGTATAAGGTTAAGGTCATAGCAGAATTATATATATAAAATCCTTGTCTGGGGCAGATCTTTTTTCCCTTTGGTCCAATCTGGCTAATACTCACAGAGTGTCTCTATGGTTAAACGATGTGCAGTGACCTTGCATGAAATTTCTAGGTAACGGGTGAAGATCATATCGGATCATGCAAAAATCCTTTTTTGAGAGCATATATAATTTCTACTAACCCCTATTTGGCTCAGACTTCACATAAGCAGAGCTTTTGAGTAAAGGGTGAAAGGGTGTGTAGTGACCTTGAACCTATTTTCAGTGAAAAGAAACTGAAGGTCATATCAGAATTATATTTTTAAAAATCCTTGTCCGGAGTATATCTTCTCTCCCTTTGCTCCATTCAGCCTCATACTTTACCCACATGATGCCTTTGTTCAAAATATATGCAATGACCTCGAATGATATTTGTAGATGAAGAGTCAAGGTCATATCAGATCACACAAAAATCCATATTTTAAGAGCATAGATATACTCTCCTTTTAGCCCCTATTTGGCTAATATTTTACCTTTACAGAGTTTATTGGTTAATGGCGTGCAGTGACCTTGAACCAAGTCTGTCAATGTGAAGGTCATAGCAGATCTTTTTAAAATTAGTTTTAAATAGTAGATTATTTTCCAAATATGCTTAATCTTGGTCAGATTGAACAAAAATGCATGTATGTTAGGGGGAATGAAATTGAATTAAAAGTTCTATGCCAGCTGGAAAAATTTCAAGTTATAGGTCAAGGTCAAAGCAGAATTCTCTGAAATAACATAAGCGGGGCCCTTTGAAATGTTCACCATTTCAATGTTGTCTGGTTCATAGTAATTTTACATAGAAAATATTCACAGAAGTACAGTAAAGTAAACTTAACATCGATAAGTTTCTGACAATTAATGACGCAACGAGCACACAGTACGAAAGGTCAACCTTTTGAAAAGCAGTGAAGAGGAAAAGTTGCCCAGAATTATGTTTTAAACAAAATTGATTTTTTACATAAATTTTAATTTTGCATTCTGGGTTAAGAAAAAAGATGTTAGTTCAAGGTAAAGTAAACTTGTACCTAAAATGAAGTCAAATTTGTTAAGTCGTACTTAAGCACATTGGTTTTTTTTGTTAAGTCGTTCTTGAAATGGTTAAGGGTTTTTGGTTAAGTCGTACTTAAAAGCATTCGGATCATGTTAAGTTGTACCAAGAATCATTCGATTTTTAGGGTCTTCCGTTTCCAACGGAAGACCCTATTGTTTTTCTTCGGATTCTTTTTAGGGTCTTCCGTTTCCAACGGAAGACCCTTTTGTTTTTCTTCGGATTCTTTTTCATTATTATTATTCTTCCTCTGACTTTTTGTGTGGCTTATATCTCAAAAACTCTTCAACCGATTTCAACGAAACTTTTAGATCTTGTTCGGTATTGTAAATACTCGAGGTTATTAAAATTAAAACTTATGACGTCACTTCCGGTTTCAGAAATTGACGATTTTGTAAATTTTTAAGGGTCATTTTGTCCACGCATCTTCTTCGAAACTAATCAACATAGAAGCTTGAAATTTTCAGGGATTGTAGATAAATGTATGTAGATGTACCCCATTGCCTTCATTTATGAAAATTGTGCAAGGCTTCGAAGGTCGCCCGCACCTGAAAATAAGCACCAAATTTTTCCACGAAATTTTTTAACATTTTCTGAAGTATATTTTGATGTATACATATTTTGTTAAATAATGTAATGCAAAAGATGTTTATTTTTGCAAGACCTTTAATTTGATATCAAGAAAATAGGGGCTGGCCCCTCAAATTAGGGGCCAAGAGGGCTCTAAAGTCTTTTTACAATAACCTTTTACTGAACAATAATTTGTTATCAATCATAGAAGCAAAAATGTTTATTGAACAACTGTTTATCTAAACAGTGCCATAGCTAAGTCATATATTATGTAATTAGGGGTTTCAAGGTGCCAGAAGTTCAAAACTTTGATCATTTATATCGGGAAAAGGAGAATTATTTTGAAAAGCAATGTAGAACAAAAGTTGCTCAAAATAATGTTCTGTACAATATGCCACCTCATATTTTTTGTTGATGGCCCCATTAAGGTGTTTAAGGGTCGACCCCTAAAACACATTTGTACAGATATATCAAGAACGGTTAACACTTTGTGAACACTTGGTGAACAAAATCTGTTTATATTTGCAAGACCTTTAATTTGATTTCAAGAAAAAGGGGCTGGCCCCTCAAATTAGGGGCCAAGAGGGCTCTAAAGTCTTCTTTCAAAAACTCTTTACTGAACAAAAATGTGTTATTAATTATAGAAGCAAAAATGTTTATTGTACAACTGTTTATCTAAACAGTACCCTAGCTAAGTCATATATTACGTAATTAGGGGTTTCAAGGGGCCAGAAGTTCAAAACTTTGATTATTTATATCTAAAAAAGGAGAAATATTTTGAAAAGCAATGTAAAACAAAAATTGTTAAGAATAATGTTCTTAACAATATGGCAGCTAAAAAATTGTTGTTGGTGGCCCCGATAAGGAGTGAAAGGGTCGATCCCTAAAACACAGCTGTTCAGATATCTCGAACACGTTTAACAATTCGTGAAAACGTGTGAACAAAATATATTTACATTTGCGAGACCTTTTATTTTGTATAAAGAAAGAAGGGCTGGTCCGTCAAATAAGGGGCTAAAAGGGCTAGTAAGTCTTTTAATGATAACTTTTTTCTAAGCGATAATTTGATATTTTTCATTTAGTAAAAACAAAGAACTTTTTAAGCTTTATCTAACGCTGAAATTCGTTTTAAAATCAGACCATGAACTACGGAGAAATTTGGGTTTAAAATTTGATTTTTCCGGAAATTTTGATTCCGCGTCCTTGGTTTAAAAAATAGCGTAATGTTTCAAGTAAAGTTAACTCGTACCAAAAATGATTGTTAAGTCGTACTTGAACACATTCGGATTTTTTTTGTTGCGTCGTTCTTGAAATCGGAAAGGTATTTGTTAAGTCGTACTTAAAATCATTCGGATTTTGTTAAGTCGTACCAGGAATAATTCGATTTTTTCATCTTTTTATATGAACTCTTTTTATTGGTTTAAGAGCTCTGTTTCTTACTGGAACTTACTGGAGCTTTACTTCCGTCATTAACGGAAGACCCACTCGTTGCTTTGCAACGAGCTTTGCTCTAGTTCATTATTATTATTCTTCCTCTGACTTTTCTTGAGGCTTATATCTCAAAAACTATTCAACCGATTACCACGAAATTTTCAGAACTTGTTTGGTATCGTAAATACTCGAGGTTGTTAAAATTTGAACGTATGACGTCACTTCCGGTTTCAGAAACTGACGATTTTGTAAATTTTTAAGGGTCATTTTGTCCACGCATCTTCTCCGAAACTAATCAAGATAGAAGCCTGAAATTTTCAGGGATTGTAGATAAATGTATGTAGATGTACCCCATTGCCTTTACTTATGAAAATTGTGCAAGGTTTCGAAGCACGCCTGAACCTGAAAATAAGAACCAAATTTTTCCACGAAATTTTTGAACATTTTCTGAAATATCTTTTGATGTATACATATTTTGTTAAATAATGTAAAGCAAAAGATGTTTATTTTTGCAAGACCTTTAATTTGATATCAAGGAAAAGGGGCTGGCCCCTCAAATTAGAGGCCAGGGGGGCTCTAAAGTCTTCTTACAATAACTTTTTACTGAACAATAATTTGTTATTAATCATAGAAGCAAAAATGTTCATTGTACAACCGTTTATCTATACAGTACCATGGCTAAGTCATATATTACGTAATTAGGGGTTTCAAGGGGCCAGAAGTTCAAAACTTTGATCATTTATATCGGAAAACGGAGAAACATTTTGAAAAGCAATGTAGAACAAAAGTTGCTCAAAATAATGTTCTGTACAATATGCCACCTTAAATTTTTTTGTTGATGGCCCCATTAAGGAGTTTAAGGGTCGGCCCCTTAAACACATTTGTACAGATATCTCGAGAACGGTTAACTCTTTGTGAACACTTGGTGAACAAAATATGTTTATATTTGCAAGACCTTAAATTTTATATCAAGAAAAAGGGGCTGGTCCCTCAAATTAGGGGCCAAGAGGGCTCTAAAATCGTCTTACAATAACTCTTTACTGAACAAAAATTTGTTATTAATTATAGAAGCAAAAATGTTCACTGTACAGCTGTTTATCTTTACAGTACCATAGCAAAGTCATATATAACGTAATTAGGGGTTTCAAGGGGCCAGAAATTCAAAACGTGATCATTAATATCTGAAAAAGGAGAAATATTTTTAAAAGCAATGTAGAACACAAAATGTTAAGAATAATGTTCTTAACAATATGGCAACTAAAAAATTTGTGTTGGTCGCCCCGATAAGGAGTTAAAGGGTCGGCCCCTAAAACACAGCTGTTCAGATATTTCGAAAACGTTTAACAATTCGTGAATACATGTGAACAAAATATGTTTACATTTGCGAGACCTTTATTTGATATAAAGAAAAAAGGGCTGGCCCCTAAAATTAGGGGCTAAAAGGGCTAGTAAGTCTTTTTATGATAACTTTTTTCTAAGCGATAATTTGTATTTTTCATTTAGCAAAAAACAAAGAACTTTGTAAGCTTAATCTAACACTGAAATTCGTTTTCAAATCGGACCATGCACTACAGAGAAGTTCGGGTTTAAAATTTGATTTTTCCGGACATTTTGATTCCGCGTTCTTGATTTTAAAAAAAGCGTGAAGTTAAATGAAAAATTAATTCGTACCAAAAATAATCGTGTCAAGTCGTACATGAACACATTCGGGTTTATTTTGTTAAGATATTCTTGAAATCGAAAAAGTTTTTGTTAAGTCGTACCAAGAATTATTCGATTTTATACTAAATTGTTTTAGTTACTCTTGTTCTTGGCTTAAGAACTCTGCTTCTTACAGATACTTCTAGCTTTTCTCTTGACATTAACGGAAGACCCACTCGTTGCTTTGCAACGAGCTTTGCTCTAGTTTTTTATCTTTTTGTACTTAGGTTTCTTTGTTACTAGATTTAATAAGAACTCTGCTTCTTAGACGTACTTCTAGCATTGCTTTCGACATTAGCGGAAAACCCACTCGTTGCTTTGCAACGAGCTTTGCTCTAGTTATTTTTCTTTTTTTTTCTTACAAATTTTGTCCGCGCGAGTTCTCGGAAATGGCTCAGCCGATTTTCGTGAAACTTTCAGATCTGATAGATATTGATCTGAACCTTATTGGAAATTTTTTATATTGATGACGTCATTTCCGTTTCCGATATTTTAACGTAATAGCAATTTTTGGAGGCTTAGTTTGTCCATGGAACTACTCCTAAACTATATAAGATATTGAATTCAAATTTTCAGGGATTGTAGACAAAAGATTGTAGATGTGTATGATGTCGATCAAATTTGTCTGTTTAAAAAGGCGTCGAAGCTCGCCTGGACCTGAAAATTGAGTTTAAAAAAACGTCGTAATTTTTCTAGGTTTTCTGTGTTTATCTCTTTTCTGAAAAATATTTTGTTAAAAGATGTAAAGTAAAAAAGGTTTATATTTACAAGACCTTTTATTTGATATCAAGAAAAAGGGGCCGGCCCCTCAAATTAGGGGACGAAAGTGCTCTAAAGTCTTTAATATGTAGCCCTTTACTGAGAAATATTTTGTGAAATGTTATAGAAGCAAATATGTTTATCTCACAGTTATGTATCCAAGCAGTGTAAATATTTTGTTATATGTTACATAATTAAGGGGTTTTAGGGGCCAAAAGTCCAAAATTTTGATCATCCATATCTCAGAAAGGATAAATATTTTGTATTGCAGTACAGAAGAAAAGTTGTTCAAAGTGATGTTCTTAACAATATGCAACCGTCAAAATTTCGTTAAACGGCCCCTAAAAGGAGATAAGGGACCGGCCCCTAAAACCTACTTTCTCATATATCTCTAGAACGGTAACGAATTTTTAAACACTTGTAGAACAAAATGTGTTCGGAATTAAATGACCTTTTATTTGATATCAAGAAAAAGGGGCTGGCCCCTCAAATTAGGGGACGAAAGTGCTCTAAAGTCTTTAATATGTAGCCCTTTACTGAGAGATATTTTGTGTAATGTTATAGAAGCAAATATGTTTATCTCACAGTTATGTATCCAAGCAGTGTAAATATTTTGTTATATGTTACGTAATTAAGGGGTTTTAGGGGCCAAAAGTCCAAAATTTTGATCATCCATATCTCAGAAAGGAAATATATTTTGTAATGCAGTACAGAAGACAAGTTGTTCAAAATGATGTTCTTAACAATTTGCAACCGTCAAAATTTCGTTAAACGGCCCCTAAAAGGAGATAAGGGACCGGCCCCTAAAACCTACTTTCTCATATATCTCTAGAACGGTAACGAATTTTTAAACACTTGTAGAACAAAATGTGTTCAGAATTAAATAAACTTTTATTTGATATCAAGAAAAAGGGGCTGGCCCCTCAAATTAGGGGACCAAAGGGCTCTAAAGTCTTTAATTTGTAGCCCTTTACTGAGAGATGTTTTGTGAAAGGTTATTTAAGCTAGATTAGGTATAATACGTTTATACATCCTAACAATATAATGATTTTCTCTTGCGTTACCCAATTAGGGTTTTTAGGAACCAGAAGTAAACAAGTTTGGTCTTTACTATCTTAATTGAAAGAAATGCAAGTATTTGAAAAAGCAAGAGAACTTATAAAAAGCGATACAATAAAGCATTAGTACTTCACTCCTTTTTCCATAACATGTTTTGTTGTCGAAAATCAAAGTCGATGATGTCTTATTTCATTCTAAAAATCGAACGGAAGACCTCCTCGTTGCTCGCAACGAGATCGTGTCTAGTTATCATTATTTTTGGTTGCACTATTGAATTATATATTAGTACATTTAATGCATATTATAAATATACCCGCATACAATGTTGAATTATCACATGATAGATTTTCAATGGAAAATTAAGAATTGTTTAAAACAACAAATTGGAAGTTATAATAACTTTGACCTAGATTTTTCACATTTTAATTAAACCACAAGAACTTAATTAGCCAGATTAGAGTAAGGAGAGAAAATATGTCCAGGCCAATAAAGTGATATAACACATGAGATGAAGGGACTGTTAGACTGATTATACTATGTGGCATCAGCACAGCTTTTCATACAGCCCCAGTGAAGATATACATGCATCATTCTATACATTACACAGTAAAACACATTTATAGCAAACACACTTATAATGAATTGACACTTACAGCGAAGTGATTTTCATTCTCGGTGACTTTACCACATGTTGTAAACTTGGCAGATATAACGAATTAGGCTTATAATGAAGCAAAGACGCCTGTCTCTGGCACTTCCTAATATAAGCGTGTTTTACTGTATACTATGAACTTTTATTCATTTGAAAATATTTACATTCAGTGTTTATTTCCCCTTATGTTTGCATTGGAAATGTGCGACGTTCAATATCCTATGAATACACTTTACTAATTCATGCGCCATAAGCACAAATATAAACGTCACCACGTGTTTTGAGTATATTTATTTTTGTAGGATTAAATGAAACCTTCAATCTTACTTAACCAATTTGATATGTACTTTTGAAAAAAAATCATTAAATTATAACTACTCCTTAATTTAAAAGATTTTTCTCTACAAAGTGTCTGGGACTATATTTTTAGCTGCGGAAACATACAAAATAACATGTTAATATGGCTGTTTCATGTATGTTTCATATCCTGACTGAGAGCGTTAATAACTGCTTTTTAGTGACGTTACACAATTCATATATTTCATACAAAAAAAACGTTAGTTTAATATAAATATAAGCATTGAATGCTTTTTTTTGGATGTCGTCGGTCCTATGACACACCAATGCTGTGCAGACAAATAATCATACCCTGCTAACGCATGGTACTCAATTTGTCTGCACCGCATTGGTGTGTCATAGGACCGACGACTTTAAAAAAAAAAGCATTCAATGCTTAAGAAATTTTCGTGATAACCTTGTCTTCAAGAATATTCAATACCATGTGCCAGTCCTTAAATTCTAAGGTATTTCATTTTCCAGATAATCTAAATTGATGTTGTTTGTAGTCCAATATCAACTGCACATGGTTTCTTAACTAATCTAGCCCAGAATAAAACTCACAACTACTGTAAATGTATTATATTTGACGTGTACGATGTTAGGCAGAAATCAATTTTTGAACAAGTTGGCGTTGATTTGAATAAGCGTATTCCTGAGTGTGACTATTCTTATACATATATGCATGACATTTAGCGATGTACTTGATTTCGTGGAAGCCGCATTGCGCCAAAAATGCTAAATAGAAAAAAAACAGCCAAATGTAATACGTTTACAGTATTCATAATATTAAAAATGTATTCTTTATAGTGTTTAGTATTTACATTGATTTCATAATTTTTTAGATATATATCAGTTACGAGCAATTCAATTGCCACGTACATAAGGTTATAAATTCTGAGCAATGTTATTTTGCTTTCCTAAATTTTTGTATTCTAAATCTAATCATAGCTAGTTTACATTTATGAAAATAAAAAAATTCAAGCACATTTTAATGATGCTGTTGTTGTTTTGTTATTTTTTAAAAAGGTTTGATCGAAAAAATAAGTCACTATGAACCAGTTCATTCCCGGTAAATCACGAAATAAAGGCGCTGCAACTTAAAGTTGGTTCAATTTATGGAGTAAATCATTAGATATCGAAATTCTGGACTAAAAGTATCAATCTTTATACAGTAAAACATGGTTATAGCGAACAATAGCTTATAATGAATTGACACTTACAGCAAAGTGATTTTCATTCCCCACGACTTTATTACATGTTGTAAACTTGACAGATACTGTAGATTCCTTATTTTACGCGAGTACTTAATTCTGTGATTCAACGGTTTTGCATAAAAAGCCAACTCTGAATTTTTCATCATAATTCCAAACAGTTTACATCTGTCTGAAAAATTAAAGCAAGATTTTAAAATCTGCGAGATGTGCTTCTCGCAATTTTATGCGGATATTTATTTCTGACGCATTTGATTAGGAATTTACGGTTTAATGAATTATGTTAATATAACTAAATAAAATTGCCCATTTCTGGGGCTTTGTTATAAGTGTGTTTCTACTGTGGTAAATGCATATTTTAGATTGGTGTTTTAAGTAATACTCTTAAATCTGTCATGCTGTACTGGTTACTAAGTGTTACATACACTGACTATTACATGTGTATCATCATCAGGAAAAATCAAGATTTTCTTCTGAAAATCCTAACATATTTAACTTTTGTACCTTAACATTGCAAACTGTATGTGCCACTGATTAATATAATGGATGTTTGTCACTGGAGAGCCGATACAATTATGAGTAGGGTCAGCAAATAAAAGCATTTTTGTGACTAAGAATGAAAGTTGTTTGATAACATTTCACTACATATAATGGTAAGGAATGAAACCAGTATTTCAACTGGCTCACGCGGCGTTATTGATTTTTACTTTTCCAAGATGACATGCACAAAAAGAAAAAAGAAAAAAAAGGCTGAAATTTAATTCACATTCATCTGAAATTAGACATCTAAAACTTAAAATTATGTTTTATTTTGTGAAAATTCTTTAAAATATTTCTCAAATAGCACAATCAAAATATTGATTTTGCAAAACTCGGGGAAAAAATAATTTGTAAGAATTAATTCTTAGCTAACGATACCTTGCACTCAATGGCTCATGCTAGCTGTCACACCTTTTTTAATGATTAACTTTTCTCTGCAATCAATTTTTGATGAGCATTG
The DNA here is from genome assembly GCF_963853765.1 of Magallana gigas. Taxonomy (NCBI): domain Eukaryota; kingdom Metazoa; phylum Mollusca; class Bivalvia; order Ostreida; family Ostreidae; genus Magallana; species Magallana gigas. The sequence goes on from NC_088860.1 coordinate 40,953,846, forward strand.
CTAAGCTTAAGATACAGCCTTCTCCATTTTTAACATCTCGCAATGTCTGAAATCCAATAAATTGTCTTGCTCTTGTTATAACTCGCCATCCCCAATCCAACTTCGTCAATGCAATAATGACTTGTGGGGACATTTGTAGAGACGCAGCCACACTTGTTAGCAACATATTCTTTTTTTCTGGGTTGCTAGGGTTACAATTAACTATGTATAGCGGCTAGCTTGCTTAACATCATCCATAAAACAATAAAATTCTCTCTCGGAAATGATTGTCATCATCATATCCACTTCGAACAACCAAGAAAGCATTTTATTATTTAATGATTTTATCTTTCCATTTCCATTTTAGCTTACCAATTTGTGTCAGTAGTAGTAAATGAGGCTTCAGGTTTATAATAACAGGGTATTATTTGAACTCGGAATAATTATTTAACTCTGAATTCAATAAAATTCTGATTTTAGCTTTAGTTGCTATAGTTATACAATAGTTTTGCAATAATGATGATGCATGGTGTAGAAGAGAGCATATGAGGGTTACATTCATTGACACACCTTATATAGTATTTTTAAAATTATCATTTCTAATTTTAAAGTCTACATGTATATACATATACAACTATAATCATTTCAATAAAGTGTGTATATACGAGTCATGTACTTTTATATTTATTTTTTTAATTTATTTATTGGTTTTATTTTTTATTTATTCATCATCTGTTGTGTTTTTCTTTATTTACAGATTGGGGGGGGGGGGGGGGATTAGTTATTTTTGTGCTCTAATGTTTGTTGAGACATGCGCAGAAGGGTTAGTCCATGCCTGGCATGGACTAACCCTTCTGCGCATGCCTCAAATTTGCTCTTTGATCTCTTTTCTACCTGAAGTGTAAACAATTTACTTCAGGCCAATAAAATCCAATATTGTATCCGAAAACCGACGCAGAATTAAACATACGACTAAATTCTATAGGTACGGTGATAGACTTCCTTCAGCGTAATCTACAACATGTACACAGCAGACATAACGTTATGCACGTAATCACCTATTGATAAAATTCCATAATCTCCCGAGTACCGTCACCTGTACTTGCACCCGCGTTGTACAACAAACTATCTCCGGTGTTGATTGCGACCATTTTATCCACAGCAGAAAATAATCACGTTAAAATCTCTTCAACGCCATATACACACAGCCATTCTCCCCGACATGTAAGACGGAGACTACAGGAATGCTATCGTCACTTTTAACTGTCTGACGTCACATTAATATTTTAACATTTGTATAAATGTTATTTATCTTATTTGTCAATACATGTCCATATTTTTTAAATTCAATTTCAATTTATTGCAGTGCAAACAATATCTTTCCCTGGTCATGTAATTTCAACCCCCTTTGGGTGTAGTAACCCGCATTTTCAGTCTGAAAATCCTTTACTATGGCTACTTCTCGAAAAATTTGTCCTCCTTTATTTATTCCTCTACCAGTGTTAATGATGCATTCATGACTTTTCTTCAAATTACGAAAGACTATTGAAAGGAAAGGACTAAAAGTTTTAAAATTTCAAGATCCGCCCATATAATTCCACTCCCTTTAAAGGCACCTATTTTCATGTGCAAGCATGACAAAAATCACTCTCAAAATGACGTTACATTTACTATGACGTCATTCTAGAGTTGATCACTCTAGCTGAGAAGAATATTTTACAGGATATCCCCGAAGCAAACTGAAAAGGGGGGGGGGGTTCTTAAAAAATGATGGTATAGGCCTATTTTAGTTATTTCCCGTTACTGGATCATGTGTGTTATACCAATTTCCATGCACGCCTTGTACATGTAGCATTGATGTATGCAATAATGTCTGCTTTCTGATTGCACCTTGCACTTCGCTTTGTTTTTATAATTTTGCCTGTAAAGCCTGTCCTTGTTGTAGATTAAATATACTCTCCTTCAGCCTATAGAAATATGGAGGGTAATCGTGTACAAAAATCCAGACATGTAAACTTGTAAATCCGAATATGTAATCGTGTTGGTGTGTGAGTCTGATTATGAATATGGGTAATTCTGATCGTGTAACCTATAAAACTTAGGGATAAACACTTTAGAGTTGACCCCGCAGGCCTTCGATCTAATTTTTCCTACAGATGTCAATTGCAGCTGTAAAATGCTGTTTGTTATTTACATGTGACCTGCCATTATAATACAAACGTTCAATCTGTAGTCTCTGCATTTGTATTTCTGTTTTCTGAAATATCACCGCTGACATGTTACAAATCAACAAATGTAAAGTCTACAAGTTTGTCGAATTTTGACATGACCATATATGGAAACAGTGACGTCACCGAAAGAAAAAAGCAAGCTGCAGGTAAAGGCATGCCGTAATCGCCGGAATAGGGACGGAATAAATAAAAAAATATATATATAAGGTATAATCATATTATCTCTGGATAACAACTTTTCTTAGAAAGTATTATTATTTGGAAAGTTATCGATAAGAAAAACAAAGAATTTAAAGACATTGGTTTTGAGATTTTGATTAAGATGAGACATGAGAAACGACACCCCCTTAAAAAATAAATAAAAATTCCAAAGATAAGGTTAACTGTCGTGAGATTAAAATGTGTATAAATTATTTTTAAAAATGTTTCATTTTGCATTGTCGGCAATATATAGGGAAAAAAGCCTATCAAGCTTGTGAAAATTGCGCATTGTACATAATTAAAAACAACATTTTAAGAAAAGAGTATGCTTAATCAAAAATTCTGACAACGCGGGGGTGTTAAGGAAGCATATGGAATCTGAGTTACATGTAATTCCGTAAAATCACAAATCTTAGTTATTCTGTACATATTCAAATATCTAAGCAGCGAAACGTAGATCAAAAACAAATAAAAAATACTGAAGACATTTTTTTTCAAGAAATTAGTTTGTATTACGTAGATTCACACTTTGATGACGTCATGACTAAAAGTTGAATGCGTGTGAATTTGATCGGAAAGCTTTGTAAACATATTCAAAATATAACTAATCTAAGAACTCTAACAAAGTATTGTGGTGTGATTTATTGAGAATTGAACATAAGAATACTGGGGAAGATGTTAGTTTTATCAATCATCGCTAAAAGGTATGTAAATTTGCTTTTCTTTCTCGGCCAGGCTTTCCTCTGTCGTTGTTTACGATATAAAAATCCGACTAGAACAACACTACCCCGTATATATTGAACTTGAAATTTTATACGTATCGTTAGTTTGATCAATGCTTAAATTGAAAAGTGCTGCTAGAATCCCATGTTGTGTGTTGTTTTGATGCAATTTGCCGTTTTACGTGCAAACTATATAAAAGTTGGGAAGGTTTTACGAGAACCGGATGAATAACTTTTTAATAAGGAAAAACATTGGATTCTAGCAGCGGTTTTGATTAAACTGAGATGATTTGCTTTCACTTGGTATGTTAATTTTATTTTGGAAACCGCGGGGTAGTGTTGTTCTATCTCATTTTATGTTAAGGAATATACGTAAGCTATTTATAGTTGTCACGTGATAATGCACCAGTGTGGCAGTAATGTACTACCCGATTTTATTGCACTGACATCTATTTTAAAGGACAATACTAAGTTTTTGATCTTATTCAAATTAATTATTTAATTCCACGATTTTGAATATAACAGTCAAAATAAGACGCTAAATTGCCCATATGCTTCCTTAACACCCCTGCGTGGTATTTTTTAAAATTTCAAGCAATTATTACGGGATATGAGCATGACGTCCTGAATGTCGTTTCAATACAGACTCACTTTGTGAAATTGGTTGATAAAAAATTTCCGGAGAGCTATTATAATACAGCTTTACAGCCACTTGTGAACATGTACTGTTTACCATAAAACAACTACTTAATTTTGTAAAATTATCGCCTATACTATATATTTTAGAATAGTTTATGATTTTAAAAACTCTACCAGTTCATATACGATCAAGTTCATATGACCCACCACGTTCCTTACTTTCAGAAATCTTTTTTTTATAACAGTTCTATACTCTGTCTCGAGTTTTTACTTCCGCCACTTTTTGTTGATTTTAGATAAAAATACACATAACTGTGAAAGAAGTACAGTTGAAATCGATGAAATGGAAAATATCCAAGATATCTTCATTGACAAATTATCCCTTTTCACTCATAAAAGTTTACAGGAACGATAACAAATTTCTTACGGAGATGTGAAATGTTTACATCTTTTCTCCATTCGGAAGTATTCGGGACACCTCGCGCAATTTTCCAACGTTATCACCCGGGCTTATTAATGGCTGATGCAATGCAAAATCCACGTAGACTTTCTATTTTGGGATGTGTATTAAAACCTAAAGCGGTAGAGGGGCGTTTCAAAACAGATAATCTGGACATTTTTCATATTAGTGGATGAACGTAGTTTGAGCTCAAAGGTATTTATGATAATCGAAATATCAAGCGAAAAGTGATGGAAGCAAAAACTAGCTCGGGACAGAGTATAGATTGTTTCATTTTTTATCTTTCACTTGCACAACAAAATCATTTTGATATTTTAAAAAAAGTATAAATACATGTATAGTAACATACATTTTACCGCAAACAATTACCAAATCTTTGTTTATTCTAACTAATTCAGAAAAATAACAAGAGAAAGGCTGTCAATGTGACAGCAAACTGGGTTTTCTTTTGTGTGAATAGAATTCATAATCCATTTGTCAATCCTGAATTGATAAATACTAACTATCCAAAGAAATGGGGTACTCTATATGCAATGTTTTGCCAAAAATGACTAAGTTCAACAGCTGATATTTTTTTTTCCATAAATTATCAGAAATAAAAATCCTAGCAATTACCATACCTCTGATATATTTATAATTGATATGTAAAAGAACAATTTCCTATCACGAAAATCGACGAGGAGTTTTCGGTACAATACGGGTACCTATTTGGCAGACACTCGCCCGCCCGCCAATTTCACTATTTCAATAATCGAAAAACCCGGTTAAAAATTCTCTCGAAAAATTCTTAGAATTCAGAGGCAATGGAGCTACATGGGACCTCACGGCGGTCTCCGAACCTCATGCCGCTCAAAATATATTTAATCCCGTAGAAAATTTCTTGATCCGTATCATTTCTAGAAAAGAGTACGCATTAACTTATTAATATATTCCATTTTAAATTACATGTCAAATTATTTAGAGAAATAAGATATTAGATATTTCTTTTTAACCCTTATCGTAAATTAGCGCATTCGTCACATCGGCGACGATTTTTATTATCATGACCCTCTTCCTGTTTGGTCCAGTTTCAATCATACCTCAAATTTTTTTCCAAAGATGATACCAGTATTTCCGATAGAAAAAGTGTCGGTCATTAAAAGCTTAATGCAACAGTTAAGCTGAATATTATGTTTATTTTTCATCCATTCCGGCGATTACGGCATGCCGTTTCCCCGCATCATGCGAAGGAACTGAGTCAAATCTTACATGTGTTTATCCCTGAGTTTTATAGGTTACACGATCAGAAATACACATATTCGTACTCAGACTCACACACCAACACGATTACATATTCGGATTTACAAGTTTACATGTCTGGATTTTTGAACACGATTACCCTCCATATAGAAATGCATGTTTAATCACGTTTGCTTCTGTAGTATATGCACCCTCTGATCCTTAAACACCCTCTGTAGTATGCTAGCTAGCTTTGTAACATAACTGCATGGTGTGCGCCTTTGTGCATATGCGTATGGGTCACTAACCAGCTAATCCAAGCACTATGGACACTGGGGGTTCTAGCTTGTGCTATTGAATCAAACCTCACCTGTATTTAACACCGAAATAGAGTTCCTTTCGTGTTTTGGTCTGTAATAAATTGCTTCGAATAAAGAAGAATTCAGATTTTATTTGTCTATTCCGGCTTTTAAAAAACCTCACAAGCTTTCTAAAAATGGCAATGATAGGTAAAACGATTACTATTTATACTAGAAACGGAAATGCAAACACATTTTAATTCAGTTATATTGTCTATCTTAATAAACTAGTTATATTGTATATGTTAATAAACTAGTAATAAAAACAGAAAATATTGTTCATACGGTAGAAATCAATAACGGCAAATTAAATAAACCGGTATTCTATAAGTCAACATTTAAAAACAAAAAAGTCAACAACAACAAAATTATAGAAGGAGTCACCAGTAGGATTTCAACCCAAAACTAATTAGTGTTTTTCGAGGGGTGTCAATTTCAACAGTTACCCTTCCAAACAAGCACTATTTATTTTATTATACTGAATGTCTTAATTTAAAAGAAAATTTTACTGCTTTTTTTATAGAAATGAAGTGAATTCTACGGCGAACCGTACGCACATAATTTACGCACAAGTAACAATTCGTTGTGTTACCCGTTGCCAAGTGTGTTGCTAACGCTGAGGGTAATAGAACGAATTATTAACTGCGTCTAAACCAATCAGATTTCAGTATTAAACATGAAAATATAATAATAGAAAATTGTAATCATATTGTAATGATGTTATTGTTTAGAAAGATTCAGATTAGTTTATCTATCATTAACTAATTTTAATTTCTCTCTCAACTAAACAACACTTCTTTGGACCCCTTTCTATCTCATAAGCATTAAAGACGGCGGTTGGAAGTATATATCTATACTACTATATTAAAATAATAGACTCGAATTTTTGGTCTTTAATACCGATAGTACTGTCTTTTGTTTTATATATTTTTAACATCATTGGTACATGAAGATTACCAATTTGTTTTTATTTTTTCTCAATTAAGCTTCGCTAATTATTAATCAATGAAAATTCCTCAAGAAATCCCGGAAATCAACTGTATTTTTTGGATTTTATAATCTTGCGCGTGCGCAATTCATTCACGCTAACGGGATCTTTAGTTTTTGTTTCCACAATATCATATTTCCATAAATAAACTCAGAACAATACTACAAATATTTTTACATTTTCATTGGATCTGTATATATATTTGAGAGAAAAAATAAAATAACAATTATACATATCAACTTAGTACGTACTTAATTTTATCTTCGTGATGGCAAAAAAATATTTGATTCCATGCAAAAATTCATATCATATTTCTTAGGAGAGTGAAGATGGAATGTTTTATAGTTGAAATAACAAATGTCCTACAGACCCCTGTTGTTTTTAATAAGCTATTTAGTTATGTATCTCTTGAGCAGTTTTAAGCAAATAAATGCATTTCTGTTAAAGTTGGAGAAAATTAGTTACATAAAAATTGCGATGTCAGAGCTGCCACTATGAGATTGTAAGGTAAATAAACATGTACATGTATTACTCTTCTTAATTCTTTTCGTAAAATTTACTTCTGACTGTGATGTGATAGAATGTAAATTAATGTTTACCAAACGCCTTAACTGTAACAAAGAATAAGAACATCAAAGTAATCAATTGTAGCTTTAGGAAATAAAAAGGCTGGATTGAAGAACAATGGTTTCAGCTCCACATATAGAGTTAATGGCAATCACATAACAATATTAGCGGATTGATGCTGGTGAATAAATGGTAGTTAACCAAGGCAATGGTCAGCTTAGGGATACAGAAATATTCTCTGACTGAATGATTTATTCGTGTAAATAATTTAGGAGGGTCATGTTCGCAACATGTAAAATATACATTTTACATCAACATATGAAATATATATTTTACATCAACATGTAAAATATACATTTTACATGGTGATAATATCAGAAATCATCCAACGTTACCGCCTTTTAAAAGTTCACAATACATGTGTATACAAAGCGAATCTGATCGGATGATCGGGTGGAGTTACGTTATATTTTAGGAAAGATTAGCGAATTTGCCTATTATGATTATGCATGTATACATTATTATAAAAGTAAATGATATTTGTAAACAGTAAACACTTATACAGTATATATCATATGTACGTACATATATATATGTACATAGAATTGTTCTCTATTTATTTTATATCTTTATGTTCCAGTATACATTCCATTGTTTTTTTTTCTGTCATAGCAACTTGCTAATAATGTCTGAAAAACTTTTAAAAATAAGTTTGACAATTAAAGTGAATAAAGGGCGCGAGTTGAAATATACATATCCTCTGATGATTACACCGCAGTGGCGTCGGAAGCAAATTGAAAGAAGGGGGGGGGGTAGACTTATCAAATATCTTGACAAGCAAAAAAAAGGTATAGTTAGGCTATGTATAAAATTTCAACAACAAAAAAACCCACCCCAGCCCCTCACCCGGTTCCGACGACTATGCACCAATATGGATTGATTATAATTTCAAGTAAATTTTGAATAAATTAACTACATGATTATCTTTGAAATTTTTATGTTTTGAGGTGAACATATTATAGATCTATACATGATCCTTTGATCTACCCTAGTGCATTTAGTGACATCAGTTCCCCTATCCCCGAGTACCCAAACTCCGTCACCATAAGCAGAAAACCTCCCGCTTTTCTCTGTAAATTATTTTTTGTGGTTTATGTTATTTGCAATCACTTAATATGACCTGAAACATTATTATTTATAAAATTATTTACAAAAATATTTTTATTACTTTTCAAATAAGCCCTCTGAGTACGACGTTTATCACACGTGCTATCATAACTTATGAACCTATCTCCGTCACCCACATGCTCTATGATATGCCAGGGAATAAAGACACATTAACAATTTAGTTTAAACTCAATTTGTATCTAGGCCAAGTTATAAAAAGTAAAAATAGTGCAGAAGATTTGAACGGTATTTAATTTCAAAATGAAATGATCGCCAGAATTAATAGAAAATGGGTCTTTGTAACTTTTCAGAATGTTTGGATGCCGTTTGATTTCTGTCCTTACATATTTCAAATATTTCATATCTTTAATCAATATAATAATGATTATATTATTTATTTATTGCAATTTTTTTCATAAATGTAGCGTATTCAAAAAGCGGAAAATCGTTTATATCTTTGCCCTGTGTACGGCATCAGCAATTTGACGTTACATGTATCAACACTTAATGTAGTGCACAAACGCTAATTGCGGACTGAAAAATTATATAAATAACCTTAATCAAAAATGCATTTCATGTGAAAATTTAAAAATAAATGACCAACATAAATGATCGAATGGGCCCGTATGTCAGAAATATCGATATTTATTGCACCCGTGAAAAAGTGTTAGCTGATTTCACGAAATTAATGTTGCATAAAAGGAACAAGATGTAATTTTGTTATGTGGCGTCAAATTGCATAACATTTGTCTGCATATACCTTACACCTTTATGATAAATAAGACTTGAAAAAACATTATATTTTGTCAGAGGATGGATTTCTCTTCTAAGGAATATACAGCAGATCATTTTGTAAAGGACGACGATAATTCAATTTTGCTCTAATTAAGGCTTCTCAACGGCTTTTCCCACAAAAATATGGCAAACAGAAATTAAAAAACCATGATATTTTTCGTCATTTTAGTAGAAAATAAGAAAGAAGCTTCTTAGCGCCCCCCCCCCCCCACCTTTTCTGCAAAGTTGGACATATCTACATGTATCAGGCACATAGCACCAGGGAGCGCCCCCCCCCCCCCCCACTTTTTCTCGCAGCAAACATTAATTTTTAAATTTATATATAACAAATTAGAAGTATCACGAAGTTCCCCGATTAAATTGACGGGACAGTAAATAACGAGTGACCCTAATATGAACAAAGTTTATTAATGTATATGATAATGAAACATAATATGCATATATGAAAAAAGAGACGATGAATTTGGTATGCTTCTTCATAACGCAAACCAAATCACAGTATAATGATATTAAGAAATACATGTATAAGCGGCTCGTGGGCCTCATTGCTCACACGGCATTAACGGTTGACCTTATCGGAGTTGTCAGCATTTGTATTGATATGGTTATTTGCTCAGTCTTGTTGATTGTGTATCGATAAGGCATTAAGCCTGATATCATTATTATGCATGCATTGAAGATTACATGTATTTCATAATGTTTACGGGTTTGGTGCTTGTTGTAAATGGGGAAGGATCACGATTGGATATATAGCGCGGTGATAGGGGTGATGGATCCAAATCCCGATAACGAAAACTCGGACCCTCCTACTACCCCCCCCCCCCCCCAAAAAAAGAGGGGGAAAGTAGTACCAAACTAGGGCTCCTGGGCCAGACTGCAGACTGCCAGCTTGTGGAATGTGTGACGTCACAGGAATGTTGAGTATTTTTAGCACAGACTTGGTCAGTCTGATACGTCACAGATACCCTATGGTATTTTTAGCTCAGGAATGCAAAATATTTCATAGACTGATTCTACTAGGTTTTGCAGACATTTGCATCATGAGTATTTTTAGCTCGGACTTTAAGGAATGTACAATATTTTCATAGCCAATCTAAAACATGTGAGAGAAAGGAATGCGGTAAAGACTATAAGTACTTGCATGCCACACTTTTTCTATATCATTTTTACTTGAAATTTTAACGATGGAAGACGCTCACCGAAAGATCCTGAAAAGAAATTATTCATCGTTAGTTTTGAGAAATGTCTCCTGAATTAGTTGTTGAAGAGCTTTATAGGAAAAGACAGTTCTGTGCCACCCATCCCTCTTATAAGAAAATAGAAGGCATCCTCACTATCCCTCAAATTGAATTATATAGAAGATATCCCTCACTATATAACGAGTATTGAGGGATGACTGATAAGTAAGTAGGTCACTGGTCATTTAAATCACCTGTGCAATCGATCGGGTGGAATGTTTGGATAAACCCTGGAAAACATGAGAAAGAGAGTAAATGTGGAATTGGGGCACACTAAACGGAGGTTGCGTAAGATGTGTGCCAAACCAAACTTTCAATTCTTTAAGATATATAATGAAGATTTGGTGGCGGTCAATCTTAGAAAATCAAACATTGTCCTTAAATCAACCCATTTATGCCGGCTTCTGTATACTCGACCTCGCTAAGCTGCTCATGTTTCAGTTTCATTATGACTTTATGAAATCCACTTATGGAGATACAGCTAGTCTTCTTTGTACCGACACAGATAGTCTTTGTTATGAAATTCAAATAAACGATATTTATCAGGACATGTATAAACATCTCTACCTCTTTGATACCAGTAATTTTAACAAACACCACTTTCTGTATTCCAAAACGAACTGTAAAGTTCTTGGAAAAATGAAAGATGAATGTGGGGGAACACCGATACAAGAATTTATTGGACTAAGACCTAAAATGTACAGTTTGTTATACGATGGCCAAGAAAAGAAAAACTGCAAAGGGAGTGAAAAAGTCGGTGATTGAAAAAGATTTGAAACACGAATCTTATAAGCAAGCTCTCTTTGATCATAGTTCTATGAAGCAATCACTGAATATGAAGGAATGTGAAGTCTGCATTGTATTTAAAGAATATTTGTTACCTTAATAACATGATAAAGGAAATTCCAATAAAGTTAAAATAGATAAAAAGCAATATGTTCACAATGCAGTTGCATCATTCAAAGTGACCATGAACTGGAAGGAACACCTAAAACATATATTTTTTAATGTGAAAAATCCCATTAGCTATGCAGGTCGTACGAAAATTTATCATTATTTAAAAAAAGGAAGCAAAATATTCAGTAGGTTTGAGTGCTATCAAACAATGGCTGCAAGGCATTGATGCCTACAGTTTTCAACGTCCAGAGAGATATATTTTAAGACGAACAGAGTCATTTCCCAGGGTTTAGACTTCCTTTGAGATGGAGATTTAGCCGACGTTTCAACACTTTCAGAAGACATTGATATAATATAATATATAAAGTATTTATTCATCGCCATCGACGTATTCTCAAGATATGCTTGGGTTAAACCTCTGAAAAACAAACTCCACGGTAGTGTCATAGATGCTTTAAATGGCATTTTTTAAAACGGGACGCAAGCCTAAAGAACTTAGAACAGACAAAGGGAGTGAATTAAAAAATCAAGGGGTCGAAGATTTTTTCAGAAGACAAGGAGTTGATCATTACGTTACACATAACGTCACTCATGCCAATTATGCCGAGCGGTTCATTCGAAAGTCATGATGTATCGATGTTTCAAGACATCTACATATAATTTCTTCCAAGTCACCGCTTCATTGGTTTTATTTATGTCTCTAGGTGATAAGCCATTTAACGATCTGTGTGGCCGACTGTTATAATTTCTAACAGTCTGTAAATCTGTATGTTCTATTGTGGGTGAAATATCGATACATCATGACTTTCGAATGAACCAGTGTTTTCAAAAAGAAAGCGTACTAACCACGTAAGCGTTTCAAATTTAAAATGGGAGACTATGTAAGAATATAAAGCACCACGCACATATTCCTGCGGGATTATGAACAGAAATGAACAGAAGAAGTTTTTATAATACACAGGAGATTCTTACGTCAAGGGATACCAGTGTACAAAATTACGGATTACGGCAACGATTCCATCGAGGGAACCTTTTATGAATCTGAGCTTCAAAGAGTCAACAAAACCAGACACGACTTGTGGAAGATTGAGAAAATCTTGAAACGGCGCAGATGAAGAGGAAAGGTAGAAGTCTTAGTAAAATGACAAGGGTATCCAACGAAGTTTAATTCCTGGGTACATGAAAGACAGCTGCAAGATATATAAAGAGTCTATTTAACAACTTGCCATCATTTTCAACCCTGCAGTTATGAAGCTAACATCATGCTCTATCTGCCAGAGAAATTTTTCACGCCCTGATAATCTGAGGAGACATTTACGAACTGCTCATGGGAGCAGTGAACCATATCCTCAAATGTCTGCACCGTATCCTCAAATCACTGAACCGTATCCTCAAATCACAGAACCGTATTCTCATCAGGATTTCACTCCTCCTCCTCCTCCTCCTCCTCCTCCTCCTCCTCCTCTTCCTCCTCCTCCTCAGGATTTCACTCCTCCTTCTCAGTACCTCACTTCTTTAAAAGAGAATATGTTATCAGAAAGCATGGAGGATAAGTTTCAGTTCGTGCATCCCTTCACCATGATCGTTGCGGGACCAACTATGTCGGGAAAATCTACATGGATCAAAAACTTACTACTTTTTAATAAACAGCTCATAATCCCCCCACCTGAAAGAATTTTGTGGATTTATAAGCGATGGCAACCCCTTTATGATGAGCTTAAGTATTGGATTTCAGATATAAAATTCATTCAAGGGATAACGGAGGACATCAAAACAGACAAGTTTATTAACTCTCGCGAAAGAACGCTGCTGGTTATTGATGACATGATGAAGGATGCCACCCAGGACAAGGAAATTTGTGAACTATTTACGGAGGGTGCTCACCATCGCAACCTAAGTGTGATCTGTATTATGCAAAATCTGTTTAACAAAGGAAAGGAAAACCGAACAATGAGTTTAAACAGCCAGTACATAGTTATCTTTAAAAATCCAAGAGATCGACAACAGATTGCAACCCTGGCACGACAAATGTATCCTGGAAATTCAAAGAAGCTGTTGGATGCTTATGAAAATGCAGTGTCTTTTCCCTACGGTTCGTTGATTTTGGATTTAAAACAAACAACCCCAGAATCGATGAGATTTCAGACAAACATATTTGAACCCTACATAAGAATGGTAGACAACTCAAATCATCACTTGACAGCAGATCGACAAAGTAATTGGACGTCTGTAAAACCCGCTCCCCACAGATCAAATCCGATTGAAGAGATGGCGTACCAACATAGACCGGGTACTCAGGAGTATTATTATCCTCCCTCCTCTAATTCTTGGGCTACACCACTAGATGCGAGAACTGTACAGACAAGGGAAATCGATGAGAAATATCCATCCTGTTCAGAATGTGGTACCATGTTTGCCAGCACGTATGATTTACAACGACATACCAAAAATGGTTGTCCAATGGAAGAAGAAGAAGATGATGCAAAGTCTGAGGTTAGTGAGGAGGATGATGACAGTGGATTTACACTCCTAGTCAATCAAGTACTGGAAGAAAATCAATCTCAGTTCGACAGAAAATTGGATCAACTTATGGATGAAAATTCCAAACTCACCTGGCATGAAGCTCGAGAGGAAGTGAGAGATATGATGCTACCGAAAGACAGAGCTCTGCTTTTCAGAAAATACAAACGTATTCTCATGATTACATCTAACCTAAACAAGAGCAAACTGCATCGTGCTATCCGAGAAGAAATAATAGCTGTGATGGAAAATACCGATATAGATGTGGAAACTGCTATTTCTCGCGTTCTTAATAAGCATAAACAAGACTTTGATGAATTACTTGAAATTGAAGATATTAGTGATGATGAAGAATCTGATGAAGAATCTGGTGAAGATAAAGAGTCCGATGAAGAGTCAGGTGACGAGGAGCAATTAGAAGACTGAATATAAGTGGCATCCTCAATAGTTCAAATGGGGAGGAATAAGAACTCAATGTCAAGTTCCAATTTATTATTGATATCAACAAATATTGTACACATACAAATTGTAAACATTATTTCAATTATGCATATATGGAATTAAAAAAAAGAAAAAAAAAACCCATATATATATACACTGTCGTTATTTTTTTTTTAATGTAAACCCATCTATACAATGACAATTATTTCAGAGGTATCAAATGGCTCTATTTTTTAATTTTTTAATGTCCATGGGTATCCGTGTGTATACCTGTATCAAGTACATAACATCATATAGACTTGAGTTGTTTTACGTATTGACACAGAATACAATTGGTGGGTGACACTTCTTCTTTCTCTTTTTTTTTTAATTCACACATTCTGCAGACATTCAATGCATGATTAAGTTGCTTTAAGTATACCGGTAATAATTCAGAAGTACAAAATTTTATTTGAGAGAGAGAGAGAGAGGGGAAGGGAGAGAGAGAGAAAGATAGAGAAGGAAAATTCAAGTAAAAATTGGATTCCAGATGTTTTCAATGAGTATCAAAAATCTCATTTTCACCTTTTTTGTAAGAAATAAATTTCTGTGTTTCTTAGAAGAGCTTTAAAGACGACATTGCATAAGAAACACTCAACTGTTTCTCAGTACACCTTGCTGTGTAAATAAAGTACTTTAACCAAAGAAAAATGATATTAAGGATATCTTTGCTTTTACCAAGGATGCCTAGAATGAAAGTTTTCTTGGTAAATGTAACCTTAAAATTGATTTTTTCTTCTAAAAAATCACAATCCCACAATATATGTTCTATAGTTTCCTCTTCTCTGTGACAAAAGGTACACATTTTAGAGTTTACTTTTTTAATTTTGAATAAAAAAGGGTTTGTTGCTAAAATGTTGTTAATTATTCTGTATTGGAACCATTGAAGTTTACATTTTTTTGTTGTTACAAAAGGTAGTTTATGGATTAATTTCCATTCCATGTCCTCTATATCTAATAATTCATTCAACCTTCTTTTACCTGTTGTCACAGATATTATTGTTTAAAATATCATAAAAGAACTTTGACTTTTTACATTTCATAACTTTATATATGTTTTCTCTGATAAGCGGGTTTGCTAATTTTCTTAAAGTTTGGTTTTCACCCAATTTTCTGATGTATGTCTGCCACCTTGATTAACCGCAGATGTTATGTTTGTATAAAAAATCTTTACCCGCTGTCTAATAGTGGGACCAAAGTTAAAACAATCTAAAGTTTGCTGTATAAAATTCCAAGATCAGGTATCAAAAGCCTTTTCAAAGTCGATAAGCAATAAAAGACCGGGAATTTCTTAATCTTCGGTATATTGCATTCTGTCAAATATTAACCTTGTGTTTTCTCCAATATATCTATAAGACATAAATTCAGTTTGATCTGGATTTATAAGTTTATGTAAATATTTTTTAATCTAACAGCAATACACCTAGATGCAATTTTGTACACAGTATCTTATAGAGTTATAGGACGCCAGTTCTTAATATAGTGTCTGGCTTTGTCACCTTTAGATAGCAAAGTAATTACACCATGTCTTTGTGTGACTGATAATATATTATTTTTATATCTATAATTTATAGATCTAACAACAAAAAACACCAATGTATTTCCAAAAAACCTTTAAAAATTCTGAAGAAAAACCATTCAATCCAGGTAATTAGCTTTCATACTAGAAAGTGTTTTTGATGCCTCACTAAAAGTAAATTTACCCTCTAAAGAATCTGATTCCGTTTCGGACAGTTTAGGAATGTCAGCATATATTAATTCATTATTTAAACCAAAGTTGACATTATCTAACTTGTGTTCATATAATTTTGTATAAAAGATTTTAGTTTTAGTGGTTGACACTTCTTATCATATTCATTGAATGCTTCATAGAACTATGATCAAAGAGAGCTTGCATCGGTGTTCCCCCACATTCATCTTTCATTTTTCCAAGAACTTTACAGTTCGTTTTGGAATACAGAAAGTGGTGTTTGTTAAAATTACTGGTATCAAAGAGGTAGAGATGTTTATACATGTCCTGATAAATATCGTTTATTTGAATTTCATAACAAAGTCTATCTGTGTCGGTACAAAGAAGACTAGCTGTATCTCCATAAGTGGATTTCATAAAGTCATAATGAAACTGAAACATGAGCAGCTTAGCGAGGTCGAGTATACAGAAGCCGGCATAAATGGGTTGATTTAAGGACAATGTTTGATTTTCTAAGATTGACCGCCACCAAATCTTCATTATATATCTTAAAGAATTGAAAGTTTGGTTTGGCACACATCTTACGCAACCTCCGTTTAGTGTGCCCCAATTCCACATTTACTCTCTTTCTCATGTTTTCCAGGGTTTATCCAAACATTCCACCCGATCGATTGCACAGGTGATTTAAATGACCAGTGACCTACTTACTTATCAGTCATCCCTCAATACTCGTTATATAGTGAGGGATATCTTCTATATAATTCAATTTGAGGGATAGTGAGGATGCCTTCTATTTTCTTATAAGAGGGATGGGTGGCACAGAACTGTCTTTTCCTATAAAGCTCTTCAACAACTAATTCAGGAGACATTTCTCAAAACTAACGATGAATAATTTCTTTTCAGGATCTTTCGGTGAGCGTCTTCCATCGTTAAAATTTCAAGTAAAAATGATATAGAAAAAGTGTGGCATGCAAGTACTTATAGTCTTTACCGCATTCCTTTCTCTCACATGTTTTAGATTGGCTATGAAAATATTGTACATTCCTTAAAGTCCGAGCTAAAAATACTCATGATGCAAATGTCTGCAAAACCTAGTAGAATCAGTCTATGAAATATTTTGCATTCCTGAGCTAAAAATACCATAGGGTATCTGTGACGTATCAGACTGACCAAGTCTGTGCTAAAAATACTCAACATTCCTGTGACGTCACACATTCCACAAGCTGGCAGTCTGCAGTCTGGCCCAGGAGCCCTAGTTTGGTACTACTGGGGAAATGGATGATTTGTACACGTATGGATGGATGAACATGTATATATGGATGATTTGTACACATATGGATGGATGAACATGTATATATGGATGATTTGTACATGTATGGATGATGTGTACATGTATGAATGGGTGTACATGTATATGGATGATATGTACATGTATGGATTTGTACATGTATGGATGATTTGTACATGTATGGATGGATGCACATGTATAAATGGACGATTTGTACACGTATGGATGGATGCACATGTATAAATGGACGATTTGTACACGTATGGATGGATGTACATGTATATATGGATGATTTGTACATGCATGGGTGATGTTTATAGATGATGTGTACATGTGTATGGATGATGTTTACATGTATATGGATGATATGTTCATGTATGGATGATGTGTACATGTATGGATGATTTGTACATGTATGGGTGATGTGTATAGATGATGTGTACATGTATGGATAATGTGTACATGTATGAATGATGTGCACATGTATGGATGATTTGTACATGTATGGATGATTTGTATATGTATGGATGGGTGTACATGTATATATGGATGATTTGTACATGTATGTGGTTGATGTGTACATATATGTGGATAATGTGATGAACTACGGCATGTGTATGGGGGGTTAATTAATACATGAAGAACGCAAAAAATGTCGAATAATTGAAATATGTGAACTAGTCATGTATGGATGATTTGTACATGTATTGGTGATGTGTACATGTGTATGGATGATGTGGACATGCGTGTGGATGATGTGTACATGTATGGACGATTTGGACATGTATGGATAGTGTATGCATGTATATATGGATGATTTGTACATGTTTAGATGATGTGTACATGTATATGGATGATGTGATGAACTACGGCATGTGTATGGGGGGTTAATTAATACATGAAGAACGCAAAAAATGTCGAATAATTGAAATATGTGAACTAGTCATGTTAATGTATACCCATAGATGCAGTCGTAAAATTTATCTACAACATTATCTTTGTACTTAGAATTATGAACACACTTCACAGAAAATAAAACACCAAAAACATCTGTATAGATAATACAATTTTTAATAATTTCCTAAACTTCATATTCATAATTCCGGCACATAAATATCATTCTCCTGCCAAAGATCAAGCACTTTTGATGGTCAAATTATTGATCATCAATTAAATTGAGTTTGAAATCATTGCACTTTTATAAAATATAAACAGCATTGATTTAAAGTATTTTCATTATTAAGTGCGTGTATTTTACTCTCCCCATGCATTCCATAGTTTAAAATGAAATCCATTTATTTCTCTTATCTATGTAGATAAAGTCAACATGCCTAATGCGTTGCTAAAACATCTTTAACATGGCGCTATACATGTGCATGCCTCGAGTACTTGATAATAACAAGAAGTGTTTATAAAAGTCTATACAATATCTCATGTTCCGATTCCTTTTCACTTTCGAAGAAATACCGGTAGAATATATATACAGACCAATCAAACCGAGTCATTAAAAGCCCCTTTGATGTAGTTGGAGGTTTCTATATAGGTCGATGATTTGCTTGACATTAAAAGCAACAGATGTTCCCCAGCCACCCCCCCCCCAAAAAAAATGATAACGATATAAATAAGTATTCACTATTCATTAACCATTTATTAATAGTGGCAAGCATTGGTCCACTCATAACCTATTTATCCATCATCCATCTATCCATCCATCTGGGACCTTATTCACAAAGCGTCCGTAACGTTACCGCACCCGTAAACGTTGCGGAAACGTTCCGGAATGTTAAATTTGGTATTCACGAAACTACCGTAAATTCCGCACCCGCTAACGTTGCGGAAAAACTCCGTAAACATGTGTCTATTTTACGGAAGGTTATGACTATCCGTAAACCTTCCGGAAGTGGGGCACTTGTTTTGATAGTATTTTATTTATTTATTAATTTTTGATTTTATCAATCGCATTTTTAATGTGATATAAAAAAAAACGTTTAATATATTTTGACGTATTTTAAAAACAGCCAGCTGCCTCATCTTTAAAATAATCCTTACGTTTAAATGACATAATAATGAATAATATAAAAATATTGAGTTAATTTTCAAATTTCACAAGTCTAGAGGTTCTTTCACGATAATGTAAGATTTGTATGTCTTCATTTTCCAAAGTTCGCAAATATAACGTCATTTATTACTGTTACGTTATTTGTGACGTCATTTTCAACGCAATGGTGTTTCAGATAATGTTTTAGCCTTCAAATAACAGAGTATCCATTAGAAAATATAGGGTATTTCGAGATCGGTCACATCCGTTAGATATCTATGATGACGCTGAATTGATTCGACGGTACCGAATGCCAAGACACTGCATACTCGATTTAATCGATACCCTATCAACTGACTTAGAGCCTCCAACGATGAGATCTCGCAGCATCCCTGCATCACAACAAATATTTGCAGCGCTCCGCTACTATGCGACAGGCTCATTTCAACAGGTATATATATATGAACAATACTAATCGTAATGTTTCTAGATACTTGCATGTACTATTAACATTTTGCCAATAAACTAAAAAAAATACCTACAGACATGTTCACGAACCTTTCCTGAGATATGACGTAAGTGTGTTCCTAAGCTTTGAATTTGGAAAAAGGTTAGGAACATCCAAATATCAACTTAGGACTTCTTAAGATGTAGCTCGATGGTAACTTATGAACATCTAAAGTTAAAATATCCTAACCTACTACAATCATTCGACTTATTATTCACATCAATTCATACAGATAGAATTTAAGAGACTTGTGCAGGGAAAAAAAACATTAAACATTTTGCCCAAAAAATTAATACAGTTTATTCAACAATACGGATTTTTTAAAGATTATTTCTCAGTATGAAGAGTTAAAAATTAAGAATGATTACGCATGGCTAGATGTAGATTTACTTTTTAACAAAGGACATTTGAAACAATTTTGGTCTATGCTAGAAAAAAACACCAATAAATATAACTTACTTAGTGTATTAAAAATACATGTAAAAGAATAACTTTCTGATCCCAGAAAATAAATGTTGAATTTGTCAGCTCCCAGGCAGGCATTAGCAACGGAGAAGTGGAGAGAGAGAGAGAGAGAGAGAGAGAGAGAGAGAGAGAGAGAGAGAGAGAGAGAGAGAGAGAGAGAGAGAGAGAGAGAGAGAGAGAGAGAGAGAGAGAGAGAGACTTAAGTGCCCTTCTCGCCATAGTTATGTTAAATTAAACGTACATGATAGATGAAGGGGGTTAATTGTAGTTTTTTTCTTCCAATAGAATGCTTTCTTTGGTAATCCATTCGGGATATGAAGGTAGCGACATTGCACAAAAAATACATAACCCGCGTTAGCGGGTTATGTTATTTTTTTCTGCAATGATCGCTACCTTCATAACCCGAATGAATCATTAAAGAAAGCCTTTTATTGTTTATATTAATATCTTTCTTAAAGCTAATTGATAAATTGATTATGAAAAGTAAGTAAAATTTACTAAATTACTGTTAATGTACGTAAGTACATTAGCTATAATGAAGCGCATTGAAGTGGTAAAGATGTTCGTTTGAATGGAATGTCCTAAACTTTGTATCGAACGTCAATTGTTACATAAGACACGCCCATTTGCTTTATAACGAGTAAAACAGTATTCTTAACAATGCTTTCGGAACCGCTCATCTTCTAAACAACACAAGCAGGGATGCGGACCCTTGAAATGTGGATACAAGCTGGATCCCGATATTTTCTCCGTAAATATTTTCGATGGCCCGCGCATATCCCAGTTCCATCAACAAACTGCGAACACAGCAACAAATGCAGAAGATAGAAGAAGACGAAGAACGTAGCTTACCCCTCTAAAACAAAAAACTGAAACATGTGCATAGATGTTGTAAAATAAACTTTTCGCAGCAAAGTACCGTCGTTAGATACATGTATGAGTACACATAAATATACATGCATAAACAGTCTACTACATATATAATATTACCTTAAAAATTTAGACATTTTTGGAAAAACGACCACTTTCAGTAAAAAAAAAATTGTACCGTCTTTAAAATTTCAGTAGTTTGTGTATTTGTCAAAGGATCACCCCCCCCCCCCCTCCCATAACAGTAAATGTACATCTATAACACCCCTGCGAATGTGTTCGGAATGTTTTCTTTATCGTTGCTAAGTACGTAATAAATCCAGAGGTGCTCGAATAAAAGTTCACGAGACTACACCGAGATTTGTTCAGTTCCTGTGAAATTTCGAGCGGAAGTATAAGTGTTCGGATAATATTCTCAAAATACGTAAGTACTGGTCGTTTTTCATATCATATCCTACTTTAATTTATGTTAAAACGGGAAAAGCTTTTAAGATGTATGTCTTATTTCACCATCTAGCAGTTATTGATATTAAACGATAATATTCAGAACAGAGTTATCGTTCATTTATTTGCAATACAGTTCATGTAACAGGAAGTTCAAAACACAAATTTGTCACTGAAAATACTTTTATTTTGAACAATATCACTGTTTTTGAACATAGTTGGAAAGAAAAAAAAGAAAGAAAGAAAAGAAAGTTTTTGTGTATAATGTGCGTGTGTGAGATTCCTGCTAGTGTTGTTTAGAAGATGGGCGGTTCCCAAAGCATTGTGACACACGATGCCTACATTTACATAGACGTTCGATACAAAGTTTAGAACATTCCATTCAAACGAACATTTTTACCATTTCAATGCGCTTCATTGTAATAGAAACAGCCAAATCGTCTCCTGTGAGACTTTGATTCTGACATCGTCATGATTATTTCGTGCAGTCCGTGATTTTTCCTAGGTCATTGTAGGTTTGGACCAATCGATAAACAGGGCGTGTCCTGTCATTTTCTTGTCAGTTTCAGCCGCTGTAGATTTCGACCAATCGATACACGGGGCGTGTAGCTTTCAGTCTGGCTGTTTCTATAAAGCTATGAATTAACTATAAGTTTCCGTAAGAAATAGAAGGAATAATACTTGTTGAATATATATATATTATTGTGTAGAGATTTCATCTTCGCGCTTGCGCGGGATATCATCTAGTATTCCCAAATCATGATCAAAGTTGACACCTCATGTAGGCAGGTAGCATTGTTGTTGTTCCTTTTTGAAAGTAGGAGGTCACACTTATCCAAAATCTTGAAAACCCGATAAAAACAATCAGTAAATCATCATAGTCTGCTGGGGAAAGGACTTCCAATGTTATGAGAATATTATATCTAGTTTGAAGTACTATTCAGCTTTCCCAACTATTTCAGAATAATGTGTTTGTCCTGTAACATAACAATAAAATTAAAACTTTGATTGTGCTTTAACAGGTTATCGGAGATATCTCTGGATTGAGTCAACCATCCGTTTCAAGAATTATTCAAAAAACTTCAAAACTTTTATCTCAACGAGCCAATGGCTGCATCAAGTTCCCCACAACCCCCGCAGCCCAGTTAGCGGTTAAGCAAGGCTTCTCCTCAGAGTTCAACATGCCCAACACTTTAGGATGCGTGGATGGGACTTTAATTGCAATAAAGCCGCCAACAGAGAGAGAAGATGCATACGTGTGCAGGAAGGGATACCATGCCATCAACGTCCAGGGTGTGTGCGACCACCGGAAAATACTTACCAACATTATTGTTCAATGGCCAGGCAGCACACACGATGCCTACATTTGGGGTAATAGCAGGCTGCGAGAATGGTTGGAAGGTCAACCTTACATTGGGCATCTGCTGGGGGATCACGCTTACCCTTTAAAGCAATACCTGATGACACCGTTAAGGAATCCCCACACGCAGGCTGACCGTGCCTTCAATGCCGCCCATAAAAAGGCCCGACAGAGGATTGAGGACACATTTGGGCGGTGGAAGAGCAGATGGATGTGCATACACAAATACGGTAACTTTTTCAAACATTAAATTGCAATGATGCAAATGTATATGAAATTGACGATGTGCACTCAGTGAAACTTCCTCCTTTGGGTGTGTTTAATGTTACTCCTTGACTACCCTGTCCATCTTGTGAGGGACTCTCTCCAGAGATGGCTTTGCTGGGTGTGTGTAATGCTACCGTAACGCCTTGTCCATCCTGTGAGGAACTCTCTCCAGAGAAGGTTTTGCTGGGTGTCTGAATAGAATTTTTGATTGAAAAAAGTAATGCTCGCACACTGCTAACAATGTTTCAGGGTCACAAAGTTGGCAAAAATTAAACGTGACTTTTTCCCTGTACAGGTGAATCTTGATAATTCGAACCTCGTGGGAACATGATTAAACTTCGAGAGATCACGAGTTCAAGCCATCTTGTGTCACCTTTGTATAATATTTATAGAGTACCTCATAACAATTCTGTATAATTATACCCCTAATAAGACATACAATGGCAATAAACAAATAAATATAAAATACTCAAATGTGTTTCTTAATAAACTGCATGATTCAAATATTCGATAATATGAAAGCTTTAAAAGTACATGATGTAGCCTAGTAGCAAATACAGGAATCATTTACGACATTAATTTTTTTTATAAGGAACACAAACGAGGTAATTGAACGTTGTTAACTTACAAGGGGAATCATTGTGTCGACATAGGAGCTGAATCCGAAGATTCGCTCCTCTCCCATTACTGACACAATGTCCTCTTCTATTGTGCTAAGCGGCATAATATCTAACTTCCCGCTCCCCGTCTTACACCGCTCTTTGTGTACGGCAGATGCCCTCTTCTTGGTCCCCCTCTTCACATCGTCCCATTTCTTTTTTAATTCGTCAACCGTTCTTGTCGAGAAAGATACCGCGTTGACGGCCTCCATCACTTCGAACCACGCTTGCTTCTTCTTCGAGTTATTGATTACATCACTGAATTTTGAATTTATGATGTCCGATCTTTCCTTAACACCCTGCACAAGCAGTTCAATTTCTTTCTCGCTGAATCGCGGCATTTTTCTTTCTATCCTCCATGATCTCGCAGCGTTGTTGTTTTAGTGACGTCATTTTTACGTCATGACGTCACAATTTGAACCCTCATGCAAAATATCGAGGTTTTATTTAAAAAATCATTACTTATATTTTATGATATTCATACTTTTGTTTAACTTTGAATCATGAAGTATGTTAAACTAGAGTTTAAAAAAAATAGGAGTTTGAATCTGTTGATTATAATATAACAACAACAAAGTGGGTATATCCCTCTAACAATTTTTAGAATCGGTAGGACAACAAAGAAGTGCCTTTAAGCAAAATAGTCCCTATACTTGCAGAGTGTATATACATTTATTGGGACATTTTAAATCAGAATGCTTGACACATGTCAGAAAAGAGGATTTGCAATTTTTAAAACAAGTGTCAAAATTGAATTATCATTTGAAGAAAAGAATTGAAATTGTTTGATGTACACCCTTTCCAAAACTGAGAAATTCCCTACTTTTACTTTCATTTTCAGAGTTGTTCAATACAGACGCATTTTGCCGGAAAACGAATCTGACTTCAAAACACGAAATTTTAACAGGAAAGAGACAATTTGATGAGCTTTCATTCAAGAGGTCCTTCGTTGCTGAACGAAAATTAGGGCCGGAGCTATGAACCATAACGTTAACATTACCGCCTATGGAAAATGCATTAGTGGACTATACCCAAGTATTCAATATGACATAAAAATATGACAATATGTTTTCATATTCTTTAATAAATCGCCCCCCCCCCGTATATTATCTAGTAAAACAAATCGTGTAATCATTTATAAAACTTTGACAAAATATTTTATTTACATATTTCTAGTATCGATACATTCACTACTTTATTTCTCATGGGTCACATACACACGTGAATGTTTTAATGAATAACCCAACATACTCAGCAATTCAGATAAAAAAAATACTAGAAGGCTTTTCACAATTGTTCAATGCAGGTGCCCGTCGAGTGCGCAAAACTTCCGCAAAATTTCCGTAAATTTCGCTTTGTTTGCGGGAGCTTTGTGAATAAGCCGTAAACCACTCGTAATCTTTCCGTAAAGTTTCCGCAAGCCTCCCGTAAACTCAGCGCGACTGCGGAATTTACGGAGGCTTTGTGAATAAGGTCCCTGATCTATTCGTTCATCCATCCATCCATCCATCCATCTATCTATCCATCTGATCCATTCGTTCATCCATCCATCCATCCATCCATCTATCTATCCATCTGATCCATTCGTTCATCCATCCATCCATCCATCCATCCATCTATCTATCCATCTGACCCATTCGTTCATCCATCCATCCATCCATTTGATCCATTTGTTCGTCCATCCAGCTCTCAACTACTTCTGACATAAACTACATGTAACAGAACATTAAAGTGTGTGCAAGTGAAAATTTAGTAAATATACGTGTATACTATAATTGCTTTATGTCACGCCCCATGAGGCCCTAATTTTGAAATAAGTATTATTAATATCACAAATATTTCGTTTTAAAGTTGTCCAAAACAACTGCATGATATGCGAAGGAGATTGACTACTTCCGCTGTAATGCTTTATCTTATTTGCGTTTCTTGTCAATTGGTATAATTGTATTTCTCGATTTGAAAGTGTTTCGAATTTCCATTAGTTTTAATTGGTTTGACTTTGTCATGTAATGGTTACGGATTTCCCAAATTGACGAAGAGGCTCTTCTGTATTTCTGTATTAACTGAGAATTGACGTTAACTTATCAGACTTCCTTATAGTGAAGTAGAGACTGTGTATACAATCATAAGTACAGTTTATGGCGGAGAGAAGATAGAATGAGCATAATCATTCATGAATTGCTAGAAGCACATACAAGGAAATATATATAATCGTTTGTTACCATGGAGAGAGAGAACGAGAGACAGACAGAGAAAAAATGTGTGAGAGAGAGAGAGAGAGAGAGAGAGAGAGAGAGAGAGAGAGAGGGGGGTACGTTGTTATTACATTTGAGTGATATGCAACTAAAACATTGCATAACTAATTAATTTATTTTTTCGTTACATAGTGAGTATCTCGACACAGTGTCTGACGAAAAACGCCCATGAAATCATTTACGATTTGTTTTTCTGATGTGGGCTTCTGACATAAACTTCTTCTTTTCACCTAATAATAAAAACAATAATTCATTGTATTTATAAAAGCACCAACTGAGATTTCGTATAATAATAAAGTAGAATCATCATATTATCTCTCTCTCTCTCTCTCTCTCTCTCTCTCTCTCTCTCTCTCTCTCTCTCTCTCTCTCTCTCTCTCTCTCTCGACAATATTCTTTAACTGTAAGATGAGGCGTCATGCTTTGCATGTGCTTGATTTCAACAATACTTTTGAAATTAGATACACGCCTTGATGTGTAAAAAAATAAAATACGGAAATATGAAGTACTAGATTGGTTTGTCTTATTGTGACAGTATTTGATTTTATCGTGATGTTTGTGAATTTCTTTCGTGATTGTTTAATTAATTTTGTTAATTTGCTTGTACGTGTTTTTGGGGGGTTTTTTTGGTGTTTACTAAAGCTATACATGTACTTATATACCTATATGATTTATTTTATAGGCAGAATAAGAATGTAAAAAAGACGAGAGATGTCAGAACATAAGATTCCTCAACCGTTAGATAATATCGGTAAGTTTTTTTTTATTCTTACAAAAATAACGGTATAAAAAATTATTAGATTCACTCAACCAATCACATGCCACATACTGCCTCATTAAGACTCACTTGTATAATGTTTAATCGTTGATTCCTGTACATGCACGGGGAAATCATTATAGAATTTGTTGTGGCTCAATTGTTACAAATTTCGTGTTCGCCCCCCCCCCCCTCCGGCCACCCTCAATCATTATCGGTGAACATCCTCAACGAAATAGAAGTGAATTCTTAAAACTTATCATTATATTTTATTATTCTCGCAAATCAAAATAATTGTCTCGTTATTGATTTAGCTCACCTGAGCCGAAAGCGAATGGTTTTAGTCAGGCTTTGCTGAAAGCAAACCTGGCTATATATTCATGCAAATTGCTAGTGTTTCTATGAATAGCACTACTGCAAAAGTAAACAAAAAAGACAAACTTTACACAGAGAGCCACGTTTTGTCAAATCTATTGGGTTTTTTGTTTGCAAATAAATTAAGCGAGGCTTTTTTTCTCTCATTAATTACGTGTTTTAAAATCAAGACTATGCATTTTGGAATATAATGAACTACTTTACAAAGCATTGAAGAAATTGGGGATTGATATTTTACGCTTGTTTGAAAATTCAATGCATTATTGATTTTTTTTGCGGGACAGACATATTTTTGCTTACAAAATTTAGTCGATCTCTGGCGCTTTACCGACATTTAAAGAGAGAGAGAGAGAGAGAGAGAGAGAGAGAGAGAGAGAGAGAGAGAGAGAGAGAGAGAGAGAGAGAGAGAGAGAGAGATTGCCATTCGTTACTACATAACATACATAATTACACATCAAAAGAGCCCGGCCTTCGAGTGCCTATCGTGTTGGTTGACGTTCGGCTATTTTTATTTCCAATTTTTAATCTTTTACATGTACCCGGTAAGTTTATTCTCTCCAACCACTTGGTCTGTTGAACGTTGAACTTCACTTGATGCAAAGCGTCTTTTTTATTAATTGCGATGATTAATTAAAACATGACAACAACAAAGACGTTATAACAAATTCACACTCAGATCGATATCAGGTTATCCCCCTTAACCTAAAGTTGTATAATAAACTGACCGGATATAAGTAATAATCGACCGTCCCCGGCCCCTCGCTATAAGGAAAACCTGTATCTGTCGTCAAGAGAATAATATTTGAAAAGGAGTGCAATTTTGTAAAAAAAAAAAATATAGATAAGCAAACGCCGATGTGTGGAATATGATAGACTTTGATTTCTTTTTTAAAACAAATACTTAAGATATGATATTTTTAAATTTGACTTAAATTTGTTTCATCGTTTAATATTCGAGCTAATATAAAATACAAAGAACTAATATTTCTTGCATTTTTACGAATGAAAGTATGCGATGCATTCATTTTGGATATACATGTATTTAATTTTATTGCCCAGCGTGTATTAAAATAATCACACTATTTCGAGAGATAAATTGCAATTGTTGGGGAGATGAGCAATACGGCCCATGGGCCTCTTTTAATCATGCTCTTCCAAGAAACAGTTTTCTTCCAACATCCGATGGTTCTGATTCATCAATAGACGTTTGTTTGGTCCTGTCTTTCTTCCTCTTCCTCCAAATACTTAAACAGAGACTAGGTTTCCCATTGAATCAGTACTTTTCTTGCTGTACTTCTTTTTTGTTCCTACGTACATTAAGGATGTTAGTTTCAAATTTTTTTTAAAAGGTCATTTTGGTGATCATTATATTTATCAACATTATATCTATATTTATCACTCGTTTCCCCGAAAGTGCGATGACTGTATATAACCTATCTATTATAATACATTCTTGTTTAACGCCGTGTAAACCGATTACTGAATATCAGTAGCAGACGACTAGTAACAACAATTGTCCATGATAAGAAACATATATACATGTTACAATACAACATCTCGAAAAAGCGCGGGAATTGAATGGAAATCTCCAGTAATTAGAGGTCCTAATATTAATTTGTTATTAATACGATACTGATAAGAAAACTATCATTTTCGTCGGGTTTATTCTCTGCATTTACTTTTATCGAGGGAAATTTACATTTCATAACTTTATTACTGATTTCTTTTATCTATGTAATAAACTATAGCCCCTGTTAACAACTGTTTTGCTCGACCCAGGAACGGATGTGTTGTTCTCGGTCTCTGGTCCGATATCGGGTAAAAGAACCCAGCTGCTGTCAATATCTGTATAGTGTATCGATATATCGTTACAATATATCGTTACAAGATATTTTCTTGAGATATCATAAATTGTTACCGGATATTGTTACAAAACATTCTTAGAGATATCGTTGTGTGATATCGTTACGTTACAGTGTATATACATACTACTAGTAGATATTGTTTGAGATATTCTTATGAAATATTGACTGTTAAAGATATCGTTCTGAGATATCGTTACAAGATATCTGCTTCTGTCTGCAGGTTGTCAGGATCTGCTACAAGAAGATTACAGTCACTGTGGCTGGCTGAGGAAGCAGAGCTTTATCAACAGAGTTGGCAAATTCCGCTGTAAGTGTAATATCCACTTCAATAGGTACTTGATAAAAGTTTCACTACATCTGTGTTATACAAGAGTATGCCATGTTATGTACTAGTACTAGTACTAGTACCATGTTATGTACAGTACTAAGAGTTCTTGTCATAGTAAGACTCAGTGCAGCGTAACAAAGCGATTGATACAATAACATTGCGTAAGCTTACGGTATGTTATTAGAGAGTTTCAGAGGCCCATGGGCTTTAACGGTCACCTGAGTAAGGCATAGCAATTTGATGTACATTATATTCAATACAGTTAATGTTGCAGGGTTAGGGTTAAGATATCTTAACAGTACTCGGGATATCAGGATACATTCAGACTTTTTCTTCTTTCTTTCTTTTTTTCTTTCTTTCTTTCTTTCTTTCTTTCTTTCTTTGGGGGTATAACAATCTTTAAGATGTCTTATGTAAATGCACCCTAAGGCTAGCACATAAATAAATATGCATACCGCCGTTTTTTAAGTTTATTATTGACAATCAAGAAAAAGGAATACCTATGGAATGGAGATGGAGGGAGGGGGGGGGGGTAGATAATAAACCTTATACCAGTAAAATGTCAACCTGTCTCGAGTTTCATATAGTTACGTATATCCTCTGGCACAAGTAAGGTATTGTAAACACGTGTTTGTAGTTACGTGAACATACACAGTTTGCTGCAGAAAATAAAGGAAAATTTAAGCATGTTCAAGGATGTTTATTACTTCTTTCATTTACTTAATACGGGTACAATTCAAATTACTTCCTTTTCCACATTGTTTCCACAATGTAATTAGAATTCTCAATGAAACGTTTCAAAAAATATTCATTGCATCCTTGAACAACAATTATACTGTCTAGCTACCACACTGTGCAAATGTCGTGCTTTTGCACGCTGTTAAACTATACAGTGTATATATCTTTTATGAGTAAAATTCTTAACATATCCAACCACAGCAAAAAAAGTCCAATTTAGTGTGGCTCAAATCTGAACAAAAAAAATATTGTGTTTTCTTTTTCAATATTGTATTTCGTTTACGCAGGGCCTCAGATTTACATGGTGCTAAGCGGAGGATGTATTTATTACTTTAAAAATGAATACAGCACCCATCCTGCCGGGAAATTCACACTGTATGGCTACAATACGTAAGTACAGTAGAGTATCTAAATCGTAAGTTGTCTGTAACTTATTACAAGTGTAATTCGTAAGTCATTCACATTTTATGAACTAATATTCATGAATAATTGGTAGAGGTATTGAATACAACTTTGAAGATTTTTACTTGTAATTTGTAACTAGTATGCTTAATAAACTATTTGCCTCTTTGTTGCCTCTTTGGTTGATAAAAATCATATATATATATATATATATATCAATTTTAAAGTTACTTTGTTATCGTAAACACTTATTGTGTGTTCAGCGACTGCCCGCTATATACATGTACATAACCCTTTGAAATTTCATGTTATTGTTTACATGTGTATTTACATGTAAAACTCTGAAATGATTACATGTTGACTAACAGTTTATAAGTTAACAAATATAAAATTAAATTTCAACAAACAGCTTATCACCATAAATATTCCCAATTTTAAACTGCCACCTTTTCTTCAGGGTCAGTAGAGCACAGGAAAAGGTTTCCCCCAAGGTGGCCCCCTTTGCCTTTAAGGTTGTCCATGCCTCACCAGATTATAAAACCTACTTCTTTGCTGCTGGATCTGAGAAAGAAATGAAGGCAAGTCTCTCTCTCTCTCTCTCTCTCTCTCTCTCTCTCTCTCTCTCTCTCTCTCTCTCTCTCTCTCTCTCTCTAAAAAGAAAGAAAAAAAAACAAATAAAAAAAACAAAACAAAAAGAAACAAAACAAAATCAAAACAAAACAAACAAAAAAAAAACCAAACACCATAACAAACCAAACAAAAATCAAACAAAATAGGAAAAAAACATTATACAACCTGCGTTAACTGAACTGCATTAGATATATTGCAAAATTGGGTGATTTTATCGGTTTGGAAATGCTTTACTTTCTTTACTGTAAAACGAACTGTAAAAGTTCATAAATTTGCTCAATTAAATTCATGCCTCCAAATTTATTAGCAATCTTCCTTACCAATTGAATGGCATTTGATTAATAAGTAATTAGACTTCTAAATATTTTTAATCATGCATGATTATATGTATCAGCAGTCTAAAAGTAGCGAAAAATTCGCTAAATATGATGACCGCTAAGTCAACCTTTACACGCCGCATCAAACAGTTTTTTACAATGTTCAGGAAACCTTAGATTGTGTTTTGGTCATAATGATAAACTTTAAAAATGGATCTTTCTAATAAATTCAATGGCATTTTTGATTGGATGTTCTATATTTATTCTTGGTAGTAACTGAGTGTTGTGCTTCATTAGGCCAAATTGTTAAGAAAGTTGGCACATTTCATGCGCATAGACATGCGCATGTGCATTGGCCAGTCACCAACATACGCTTTTTAGGTTGCCACATCACGTGAGGTTTTTTTTCTGAATACGGGAAATCATCATGTGTCCAATTGTACTTTAAACTAACGCAAAATATACCATTGTACGTAGAATTAAATTTGCTGACATTTTTACATTATATTTTTATCATTTAAACAATTTTTGTGTCCCATTAGTGAATGCTGGTTTTCGAGTGTATTAATTACCACGCGGTGTAAAGGTTTTAAGCAATGTTTCAATTATGTAATTATTGAAAATTAAAGACAAATTTTTATCGCAGACATAGACACTAGAAAAATGTAAATATAGATTTTAAAACGTACCAACATGTATTCGAATATTGATGCATTTGCTACATTTCGGATTGCTTGCCATTGAATAGTGAAATAAATCAATTATTTCTTAATTTTTTTTTTTTTTATTTTCAGGAATGGATGAAGCATATTAAAAGTCAGCTAGTCAAAGCTAATGGCCAGAAGTCAGATAACTACTATTACACGTATAAGTAAGTTTTTAAATGTTATATGTGAAATATGGATCTAACTGAAAGGTCGCAGCAAATTTCCTAAAGAAAAGGGGAGGGGCTTTAAATAAATTAGTCTTAATCGCGGCTTAAAACACTTGTTTTATTTTGATTCATTGTGTCTTATGAAACAAATTATGAAAGAAGTAAAACAATTTGGGTTTCCTGTCTTCAGGAGAGCCGGGAAACAGGCGGCCGCGGAAGAGGACGACAAATCGATGACGTATCAAGAAATTGAAACTGACATCTATGGTGACACTAATGCCTTCAAAGTCACGAGTGACTACGCACTCAAATTTAAATTAAAGGGAAAGGATGATGGTGAGACAATTGAAAAATAGTTGTTTATTTACATAAAAATAATAATATAACATTTAAAGATATCTTAAACCTACACGCTTATTTTGGTAGCTGATACGATATTTCATCGAAGCGCAATTGCAATTTGCTAATTACAGAAATTCATCTTGATTTTTGAACTCCAAAAATCAGGTCATATATTTTTGGATAAAAATTTGTTTTATGAAGCATTTTCAAACTTTTGCTGAGGTGAATATTTAAGTTTATTACAGTGAATGAGAGAAAAAATACAGTTTATGTTGCAAGGTCATGATGATTGCATTTAATTTTACAATTTAATTTATGGCTGTGAATGTAACAAGAACATTACACTAAATTTACAATGGCATAACAGAGACTGTTTGTTCCAATAACATATCATTTATTATACAATCTTTTATATTGGCGAATGTAACTAGTTATCAAATATGAAAGTATTTAGTGTAAGTTAATGTGGTGAAGTTACAATAAGGACGTGACATGAATGTTAAAACGTCATTAGGGTAATTGTTACAAGATAATTACTGAAAATCTTCTAAGGTGATTACTGAAACTGTTATTTTTGTAACGGTTACAAGATAATTACTGAAATTATTGTAAGGTAATTACTTAAACTGTTACAATGTTATTTTTGTAACTGTTACAAGATAATTAATGAAACTGTTGTAAGGTAATTACTGAAACTGTTACAAGGTCGTTAGAGTAACTGTTACAAGATATTTACTGAAACTTTTTAAGATATTACTGAAAATGTTATTATTGTAACTGTTACAAGATAATAACTGAAACCAGGCTTGGGGTAATGCTAAATGTAATGGTAATGCATTGCATTGCATTACATTTTTTCAAAGTAATGCTAGTAATGTGTAATGCCACAAAATTAGCATTACAAGTAATGGTAATGTAATTCATTACTTTCCAAAATCTAGTGTAATGCTAGCATTACATGGCATTACTTTGCATTATTTATTTATTATTTATTACATTTTTTCTATTATTGCACTTAATATATCCTAAGATAAAGATCGTCAAACAGTATTTTTCGGTCCAAGCTTCGACTGTTCCTGTAAAACATTTATTTAGTATAGCTGGGAAGATTTTCAAACTAACAGGATGCGGTTAAAAGATGAACCCTTTGAAACTTCGATCATAAAGTGCAACAGCAATCTATTGTCTTGAGTTGTCCTCAGTAGAAAGAAATACGATTTAAAAATATTAAAAAATATAACTGGGAAAAATCATGTTTAATTATAAACTTATACACTTAAGTGTCCAAAATTATAAAGATTTGTGTCATCTGGGGAAATATCTCTATTCAGCTTTTAATAACCGCAACATTATTCCATAAATTGTTTTTTGTTATGCATGTAATTCTGTGTCTCTATTTCGTATCTGACATTGTATCATGGCAAATGTCTATAAATATATAAATGTCTATATATATTTAACTTATTTAATGTTCATAATGCCACAATATAATTATATATTGAGCAAATAAAGAATGACTCTTGTATACATGTAGTCATTGAATTTGAACCTGATACTGAGCATGAACCTGAAGATATGTTAAAGAGTGTTTTATATTTGAAACATTTGCAAAAACTCTTTGATAGCTTTACTTTAAAAAAGAAGTAATGGTAATGGTAATGCATTACTTTACTCATGTAATGCATTACTTCAAGAAAATCAAGTAATGGTAATAGTAATTTAATGCCCAAATTCATGAAGTAATGGTAATGTAATGCATTACTTTACAATGTAATTCGCCCCAAGCCTGACTGAAACTGTTGTAAGGTAATTACTGAAACTGTTACAAGGTTATCAGAGTTACTGTAAGAAGGTAATTACTGAAACTGTTTCAATGTCACTATAGTGACTGTTTTAACTGTCCATGTTATTACGACATTTTTGACTACTGTAACTTTAATAAGATAATAATTTAGTAAAAATTAATTGTAATTACTTAGTCCGCGTTCTACATGAATTATAAAATATACTTTTACTAATACCAGTTGAATTTCAAATTAAATATCATTTTGGATTCTATTGCTTAGTATCCGATGACGAGGATATATCGGTCCCCGCCCCTCCACCCCCGCGCCGGATACCGAACAAGGATGCATACAAGGAGCGACCCCCGGCCCCACTCCCCGGCGAGGACGCCAATAAACCGGCACTACCCACTACCGACATACCCTCAGTACCACCCAGGCAAACCGGAAGGGACGTCTCGGCGAAACCCGCCAAAGGTACAATGTGGTCACGTGGTTGTAAAAAAGTTTTCAGAAATAGATGTATGGATGTTGGACTCATAATCAAAAAATCTTTTAATGTACATCAGTAGCATCTAGATGAATAACACAACATGTAGTAATTCAGATTGTTATACTTTCATGTTAGATACTGAAATCTGATTGGTTAAGACGCAGTTAATAATATTTACTATTACCCTCAGCGTTAGCAACGCACTTGGCAACGGGTAACATTATATAAATAGTGCCTGTTTGGGAGGGTAACAGTTGAAATTGACACCCCGAGAAAACCATTGTCAACCGACGCGAAGCGGAGGTTGACAATGGTTTTCGAGGGGTGTCAATTTCAACTGTTATCCTCCCAAACAGGCACTATTTATTTTGTTATACTGAATGTCTTTTTTAAAAAATTTAAGAAAATTTTACTGCTTTTATATAGGAATAACGTGAATTCTACAGCGAACCGTACGCGCATAATTTTCGCGCATGTAACATTTTTTAATGTTACCCGTTGCCAAGTGCGTTGCTAACGCTGAGGGTAATAGTAAATATTATTAACTGCGTCTTAACCAATCAGATTTCAGTATTTAACATGAAAGTATAACAATAAAAAATATTACATGCGCGAAAATTATGCGCGTACGGTTCGCTGTAGAATTCACGTTATTCCTATATAAAAGCAGTAAAATTTTCTTAAAAATTTTAAAAAAGACATTCAGTATAACAAAATAAATAGTGCGTGTTTGGGAGGATAACAGTTGAAATTGACACCCCTCGAAAACCATTGTCAACCTCCGCTTCGCGTCGGTTGACAATGGTTTTCTCGGGGTGTCAATTTCAACTGTTACCCTCCCAAACAGGCACTATTTATATATTGTATGCACTTATACACAAAAAACATGCATACAAACATTTACTTCGTTTTATCGCCATTTTTCCTTGCAGAAAATGAACACAGGAATGGACAAAGGCCGAGGAGACAATCTGAGGATGCGGTGGCGAAAGTTCACGTATGTCGTAAACAAATGTCACAGTTGTCAAATAGGAAAATGCACTCATCACAACTTTTCATGCGTTTGCCGACATTATATTAATACATATGTATATTTGGATTTGAACCATGTATCAAATTTGATACACATTATGATTACCTTACAGAAGTTTATTTTTTCTTGCAGAAAGAATTAACAGAAGCTCTTTCCAATAGGTAGGTTTGTGAGTGGATTTTACGTGTGTTGTATGTATTTTTAATGATTGTGATCAGTTATATTTTAGAATGTTGTTCGAAATTTTGACTAAAATTGATGAAAACTAAAAGCAACCGTCAGTCTCACTTATTAATGTGTTGAATTTGAATTGTCTCCGTTAAGCCTCATAGTGAAGAGCATTTACTATAGTAAAAATTCTTAATTAATATTGACTTAAAATGCTGTTCACATAAATACAATGTAATATCGGCATTTTGTAGTCATTCCCGTGGCAAAAGAGGATCTAAGGATAAAGAAGAGAGTCCGTTCACTGCGAGGAAGATGGCGGAAACCGTTGTAGATGAGGTATGTTTGTGACAGTTTGATTCTGCACTTCAGTGCAGCATCTCTATGTATACTCACATACATTATATTTATATTTTATATAATGAAAGAAATGCAAACAAATTCCGTATAATTTCAGCATCTGTGGTAAAACTTTGACAGAAATCGCTCTTTAATCGGGCGATTTATCAAAAGGCTTTTTTCTTGGAGTTAACTCTCTTATCACAGTGATAATTATATTTGCCTTAAATTTGAATTCTTGTACATTATTTTTTTATGTGTAATGAAGAACGTTCTTAAAGAAACAGAGCCTAGATCATTGTTAACTCTTTCCTAGTTTTTAAATGATTGTTAAGAAAAATAATTTATAAAACGATTAAATGGTTATGTATCCCCAATTACTTTCTTATTACAATGTACATGTATGTCCTTATCAAGAGTTCGCGCATAATTTTCCCGCATGTAACATTTTTTAATGTTACCCGTTGCTAAGTGCGTTGCTAACGCTGAGGGTAATAGAAAGGATTATGAACTGCGTCTTAATCAATCAGATATCAGTATTTAACATGAAAGTATAACAATACAAATTGTTACCTGCGCGAAAATTATGCGCGTACGGTTCGCTGTAGAATTCACGTTATTCCTATATAAAAGCAGTAAAATTTTCTTAAAAATTAAGACATTCAGTATAACAAAATAAATAGTGCCTGTTTGGGAGGATAACAGTTGAAATTGACACCCCTCGAAAACCAATGTCAACCTCCGCTTCGCGTCGGTTGACAATGGTTTCCTCGGGGTGTCAATTTCAACTGTTATCCAGGGTTGGCCGGGAAATACCAGTGCTGGGAATTACCGGTGGTAAATACCGGTATTTCCCGTCCCGGTAAATACTACTGATTTTCTCTAACTGGGAAATACTGGTAAATACAAATTTTTAATATTAATTTCTTTAATTTGTTCAATGTAAAACGTATGTTTAGGATATATAAGATATTAACAATTAGCATAAAAACACAATTTAGCATACTTTGCCATTTCACTGTCAGTTTATGAATCGTAAATTCACCAGATCATCTATTCCCAAAGATTTTCTATAGCTTTGTATTTTGGAGAGGGTTTATATAGGCTTTGCCGGTTGCCCAATCCATTTGATTACTCAATAAAATATGTTTAAATAGAAAAAAAAAAACTTCTATAGCTACTAGAGTACAAATTATAGTCCAGCTTTTTGAACCCCAAGTTTTGTGTTTTACTGATTTATAATTCAAAGCACAAAATAAACTGTTAT
Source organism: Magallana gigas (assembly GCF_963853765.1). Taxonomy (NCBI): domain Eukaryota; kingdom Metazoa; phylum Mollusca; class Bivalvia; order Ostreida; family Ostreidae; genus Magallana; species Magallana gigas. Next base: position 40,991,863 of record NC_088860.1, read on the forward strand.
AATTACTGTAGGTGTTACAAGTAACATTTAATAATTACACATGTTGTTTTCATAAATAATTGACATATACTATGAGTGGGGCTAATTGGCTTCTTCTTGGGTGTGTTGCATACTAAGGTAGTGACACAGTCACACTTTAATTTTCATAATTTTCTAGGCCAATTTTCACATACATCAAATAACTAGAAAACAGATCTTTTGATATCATGTTTATGATAACTGTATAGATGCACCTATACATGTACCTGACTTAAGTCTTAAAAATGAATAACAATGGTGTATGAATGAACCATGTTTAGAGTATTTATAAGAAGATAACCAATATATTACTGGTCAGTCAAAACTTGATAAAATCAAAGACAATTATAAAATGTCATTGCTGACAAGGTGTACTATTGTCTACATCACTACAGATTTGATTTAGACTGAGTATGAAGTACTTTAATATGTAGTCGTACTTTATTTCCCAGTATTTCCTGGGAAATACCAGTAATTCCTGGGAATTACCAGTATTTCCCACCGTCCTGGGAAATATGAGTATTTCCCGCTTTTTTGCCAACCCTGGTTATCCTCCCAAACAGGCACTATTTATATAGCGTTGCCCGTTGCCAAGGGTGTTGCTAACGCTGAGGGTAATAGAACGGATTATTAACTTTGTCCTAAATCAATCAGATTTCAGTATTTAACATGAAAGTATAATAAAAACATAATACATGTACCTTATTGTTGCTTATTGCAGGATGACGATGAAGAGGATAGTGAGGACTACTGGGAAAATATTTATTATGATGGCGAGGACAAGGACAAGGCACAAGAGTAAGAGCATTCCAAAATGTCAACTAAATATCAAATGAACTCTACATACGTGTTCATAATGCATCAAAGAAGTAAAATTTAATATCTTTAGTATCACTGAAAACTGTTGACATGACATTTACATAACTCATGCACCGAGTTGTTGTTTCTAATTTTTTAAATAGGATTATAAGAAACATAGGAGATGATGGCGTGTACCTTGTCAGGACAGGAGCAGATGGCGGACAGGTTGGAGGTTTTTTTTTTAGATTAAATGTGAAAACACTAGTTTTATTGTTATAGTTTGCGACTAAAAAAAATGTTCTCTTGTTACATCAGATTTTTTTTTTATTAAAGTTCGAGTCATTTTGCTGTACTAGTATTTCTATCTCAACAGGTGCTTGTAGTATATGCTGAAAATATGCCAAAGAAATATAAAATTACTAATGAGGTCAGTATAAATCGAGTAAAACGGGTATTATAATAATCATATTGTATTAAATTGGAGATAAATGCATTATTGACTTGACACGTTACTATTTGATAAATAGTTACTTCAGAGAAATTCTTTCGTAACATTAGAAGACAGATTGGTATATGGTAACCGTTACGCCTTGTTTATCCTTCGGATAAGCTTGCTTTCTTTTTCTTTTTTCTTTTTGGTTTAAAAATTGTTCATGCAAAATATTATATCCAGATGAATTATTGCTTATATTTTAATTCTTGTACTGGTTCCCATTCAAACTCGTCCGGAAGTTGAAATGTCCAGATGAGCGAGGCTCAACTGAACACTTTCATGTTTCGGTTACAAAGAGGTACTGTCTTTAATAAACTGTTTGCTTGTCACATAACTATGCTAAGAAAAAGTTTTGTTTCTTCGTTTCAGAATGGAGAATATTACTTAAAGAAAGATGGCCCGCACGCCGATTCGGTGGAAATGTTAATGTATGAATATTATACAACAGAACTGCCGACAGCCAAAGCGTGTTTAGAAACTCCTTTTAAACTCCACCCTAAATACAAAGGATAGCAAATCAAATTAGGAAATCCCTCGCTGAATTCCCTGCGGACCTTTAAGCTTTTCCAGTGGCCGTGATACCTGATGACTTTTCTGTAGCGTTGATCAGAGTGTATTTTTTTATTATAAGGTTTTCAGGTTTCCTAAATTAGGAAATGATTTTATTTGATTTCTATTAACAGTCATATTTTCTTATCCTTTGAAAATGTGTCATTTGTAATTTTTGACAGTATAAAATTTTGAAAAAATACACGAAAGTCATTACACCGTTGCAGTTTACATTACATTAGTTTGCAAAAGGGTACAAATATCTAAATACAACAATACTAATATGCATAATTAAAATAACAAATTAAGCCAATGACTTTTTTCATTCAGAATATAAAGTATTTCGGGTTAGCAAGGTGCTAGATTGGACAGGTGTTACTTTGTTTATTCTAATTCGTGATTTAATATTAGTTATTTATTTGGTATACCTACATGTATATATTTGTAATCACCTTATGATTGTTAAATGTCTGAATCTTGTTATAACTTGTATGTAAAGGAATGAATCTTCAGAGAAATTAGTGTAGTGTTCATGAATGATTTATAATAAACAATATACGAATATTTTTTTAATATAGCGTGACGTCTTTTTTTTTTTTTTTTACAGACAAACCTACATGAAATTCTTAAGACTGGGGGGGGGGGGGGGGGGGGGAGTCTGAGACATATAAATTTTCGATAAGAATTTTATCATATGGGAAAATTTTGAATTTACTGGTACCGGACCCACCCACCCCCACCCCCACCCCGCGAAACGCACCCCACCACACAAACCTCTAGATCCGCGCTTGCATCACTTTCAAGTTTGCATATATCTATTGCACTCTTGCTCTATAATCCTGGGGCCCGTTTCACAAAGCTATCTTATGACAGATATCTGTCTTAAGACCAAAATTTGTCATAACTTTTTATCATAGCTGTTTCACAAAAGTGTCTTAACTTATGATAATCTTAAGATTGTTCAAAATCTTAAGATACCCAGATACTTCTCTGAAGTCAATTTTTTAAACATGGCGGCGGCCTATGTTTTGATAAGAAATAGGCAACTTAAAAGGCGTGAGCGTGTATTCAGGGACAGAATCAACCCATTAGATTATATGGACGTTTGCGACATCTCAGAGAAGTTCCGTTTGCCACGACATGTTATCTTTGACTTATGTAATGAGCTTAATGATCGTTAATTAGAGCACCCAACCAAAAAATCACATAATTTATGCCCTTCCAACATCATTGCAAGTCATGGTTGCGCTTCGCTTTTATTCAAGTGGAAGTTTTCAAGCTGTATGTGCAGATCTTTATGGTATAAGTAAAGCAAGTGTGTCCAGAATTGTTTAGGCTGTTACATCTACTCTAGTTGCCTTAAGTCCTGCCTACGTTAAATTTCCTTCTACTGACAGATATATAAACAATACTATACTGGACTTCGCTCATATACTAGTATGTAATTTCCCAAATGTGATAATAGACGGGAAACATATTCCTATTCAGGCACCTTCAACTCATGAGTATTTGTTTGTTAACAGAAAAAACTTTCATTCAATAAATGTGATGGCAGTTTTCAATTCCAATTTGAAATTTTTGAATTTGGTAGCAAAGTGGACTGGATCATCTCATGACGCATTTGTGTTCTCAAATTCTGTTTTGTGTCAAATATTTGAAAATGGCAACATTAACAGAGGTTGTCTAGTTGGTGACAGTGCGTACCCGTTAAAGAATCACTTACTAACACCCGTCTTGAACCCAAGCAACCCCCATGAAGAGGCATACGATGATGCCAACACTAAAACCAGGGCCCTCCATTGAGCGAGCGTTTGGTATCCTTAAAATGAGGTTCCGATGCATCGATCGCTCCGGACGGACCCTACTTTTCCGGCCCGAGAAAGCTTGTGGAATCGTGACTGTTTGTGTGGTGCTACATAACAATTGCATAAAAATCAACGTTCATGTGCCCCGAAACATAAATAATTATCGTGTTTTTCAACAACCAGACAATGTTATATACCAAGGAGTAAACAATGACAGTGCTGAAGTTAGAAGAAGATTAATTCAAACTCGATTCTGAGAACTAAGTAATTGCCATCTTTCCTTTGAATATTGTATTCATTCAAATTTTATTAAAATTTCAAAGTTGTTTCATTTGATTTATATACGGGTAATGATAAAGTAATAGTAATTTAAAGATATTTCATCATTTTAATGCTAGACATGCATTTGTATACAGGTATTTAGGAGGCCAAATGGTCAGTAAATTACAATTTGAATTACTATAGAAAAAATTTAGATTCTATGGTTTCAAAATTATCATTTTATATTTTTATAGATTTATCTTTCAAACATTCAGCCTCCTTAATAATCATCAATCAATAAAAGAACACTATTTTCTCCACGTGTTTGTTTTTATTGTTCTTATCAAAAGAAAGTACAAAAATATACGGTACATTATAAAGTATCCAGTAATGTTATTACATATATATATTTATGCTGCAGATTTCGTAAATAAATTCTTTACAATTTACTGATTGAATTTTATGCAATCGCTCCTATAATAATTATCTTAAGATTATCTTAAGATAAGTTAAAGTTATGACAGCTTTGTGAAACAGCTATGTCATATCTTATGATAATCATAAGTCAAATCTTATGACAATCTTAAGACATGTGTTATGATAAATCTTATGACAGCTTTGTGAAACGGGCCCCTGATATATGTAGCCACTAGTTTGGTTTATACATGTTCCAAGATACCATAACGCAATGGCCCCAAGTCATCTAAATATTTTAAAACGAGCAACGATATCACTCTGATTCAAACAGCTTTGATAAATAAAATATGAATATATCCCTACAATTTAGCATTTTTTAAAAAAAATTAACACTCTTTAAGCATCGAGTTCCTAATAAAGAATGGAGATTTTTTAAAGATTTTTAAAAAGACTTCCCCCCGTATATAATCTTACGTCAATTTTACAGCCCCCCTCAACCGTACAATCTATAAACTTACTATCTGGGAAGTTTCCATATACAAGTTTCCATTTTATTGTCCAAATAGTATATTTGAGAAGAACTTTTTAGCGTGTCAATTGTTTTTATTTCCTAAATATCCCCCCTTTCAAATTGCTTCCGACGTCTATGTTATATAATTTTGGTTTAATGTATCTATAGGCGACGTGGTAGGATAAAAATTCTTCCAGTTGATGTTCATAACAAGAGATGCATGGTGAACTTTGAACAGATGAAAAGTAACTTGTATGCATACACAACTTTATGCAAAATTAAATTTATACCTGTGGATGATGTCTGTGAGCGTATATGATCTATTTGTAATCCTCAATAGCTTAATCAAATTATGCATGCCATTTTAGTTTACCTGGGTCACTCAGGTGAAACGTTGCTATCTGCTTTCGTCCATTGTTGTGCGTCGTGAATTTGAACATTTTCATCTTCTTCTCTGAAATTACTAGAGTTATATTGACCACATTTGATGTCTAGCATTTAAAGCAGGGCAGCTAGTAGGAAACAGGAATAGGGATATTTTTGACACCATCCCTAGGGGCCATACATTTTGGGTATAAACTCCGAAAATTGATGCAATTTATAGAATTCTTCTTCACTACAAGTTTACAGTCTAATATATAATACTGTAGTCATTATCAAAATATACAGTCTGATATGATAATATGTCCTACATAATTCTACTTCATCCTATATTCAGTGTATATGTATACATATTTACTATTTATTTACTACTTATCTATTCATTTATAAATGTACCTTTGACTTTTGAACTGTGTATAACGATTGACTTCATGTACTTTTTCATGGTTTGAGTGAAAAAACTAAATTGAAAAAATTGAAAATACAGAAATTGTGAAGTTTATGTCCCTATAGTCAGGAATTATGATGTTATAGAGCGGGGCGCTGTTGGAAAAATTTGAATGTACATGCATTAAATCTTTAATTAAAATCGTTTTTTAGTCCCTCTATACATTATATATTTAGCGGTGACACTAAATGCATGGTTATAATGAACAAAGAGGGTTCGATCTTCTAGATTAGTGAAATTAATGATTCCGGGTCAGGATACGTGGGTTTGTAGCTAGCTTGTTTTGGTTTTGGGGTTGGGGTTTTTTTTGGTGGGGGTGGGGTGGGGTGGGGTGGTCTGATATGTTTTACTTAATAAATGACTTATGTGCGATGTCTTAAATCCTTGTACTGTTTCTTTACATCTAAAAGTAATAATAGTCTACATAAATGGTCAGGGGATGAACATTGAATTTTTCTTCTGTATATCTTATCAGAGGATATGCGATAACTTTAACATGCCTGCTGGTCAGTTCATAATTTATGCAATTTATGCAATTCTCGCTGGTCATAATTCTCCAGTACTAAACATTTATTTGGAAAACCAGAATACCAAACGATTTATTTTCTCGACCCTTCGTTACTTTTATATGAATCTTGCTTTTTCATCAAAACGAACGTGTTACTCTCTCAGTTTATAATACATCATCTTTTATCCGGAAGGGGGGGGCTAGTATTCGTTTTAACTTCAATTTCACTCTTGATTTCCTTATTTTCTCTTCCATTTCTTATATGCTCCCCAAAAAAGTTGGTGGGGGGGGGGGCAACTCCGCTTATAATTCAATATTATAAAAATTCAAAAAAGTGGTGGGGGGGGGGGCTGCCCCGGTGCTACATGCCTGCAATTATAAACTTTTTTAGAGGTTCATGCGGGTATGATGGTATAGTGATATTGCAAAAAAAAGTATGACGATCGCTACCTTCATAGCCCCCATCAAATATTAGAGAAAACGTTTTATTGTTTACACTTACAACTTTCTTTTAACTAATTAATGAATTAACCGTAAAGAGTAAGTAAAAGTAACTAAACTAATGTTAGGTACATGTATAACAGTAGGTTGGATAGAGAAAAAAATGTCGTTCTTTTATGTATGGGAATTTGAGTCTGACGTAATTTCATGAAGTCAGTGAAATTTTAGGTTGCTGAATGCTTTGACCGATCAATAAACTGGTCAGAACTGGATTGTGTAGATTTCAGTCCCGTTTTTTTTTATACAGTTGTGAATTGCAATCGGATTTCTAAAGAAATAGGGTACAAAATTAAATACTCCGTAGTTGTAAATATCTAATTATTATATGTTGCCATTCTGCAGATGCCTTGCGTGGTTGAATCATACTCAGGTGACTGTTAAGGCCCTTAGACTTCTTATCAATGTGAAAGTGTTTGCTTTCTTAACTTTGGTTTGTTACAGGTTGGTGTGCGTCAGCCCCACTGGTATATATTATCATTTTGCTGTAAACGGAGAGTATTTATGTTGTCATTTTGTTTGATTTTTTTTTCAATATTTCAAACTGCAGAGTCCCCGATACCTGCCAAGAAGAGTTGTGATATATAACCCTCAGAGTTGGATAGATCTAACCCCCCCCCCCCCGGCCCTCCTTGAACAAACATGTTAACACATACCCGAACACATATAATTTAAATCTTTTGAAGCCTTAGATAAAATAACTTGTTTTTTTCCATTGTAACTCCATTGAAATGTCATTGGTTTTCCAGGTTTTTTTTTAAAATACCATTGATTGTGATTTATTTTTCTTGTGTCTTCATCTGACCAGTTTTATGCCTACATGTACCAGTTAAATAGTAGGCTCATCACTGGACATAATTACACATTTCTCCATGAGCAAACACTATTATACGCTACCTATATAACGAGAACATTTTGCTGAAAACCTGGGTGCACACACTATCATCCACCATGGTTATCTGTCCGTGCTCAATCATGCTTTTAATACCCTGATCAACTCATACAACCCGCACAAAGAACCTAGTTGACAAGAAACGAAAAAATGTTGCATGAAGGTAAGCATTACATTATTAATATTTGGAATATTTGGAGAAAAAAATAATTATTTCTTGTCTTTTTTTCTAAATTGTTGGAATAATACAACACTTGAATATTATTGTTTTCAATTATCGTATTAGCAACTGAGTCATATAATATTTTAAGAATCATATCCCAAAAGGAACCTTCTACCCAAGCACAAGTGAAACATTTTTTCTGTAATCATTTTATTCAAATCATTTCATTCAAACCATGAAATGGTACATGAGGTCAATCAGTATATACAGTTCACAAGTCAGAGGTACATTTTATAAATGTATAGATTGGTAGTCAATAAATAGTTAATGAGAATAAATATAGTTACAATATATACAATGAAAATAGGACTAGTATATTAGATTATTTTGATAATCAAATAACATAATTTTTTTTCCATATTTGTAACTTTAGTACGAGACATATGTTCACAACACTTCATAGTATTTGTGGTGCTGAACAGAATTTGTCATCAAGATATTAACATGTACATATGTCTTAACGTTAACAACTCTTAACATTTAAGAATACATGTATAATGGAATTCGTCAGCAATTTGACCTGAATTACAGAGTTTACATACTATATGGTTTAAAGGAATATTTTGCCATCTCCCATTCTCCACTGGGAGATAGTGGTTTGAGCTATAAGTTCAAGGATATCTCCCAAAATTATATAATTTTTTGCCAGTTAAGCTTAAATTTAAACTTGTATTTGGGAATGTAGAGGTAATAATTTAAAGATTTTCAATTTGTTTATAGATATTTAATAAATATTCTTTGGCATGCAAAATAAATACACATTGAGTTTATTTGTTAAACAATAAAACGGAGTTTTTTTTCTGTGATTCATGCGGGATATGAAAATGGCGACTTTCCAGAAAAAATACAAAACCCCCAATAGAGGGTTATGTTATTTTTTTCTGCAGTTACCGCTTTACCATCATAACCCGACTGAATCACCGAAGAAAGCTTTTTACTATTTATATTAAATCTTTCTTTTAACAAAATATTTTTTAATTGTAAAAAGTAAGTTAAATTAACTGTTAATGTAGACCAGTACGTTAGCTAAAAGAAACAGCCAAATCGTATCCATTAGTAATTTGAGTCTGACATCATTATTATTTCGTGCAGTCCGTGAGTTTTCTTAGGTCGCTGTAGGTTTCGATCAATCGATAAACGGGGCGGGAAAACCGGTCGTCTGGTTATTTTAATCCAATCGCCTAGTAATTGTAATCCAATCACCTGATTATTGTAATCCAATCACCTGGTTATTGTAATCCAATTACCAGGTTATTGTAATCCAATTACTAGGTTATTGTAATCCAGTCGTCTAGTTATTGTAATCCAATCACCTGGATATTGTAATCCATTCACCTGGTTATTGTAATCCAATCACCTGGTTATTGTAATCCATTCACCTGGTTATTGTAATCCAATCACCTTGTAATTGTAATCAATCACCTGGCTATTGTTATACAATCACCTGGTTTAATATTGTAATCCTCCCAAGCCTTAAAGGGGCATGGTCACGATTTTGTTCAAAAATTATTTTTTCAATTTTAATGATTACAATGCTTTAGTAAGGCATTTTTAATAGGCAATCAAAATTTGAGTGTCATTTGATGAGTTATAAGTGAGTTACAGAGCTTACAACTCTTCGCTATGTAAACAAAGCGTTTGTTTACATTTCGAATGTTGAAGTGAAAATTCCAGTTTTAGACCTAAAATAAATGTGTTAATCGTTAGGAACTGTTTATTTTTTGCTTTAAATGATGAGATAGACAAACCATGAGCCCTGTGTCTTGCTTAAAACCTAACGACTGGCACCCAAATTTCATTTGAGCATTAGAAATGCATTCCTAAAGCATTGCAAATAATAAAAACAAAAATAAAATTTGACCAAAATCGTGACCTTTAAACTTTCCATTCATCTTGTTTTATCTTTTTCTGGTGGATTCTTTCCATTTTCCTTTCGGATCGACAGAATCTCTGGCTATCAATTGGATGTTCTTTGCCTCGCTGTACAGTTACCCTATAGGAGTAAATAGAAAGGAACTTTTCCCATGCGGGGCTAACCCTGCTGTTGATTCGGTTATGCCAACCTTCAAGGTCGTTGCTAGAAATATACCGATGCACGAACTGAACTGTTTTCAAACCTTTTTAATTTAAATCAAATTAACATTATTATAATTGTCATTTACTTTTGTGGGGAGATGAATCCCTAAATGTCAATTCAAACCAACGCATTTCTTAGCAGTTCAAAGATTTATCAGAGATTGTGGTAGATCCTCGTAATTTTAGTCTTACTGCCTAGACCAAATTCAAAAAGAGCTGTTTTTAAATACATGTACGTTTGTTTAATATGTAATATCCATTTCTATGTACTTTCCATTCTTAACTACTATACAGTTGTAAATTGTAATACTTGGTAAGAACCTTGTTAGAACTTGTGTTCGAACCATTTGTATATGTTTATGCAATAAAATATGTTCAAACCAACAAACCAAAGTCGTTGAATGAACACAGACCAAATCCTAATGGAGAAGGTTGGATTGAAGATCCACGAACACCACCCATACTCCATTAAGGCCGAATCTATAGTTGATCATTGTTCGCTTTTCTGTCGAGGTAGTTTCCTCGACATGTTCCGGCGGCAGGAAGGGCAAAGAAGGACTTGTTTGATGATATCGAATCGAAAACACATTTCCTCGTTCATTGTACGCTCTCTAAAACAAAGACCAAAGATAAATTAGTGAAGAGTTTTTATGATACAAAATTTTTCTCAACATAAGCATGCATAAGTAAATATATTTAGAATCATAGAATAATTCGATATTAAAGTAATTAAATAATTATAAGATGCAGGTTATAGAATTCTTTCTAATTTTTATAGTGTATTTGTAGAAAATTTATTAAGAAAAAAAATCTATACTTATAAATTAAGGCATTTGGCAAATAAACTACATGAATACTTGCTTACACATTTGGTATTTGAATACATGTTAGATGAAGTCTGTAAGGTATAATTGAATTTTACTGATTAGTTATTATTGTGAAATTATCAAATTTCTACTTTCTTTTTTGATAAACATGCCCGAAAAAGCAAAAATGAGATCATGGTGGTGGACACGCTTAGGCAGATCCAAGTGAGGGATAGTTTGCATCAAAATAAATACTTGGAATGAAATTATATTGAACGATTGCGTAAAGAGTGAATATATTAACTGTGAGCCTATTTGGAGAAAACATATAAGTTAAAATTGGACAAATGTTGAATAAATAAAATGAGTCAATTCGTTTCTTTAGTAGGCGATTTTAGTTTTGATACACATTCGCTTGCACAGGATGAATCTCTGCCATTCAGTCAACTGAATGATAACTGAATGGTCTGGAAAGGTGACTGAATGGCACACATATACCATTTAGTCACATTTCAGTTACCTTTTAGTCACCTTTCAATTGACTGAATGGCAGAGATGCATCTTGTGTTGAGAACTTTCCAGAACTGGGTATCCAAGAACACGGATTGACTAATCAACGAAAGTGTAGGACACGTTCATCATGCATAGCGGGCAGATACCTTGGATTGGACTTGCCCAAACCGAGTTGACTAATATTGACATCATGGCGGAAAGAGTAGCCGGGGCGATTAACCATTGGCCAGATACTTAGAATCTGACAACTTTGGTTTGAAAAATGCATGCAAATCATTAATAATGCATAACCTACCGTGTTTTAATTTCATATCTTTAATACCACTACAGGTTGGTTGTAAATCGACATTTATTTGTAAACTTTAATTAACAGATCATTGTATTCTACGTCAATAAGTTTATTGGGACCACCCCCCCCCCCCTTCCAGATTTTTTTTTTATCTGAAATTTTTATTTTGGAGAGTAAAACAAATTATATTGAAAATTGACCAAAAGAACCCAAAATAGAGAAATACACTTAATACCCATTCACTGATTTGAAATAAATACATCTAACGAGTTTATTTTTTTTTTCAGTCAGCTGCAAGAAACAGGATTACCGCCACGTACATGTATTTATTATCCCTTTCAGTTTAGATTTTTCATCCATGCCCGCTCTTCTTAATATCCAACAATGCAGTTTTTTTTATTTCAATTTTAAAGAAATCGGACAAAGTATATACAAACATGAACAACAATATGGTTCAACATATAAAGCATTATATGAACACAATGTGTAAAGAGTTAATTCCCGCGCTTGCGCGGGGTATTATCCAGTAACTAAAATATAAACGTCTTATCTTTTATAAGGGTCTAAACCTCTTGGGACCTACATTTTAGAGTCCTCCTACCGGTAGGTGTACCAGGAACAATATATGTCTGTAACCACTGATTTGTCATAAATTCAGGAAACCTGCATCGACAAATGAATGAATAGGACACTATATTGTCTCTATCTCAATATTGATATTTTGAACTGTGATATATTAACTTCCAGCAATTAAATGCAATGAATGTAAGTATTAATGAAGTATATAGGGTTCATGCTTTGTAAAGGAGGGGCAAAAAAAATTATTTACTGCTTCGTGGAAATGATCCAGGGACGTAAACATGTCCAGCACAATGTCCTGATTTAGCTATGTAGCTTGAAAAAGCTATATTGCTTAATAAAGCTATTTAGAATAGCTTGATTTAGCTATTTTGTCATACATTTCTCTTAAATGTATATTTTTTCAGCATGTTAACAAAATTACACTTTAGTTCAGTAATAGATTTCACCTTTGAACTGCTCTATTAACAATGCATGAACAGATTACTCATGAATTAGTGTCTCTTTCAGAGACTTTACACTGCAAGTGTCACTACAGTATTAAATTTTACTATATATTCTACCATAATTGCAAAACTTTACATACAGTTTAAAAATTCAAAACGAACTTCTGGGAAAATCCTTTTGATATCTCTTCATACAACGCTTCATTTACAATTTTCTAGCAAAATACACACGTGCATCCAGCAAGGCGTGAGACTTTGTTTACCTCGAAGTTACACATGTGCTTGAAAATCAAGCCCGAGCCTTTTCACCTCCTCCGGAAACAACACGCATCAAAAATTCAAATGACCTCGCATCATTACAAAACTGGGATAGTTTGACCTCTTACACATTGATTTTTATCTCATAAAAAAAATCAGCTCCTGTCGCGTGTGGAAACGCCCCGAATTCAAAGGAAAATTCGGGAATTATTTTGCCTCAGCCATGTTTTGACGTGAACCTTCAGTGAAATACTGTTATGACACCTGCAAGGTGGAATAAGACACCTGAAAAAGTCATTCAAATTAACCGTAAATTATTTGATTATGAAAGATATAATGATAAATAAACTATACATTTGTCAAATAAGCGAAAATGTTGCAAACCGGGGATAAAAAATGAATAACAACAAAAGCCCCAATCGGTAAAATCGGAAAGCCCGACACTATATCCACCAGCTACGAAGTAAGTTATGAGTTGCCGTCGATAAAATCCTTTTAATAAAACAAAATATCGTTTCGATCGGAGGTCAGCCATTTTTATGACGATGTGTTATTTCACCTTAAAGTTTTAAAAGTTTTGGGGCAACTGATTGATGACATTACAGTTACTTCTTGAATGAAACATAAAGAAAGGCCAGTTATGGTTAACAAAACAATTGATTGGTAATTATTCAGCACAATGTAAACAAATTATACTCATCCACACCTCAGTGCACACAAGGTGGTGGACAGTTACCCAGACAATAAAAATATATTTTTTTGCTTAAAAGTGTTCAAAAGTAACAGTGTTATATCTAAATTTAATTAGGGGTGTTTTTTTAAATTAATTTGTAATTAACTTGCAATTTTTTGTATACTTCTGATGATTAACATTTTTGTGAAAAACTGCATATACATGTACATAAAGCTATTCTGAACAGCTTTATTAAGTTATATAGCTGTTTGAAGCTATATAACTAAATCAGGAGATTGTGCGGGACCTGTTTATATGGTGTGTATGTATGATAGAAAATTACATAAGATAATAATCTGAATGCTGCCAAATTTAAATATGATTAATTTTTTAGGTAAATTTAACAAAGTCTTTTACAGTCATATACATGTACTGCATCGGATGTTAATGATTTTCAAAATAGGTGCATTTAGAAACTGACCCCAGAATACTATATTGAAGACTCTCAAGGTATTTAACCATGATAACAGCTTGTGTTTTGACTGTCAGGAATATGAGCCACGTCAGTACAGTGCATCGAGCTGGATGTCCACTAACACAGCAGGAGTGGACTACAGTAAGGCCTCCAGTACCAACTTCATGAGACTGTTCAGATACATCAGTGGAACATACGACGACAGTGAGTAGAATTAAACTAGGTTTTATGTGGACAAGATAGTTGGGCCAAATTTAAAACTTAATTGATCTCCTTAAAAAGAGAAGCTTTGTAAATAAATACGTACAGAAAAATATTAAGATTTAAAAGCTAAAATATATGAAATTTTAAATTACTAAATAATATTATAAAGATTAAAAACTTGCATCGAAAAACTTATGATAGATCTTTAATTTAGTTACAACTCAGCTTTCTTTCGACATGTGCATCACATGATTCACTTACACCTAATTTTTCTGGTTTGCAATAACTCTGCATCGATATGAAAATTAATATGTATGGAAATTAAAAGTATGAAAATTAAAATAACAACATAGCTCCAAGACTGAATCTTGAATCAGGTGTTTTGTAGTTTTTACTCCTCTAGAAATAAGAATAAATAATGAATTATTGAAAGTGGATAGACCATTTTTATTAGTCAGGGGTCTGGACTTCATTGATCACCAAGTTTCGGGAAAAATTTTAATTTTCAAACTTTTATAATTGAGTATTTTCTCAATGAAATGTTCATCGCAGGGTGTCCTGAATGTTAATTTAAATGATTTCTCAAGCATTACGTCATTCAGAGTTTTAAGGAGCAGAAGTCTAAATCTTTGATTGCTAATATCTCAAAATGGACAAGTACATGTACTTCGTAAAGCACCATAGAGAATTTCATTGAAATAATTCAGAATCAATCGGACATTTTAAAAAATTTGAGGTATAATAATGCTTGGTCTGCAACAACTGTATAACACTTTTTTGATTCAACACCTAAGATTTTGTTTGTTTCAAATCTAAAAAAAAAATTGTACTTACTTATAAATAAAAACATTTTTCTCAAATCTAATTACGTGCAAAATATACTCAAAAAATTATTAGATGCTGTAAGCTATCACTGGCCCATCAGTGATAGCTCTCTCTCTCTCTCTCTCTCTCTCTCTCTCTCTCTCTCTCTCTCTCTCTCTCTCTCACACACACACACACACACATGCACACGCTCATAAATATTGTTGGTAAAAAATGTACTTTCTTATAAAAAAAACATTTTCCCCAAATCTAACTCAAGCAAAATATACTCAAAAGTTTACTAGATGCTGTGAGCTATCACTGGCCCATCAGTGATTGGACTCTCTCTCTCTCTCTCTCTCTCTCTCTCTCTCTCTCTCTCTCTCTCTCTCTCACACACACACACACACACAAACATGCACACGCTCTTAAATATTGTTGGTATGATTTTTTTATTGAAAGATAAAACTGCAAACTTATCTACCTTAAGAATTTACATCTTGAAATTCTTCATATGCCTGCAAATATTTTTAGGTCATTTGGTGGATATGTTACAGACATTAAGGAGTGGATTAAAGAGGCCATTAAGCTCGGTCAGGCGATCGGGGACACCAGTAAATACCACACTGAGTTCTCCTACACTGCCGGTTATGACAGTCCATTCCGATTCCTCAACAGACACAATGAAATCTGGTTCATCGCCAAACAGCAATAGACATTTGCAACAATATTTAGGTCTGGAGACAGAATAAATTATGCTCATTTCCAAGAAGTTAACGACAGTCATTTAAAACAAGAATGTATCAAAGACTAAAAACAATTATTAAGATTTTAATCTGGCCCTTTTCCTTTAAAACGTAACATTTTCTGCATATATTAAAAAGGCCCCTAATGTTTATTAGATTCTTCAATCTTATCAAGATATTAATATTTAGATAATGATATGCATATCAGTTGAACAAGATACCAGGTGCATACTTTTGATGAATTGATTTGAAGTAGGATTTGATAGATGGAGGACAATTTCTCAATGTAGCATGACAATCTAAGTAACTTGACTCAAATATATACATATTGTAGGGTATATTCAAATGCACTATGCAAAATGCCCCAGTGGGGTATTTCTAAATGCAACTTTTGTATATATACTTTCCACGCATATCCATGTATTTTGTGTAGTGTATCTGTTAAAACATAGATCTGTTCAAAACATTTGCATAATCATCATAGAGATTTTTGTAAACTTTTTATATGCATTGTTCTATTTTCACGTTTTTGGATATTTATTTCTAATTGCTGCAATTTTTTCTGAAGTGTTGTGATATATTTTTTCTTCAAATAAAACAATTTTGTACATATGATTTTTTTCATTTTCCATTTCATGAAAAGGGAAATAACTCTGTACTGCCAAATTGATTCTAAGGTGTAAACTTGGTATTGCAACAGGCATATAATTTGAAAAAAAGTGTGTGTCTTAAAAATCATTTTCTCTGGAACCCTACTACAAGAAACACCAATACATGTATTAATACACCAACACTAAAACAGGTCAATACTGGGGCTCCAAGAGGGTCTCAACATTTTGAACTTCAATATAAAAATATATATAAAAATGATTTAAAACTTCTGAAGAACAAACATGCTAATTGTAGAATTACTACACATTGTCAAGTATCCTCAGATAATGGAGATTCTAAAGAGGGGTTCAAAGTTCAACTTTGAAATGGATAATGTTTATAAATCTTCTCTAGAAATACAATGTTACAATTTAAGAGATGACTCAATATTACGCAAGCATCTTCAGATAGTATTGGTTGTACATACTCTAAACAATGACTCTCAGGCCAAAACTGGGATCCCATGAGGGGTCAAAGTTGAATCTAGAAACACATAAGAACTGCGATTATTACAATTTGTGTGATTAAAACCACAGACTCCAGGTTAATATTGGGGCCCCAAGATAGGATTGAAAGTACAACATTCAAATATATTGGGGAAAATGTTTAAATTCTTCCTTCAATGGACTACAATGCTGGTAAAATTTGTAAGATTTCTATGCAATTTATGACCTTGAACTTAACCTTGGGTCAAAATCATGAAACACCCTCAGGTCATAAGCAATCTTTGGGTAAAATGAGAACTTTCAATGATTCTGCATAAGACAGATTTATAATACACTGGACACAGATTTTGCATTTTTCCTTCAAGTGACCTTGAACTTACCCTAATAACCTTGAGTCAAAATCATGACACACCAAGTCATAACCAATCTTTGCAATCGTGTGAAGTGAGAACTTCCAATGTTCTTCTAAAGAAAGATATGGACTGGACTTGATTGCACAGACAGACAAACGGACAAGGTGATTCATATTAACGATTAACACCCACTCCTCCAAACTTTGTTTTTCGGAGGGGGGGGGGATAAAAATCTTTGAAAATCTCTTTCTTTTTTGTTTACTGCAACTTTTAAATTTGAAAATTAACACCCCATAGAAGCCTACTTCATTTGAATCTTTAATACAATCAATGTATTCATGTTTTTTTTACATATAGTGATTATTTTTAAAAGTTTGAAAACCCAAACTGTACAATTCTATTGCAATGTAATACTATTTTTTTGGTGGTTTTTTCAAATGAAACATGTTAATTTACATGTAAATAATTGCTTGAAAATTTTTATAATCCACCCTTTCTCAATTGCAGTCTGGGATTAAGGTACCTCATTACATCAAGACTTATACTTTATGCTATCTATCTTATAATAAAGTAAATTTGAGAAAACATTTCAAGGTGTAGAGAGTCACCTCAATATAACAAGTTTCACAGAATTACTTGACTGTACCCGGTAATTTATTAACCTGAGTAATGTTGCCATAGAATTGTTTTAAAAAATGCATCAATTCATTTTTGTTTTGCATATATATGCTACAAATATATCGCTACAGCAGTTTTCTATATTAATTTAATGAGTTATAAAACTTTCAAGACCAAAAAAGTAAAAATAAAACTTGATTAGCCCATCATTCCTCTCTCTATTCTTTGGAAAAATACTTATTTCTTTGGTGCAAAATTATTAATTGCCATTGCCCCCATAACAAGTGTATACATCTAATATCCATAACTCTTCAAAACATTTTGGTATGCTAGTTTAGCCTCCAAACTCATAATAATCATTTGGGTACACATGCCTATGCAGGTATTTCTCTATATTTGTTAGCTGATGATGGGAATTGAACCCATTCTTCATTCTGACAATAGAATGTGTGCACCATTACACCACACCAGCTTTATCACATGTAGCCTCAGCATAAATTGGTGTTTCTAAGGTACTGTAAGCTGATTATTAGATATCAGACAAGGTAATTCCAATTTAACCAACCCCCCCCCCCCCCCCAATCCCTCACACACACACAACAACTTTTTCTTGTCAATGAATTCATTTTAATAAAAAACTATAGCTAAGCTAAAAGATTTAATATTGTATATGTATCTACATACATTTTCATCAAATAAAGAATGCTATTTCTTTTTAAACCTCCTAACAATGTGCATGTGACCTAGATTCTAGAGTACTCAGATATCTGATTTATCTGTCCTTGTCATATTACAGGTGTGTACCTGACATTTAAATCTGAATCACGTGATCCTGTACAGGTAGGTGGACCAGGAACAATAAACACCTGCGACCCGCCATGTTGGATTTTTGAAGTTTTTCATGGTGGAAGTTGTTCTAAAATAATAAATTCTGGCAGCCTTTGTACAAGTAGGTAATATTTTTTACTGTAATACTAATACATTATGAAAAGATGATACTGATTAATGGACAAAGACCATCTGACATGATGATTCCTATGACACTTATTTTCTACAACCTTAATTCCAGAGTTCAATACAGCTGAGAACAAATTGCTGGTATATTGTGCTGACAAAGGACAACAATATGTTGTCTACATGTAGATTGTGGACATGCAGAAAATGTTGCAACTTTAACTGGTAGCTAAGGGACCGAACTTAGATAAAACATCCAGATCCCGCCATGTTGGATTGTGACGTTTGTTAGTTTACCAGTGAATTTAAATTGAGTAAGTTCTTCAACTGACTTAAAATTAATTTGAAATTTGCACAGTCTTTTTGCTGAATATAAACATTAAAAGATAAAAAAAACAGTTAACAAAAACCTTTATGATCCACTATGACCTTCAAATAAAATAACATGTTAAATATTAGTACATTTAATGTACATGTATAATACAATTAAATATTCAAAATACATGACATTTATGTACTGCCTAAAATTGTTTCAATGCATTTTTAATATACTTGTAAATCTGTCTGTGCAATTTCAACATGCATGGTTACATGTCCCATATTATGTGTAATTACATGTTCCATATAATATGTATTTACATGTTTCATATTATTCTTTTCTGTTCAGATAAATGCCCTCCTAGATTTTAAAGAAAAAGTCCGCCGACGATGGACCCCAGGACCAGTGCCCAGGATGTTGTACGCTGCACCCTGTGTCAGTACTCTGTGGCCCCCATGTACTGTGAAGTTTGTCATATACATCTGTGTAAAGACTGTGTAGAGAAACATTTATCGGATTCCTCTATTGTTCATAAAGTGGTGCCACTTAAACAATACTTAACCACTCTGAACTATCCCAAGTGTAGGAAACACCCCACCAAACAATGTGAACTCCACTGTGAACAATGTGACATTCCTATTTGTGTACAATGTATTTCTGGGGAACATTTAGGACATAAACCAGTTGATATTTTAAAAACTTTTGAAAGCAAATCAGAAAAGTTGCTTAAAGATTTGCAAGAATTAGAAAAATCCCTTTATCCTAAATATAAAGAAATTGCATCCAACATCCCAGTGCAAAAAGTTGATCTGAGTAAAAACTCCCGGAAATTGACAACAGCAATTGACAAACAAGGAGAAGTCTGGCACAGAGAAATAAACACCATTATCACAAACCTGAAATCTAACGTGGAGGAAATGGAATCCAAACACCTGGTTGTCCTGAATAAACAGGAAAATGAAATCACACGCACCATTTCTGAAATCACACAGACTATTGCTGAACTGAAGAAGTTACTGAACTCCAAAGATGTCTGCCTTGTCTCCGAGTACAAATCAAGGAACGCTGAATTCAGAAGATTGCCTCCTAAAATAAAAGTGTCCTTACCAAACTTTAGGCCTCAGGAAATCCACACAGATCAGCTGATTGAACAGTTTGGTTCTCTGTCAGCATTATCTTTTACAGCAGAGGAACAAGACTACAGCATGCTGCCCCAGGGAGCCGAGTCCTCTCCCCCCGACCGGTCATTGATGGATGTACCCCAAGTCATCACAGCTATAGACACAGGGTATGAATATCTATATATATACGGTGTGACCTGTGTGAATGATACAGAAGTATGGACGCGTGGTAATGACAACATGATGAAACTCTTCAACCTGCAGGGAAAACTAGTGGAGTCCATCCAAACCAAGTCAGGGAACATGCCACAGGACATAGCAGTGACAAGGAGTGGGGATCTAGTTTATACTGATAGAGATGATAGAACTGTGAACATAATGAAGAATACACAGATACAGACAGTGATCAGACTACAGGGGTGGATACCTTACGGTGTCTGTAGTACCTCCTCTGGTGACCTCCTGGTTGTCATGGCCAGTGATGATGATAAACAAACAAAAGTTGTGCGTTACTCTGGCTCCACAGAGAAACAAAGTATTCAGTACGATGACAAAGGACAACCTCTCTATTCATCTGGTGAATTATTTAACTTTAAATACATCAGTGAGAACAGGAACCTAGATATCTGTGTGTCAGACTGGGGAGCCCATGCAGTAGTGGTGGTCAATCAGGCCGGGAAACTCCGGTTTACCTACACTGGTCCTCCCTCTACTACCAAGGGATCATTCTATCCACTCGGCATCACAACAGACAGCCAGGGTCGGATCCTGACAGCAGACTATAACAACCACCGTATCCACATCCTGGATCAGGACGGACAGTTCCTCCGCTACATTGATAACTGTCATTTACAGGCTCCATGGGGTTTATGTGTGGACACCAGAGACAACCTCTTTGTGGCTGAGTGTGACACAGGTAAAGTGAAGAAAATCCAATATCACATGTAAATCAATGAACTGTATAAATTAGATGTAAACAAATGAAGCAAGTATTCATTACATACTGTGTGTGTAAAAACATACATGTAAAGAAACTGTTTACATCTGAATATATACAGTGTATATTAGATGGGATTACTGTGTGTTTATATTGTACTTACAGTCAGCATTGCAGATAAATTAAAGATATATATGTAACAAGAGGGTCATGTCAATGTTCTGCAATGATCACTTCGTTCATATCTCATATCAAACATGTATCACGTGTAAACAACCTGACCGTATCTATTGGATGTAAACACATTGTTTGACTGTATTTATATTACATGTAGGTTTCCATGTATTTAATTATTGTATGTTGGCAAACTATGAGCGTTTATATGATATGTTATTTTATATATAAACAAATTGTCCTGTCATATTACATGTAGACTGTGACTTTTCTTGTATAGTATATGTAGACAAATAGACTGTGTTTATGTCATTGTTACCATGTGTATTAAATGACTCAGTATTCATACTGCATGTAAACAAACTCTGTTTATTTTTAGATGTTTATAAGATAAAAGTTTATCTATAACATGTCAACAATCTGTGGGGGGGTTTTTTAACATGAAAAATGTAATGGTCTATATTATTTATATGTTACATGTGGTTATTCAAAAATTCTGTTACATGTATTAATGACAAAGGTTAATGGACATGTAGCACTCAATTCTTCACCAGCAATGGAGCGAGGCCACAAAAGGACTGAGGCCCATTACTTATAAAGAGGAGTGATACAGGTATATTAACCCAAGTAGAATTCCAACTGTCTTAGCTAATTATCATTACTTACCTTTAAATCTTAAGAATTAGAGTAGTAGTGTGTGATATTCTAACAGCCTTGTTTTCTCAGATAACTATTCAAACTTCAGAAAATCCACATCTAATATATTTAGGTCCTTGTTGTTTTTTCTGGGTTTTTTTTTGCTGAACTAATCAGATGTTTCTGAAAAATGATATTAAATAGTGAGTATATTTACATGATGATGTTTTGAATGTATTTTTGTGAGCTTTCGTTAATAAAAATTTAAACCAAAGAAATTATATTTTCAAATCAACATATTGACTATTAAATATGGTATTCAATACACGAGTTAAAAATGTCATTAATGGTATCTAATAAGTGGATGACTCTCTCTCTCTCCTTAATGCACAGGCCTCTGAACTTATATCAAAAAGCCATTTAATAAATGTCTGGTTAAGTTGATATATATACCCTTTAAATAAAGACATACACCAGGTACACAACAAGTTTTTTACCGACGTAGGCCAGTGGCAAGAATATGTAAACAGTTACGCTTGATTGCATCTATACTTTGGCGCATTTGAAACCTTTGGAGTTATAGAACACCAGTTAAATCAATTTTGGACACAGTTCAGAATGCTATTAAAGGTCAATTAAGCACTGCAAATAAAAAAGAAATCAGCTGCCAGTGAGGGGGGGGGGGTTAAAAAGTTGTTGCTTACCAGGTATATAGATTTGTTACATATTCATACTATAACCATGAAAACTGTATTGTGATATTTTCGCTAGGCAAGGGTGACGATACATGGTGTTTCTCTAGTCACTGATACACGCAGTGAATCATCTTGTAACATCGCCTTTGTCATCAAAATGTAATCGTAACTGTGTTCAGATTTGTGATGTAATTATTAATAGTACTGGTGTTTAACTAATTCTCGCCAGGTACAATTTTTTGGCCAGTGCATTGTTACGTCATTTGTCGTATATAATTTTATGTGGTAACAATGCACTGGCGAGAAATGGTTCTTAAATTGAATTGAACTGAATTGGTCGTATGCCACTAGCTATATGAAATCAACCCAATTTTAATTGCGATATATTTCAGGTATTGATAAAACAATTTAAGAAAATTAAGTGTGATAGCACTCCCCGTGTTTGTTCACGTTCTCTGTAAAATTGATAAAGACAATTTAGTCTCAAATTTCTTTTTTATAATGAAATATATTTTTAGTGGCAAATCAGGCAAAAATGGTGTTTTTAAAAAGCTATGTTGCCCTATGTAATAAATATAATAAAACATTCTTTTTCACATATTTGCACCCTGTAACATTATTATGCTCGAGACAACAATGTCAGAGGACATTTGTGTCTCGGGTTGATACAAGTGCCTGGCATGCAAAATATCGAAATCGTTAAAAAAGCCAGAAAATGTCAAGTATTTTGGACTAATGGGGGATACAATTTAGAGGGGCCTATGCGCCTAGAGGCCTGTGCTCGAGAAGAAAGAGTATGACAACACACGCTTTTTTGAAAATAACACAGTGACTGCACAATGTTGCAACATAAAATAATCCATATAGTAATCATATGAATTATACACGATATAAAGTACCAGACAGTCATGCATTTCTTTGTGTAAAAAGGTAGTCCATCTTCATCCTCCAGACGACAAGTCATTGTATTCCGAACCCGACCTTGAAATTTCAGAATTGAATTTTTCATTTTTTTTAATTTTTTTATTTTTTTTTTTGATTCACTCAAAAATATAATCAAAGTTGGTGGGTTTTTTTACTTTCCTTCATTTCCTTCGTAGACAATGTCACATCTTACGCAAGTTGCATGGAACCCCAATTTAAATGGCTTAAAAAAAATTGTCATGGAGAAAGAAATTAAGATATTTTGTATTTTTTTTCCATCGAAAATTAATCTTGTCAAATTTTCTTCATTGTAAGCTCTGAAATGTCCGAAACAATTTAAGCTAGACTGTGTTACAGGCACCAAGGATCAAGGCCGGGGTGGGGGTAGGGGGTGGGGCGGTGAGGACTAATCGCCGGAATGGCGACGGAATAGACGTAGTGACATGTATAAAAAGGTCGATAACTTGTGTTAGGTATAAGCTATCACCATTCGGTTTTCAGTTTTTTTATCTGTGGATAGAGGGCTATCGAAATATGTAAAAAGTTTTTTGATAAGTACATGTTTAATACATAAAACCTTGACCGGAGTGAGCTATGGTCGCAAAAATCAGCTGCCGGAATGACGAAGTCGACTTCATAAAACACCTGATATCTCAAAAAGTGTTTAATATTTTTTCATTCGGAAACAATTTTTTTAATCACAACGACCAGGCCTATAACATGTAAAAAAAATTAAATCAATATCTTTAGATTTAGTATGCAAAACCTTGACCGGAATGGAAATTTTTTGTTAAAAAAGAATGCTCTAATCGTGGAGTCATCTCTAAATAATCACCTGTATCATAAAAACCATTGATTTTATTTCCATTCGGTCAAGATTTTTTTCATCCTTAGTTATACACCTTTCAGATAATATATAGTTTTATATATCAAACTGTATTTAAATGTTCAAAACCTTGACCGGAATGGAAATTTTACACTCAAAATTTACAAATTTTATTAGATCCACTCAGGTATCGCTCAGGTAAAGAAGCCGTACTACAAGAAGGTGTGAACTACACAAGTAATAAAAACATAGAGAATTTATTAAAACAACAAATTTCAATAGAACAACACAAATTTAATCACGACAATGGTCAATACATAGCCAATCTGTACAATCATTATTTACATCTGCACATTTTGAATGTTTCCAAACATTACAAAGCTTTTTCCCTAATTTAAAATCACAGCCTACCATTTCATCCACCCAATCTGGAAATCCACAAGAACAACAGCAATTAATTGTTAAAATCTTATGTTTTAAAACTGTAATGTCAGGAGTTTGTGATGAATTTTGCGGAAATTGCGTAAATAAACCATTTTCTAAACATTCTACAAGATGGTTTCTCATACTTTCTGATTTAAAAGAGGTTTTAGTTTGAAATGAATTATCGGGATTAAAACAAAATTCTACAAGGTTTGCAATTGCAAATAATCCACAATCATAGCCATTTTCTTGTTGTTGAGAATCTAAAATTTTAATAGGAATAGAAGTCTTATTACGCCCATAAATAAGAGAGAGTTGAATTTCAAGAGATGGAGTGTTTACTGTTTGGTTCTTGCTCTTGCTAAGACTATCTAAAATACAAATTTCGTTATTGTTATTTTGAAAAGATGTTACCCAATGACTTCTACCCGTATGATGTATCTGAACTGAAGGTGGTTGAGTATGTTCAAATTTTTTATCGCATTTCCATGATTTAGTTTGTTCGTCAAATAGTGGTGCAAAATTTGTTAAAGCTATACACGCTATAATTTGCGTCAATTTTGAATAAAGGGGAAAATGTATGAGTTTGATTACTAATAAAAGTTACCTTTATGCTGTTAATTATAATGCTCAATTCGATCACGTAACAAATATATCAAATATTAAACAATAAAAAATATTTATTTTCCTGCCAGGAAAGTAATGCCTCCTCGTGAATATCAATCTATCACGTGATATCGACAGCTAAATTTAGTCTATCATACCAAAACTGGTGAAGGGTCAACATCTTCATAATTGTGATAGTTTCACAAAGGAAAGGATATTTTCAGTAAAGCATAAATTTGTCCGATAAACGAGTACAAACAAAAGAAAAAAATACAAGCCTGTGAGTAGATATGAATACTTCCTTTAAAAAAATGACGTACACCTGTGTGTTTCCCCTATGTGCTATTTATAGATCCTATAAGTGTTAATGCAGAAGTAAGGGTATCGTGAATGACAAACGTATTTTACTGATTATACATGTATGTATTTCAAATAAACAACTGTTAAGCATAATAAAAATCAGGTTATATATTTAATTAGGCAAACAATAACGACCACCTAGTTCTCCGCGGACATGCGCAATGAGGTCGGTTTCGCTCTTCCTTCATCAATATTCATGAAAAGGTATATTTTCCTGGCAGGAAAATAAACAATTAAAAATCTATATCTTTGTAACGAAATGGAATTCACCATCGTAATTTACAGATTAAGGATAACTTTTATAAGTAGACAAACACATGCATTTTCACTGTCATTCAAAATTGACGTAAATTATAGCGTGTATAGCTTTAACTGTAACCCATGTATATGTTCAAACTGCTTTTTGATTATATCTAATGAATAATTCACAATATCGGAACACAACCACCCTTTTGGTTCTAAAATATTTTTCTTGTGCGAAACTGTAAGCCCAGAAACCCATTTTTCGTCTTGAATAACCTTATCGGAACCCTCTTTACATTCTAATTTGATTTTTTTAACGGGAATGTCGTCGCCAACATCCTCTTGTTCTAACGCGGCGGCGGCGGAATCCGGAGCTGGTATAACTTCCTTGTCGCAATCATTCGGTCGCGGTTTTTTCCTACCGGATTTTTTTTCGTTACGTTTCAAACTATTCTTAGACAACTGCTTAAGATTAATTGTTTTCTTTGTTTCCGAAATATTGTCCCCCATTGTGATTCGCGCTGCCAAAATATGATAACAAGTACCCGTGGCTGGGCATTGACACGATTCTTTAGGAAATAATGTTACTGCGTATTTTTTGTTATTATTACCGTTAACAATGAAAGCCTTCTGATTTTCGACAAAAGTTACACCATTTTTCGCGACAGTCAATTTGGCTAAACACGTCTGTGATAAATTTGAATTATCAATACCTTTTAAATTTGTTTCGCTAATTTCGGGAACGGTTTCCGCGGTAATACATTCTGAAACAAAAGGTACATGTTCATCGGAGCCGACATCGACATTTTCGTTGGAATTACAAATATTAGAGCTTACATTGACAGCAGTTGTAGAATTACAATCAGATTTACACAGCGATTCTAAATTTTCTAAAGTACCACGCACATAATCAATAATCTCTTCAGGCTCTAATAACTTGCTAGGAATTACAATCTCATCCTTTGGTATTTTTATACAAGAAAACATGTCTAATAATTTATATTGCCCTATACCTGCTAACCCACATTGAATATTGTAAAAATACCCAAAAATACCTATACTGCAACAATTGTAAACTTAATGTTAAAGCATCTACAGGAAGTTCTTTACCGTTAACATGTAATTTCAAAACATTATTGATACTCTCAGAAGCATTGTTTGTAATGCCAGAAAAAGGATTATAGAGACCTGGAAACTGTTGAACAACCCATTTTGTTGCATGATTGATAATATCAGACTTTAGATAAACATTAAAATAATCGACAGCTGATTGTGACCATTTTTCAGTTACATCTTTGATGACATTCTCAACATTGTCTTTATCACTCTGTAAAATACTAACTAAACCTTGTACATACACTGAAATTTCGTTACTCTGAGCACCATTTTTTTGTAACCAAAATTTAAAATCCCGCTTTAAATGATTCCAACAGAATAAATTCAGAGGAGAATCTCCCACGAATAAGACAGACATTTTCATGACACACTCACTTGAACACAAACTCACAATTTCACAATGGATCACGAATTTTCTCACTTGAACACAAACTCACAATTTCACAATGGATCACGAACTTTCTCCCTTGAACACAAACTCACAATTTCACAATAGATCAGGCACTTTTGAGAGCACTATTACAACTTGTACGAGAGAGGTTAATAATAGCAAGTGATGATTTCTTCTCGCTAAGGGTATATATATGCTTCTTAATTTCTTTTTAACCAATGAACGTGGAGATTTAATTTCCATCCTTAATTGTAGCAATTAATTATCCTTCAATTTTATATATCACAGCTTCCATCGACAAGCTGCTTCTATGTATTTAGCTCTTGTACATTCTTACTCACTTTGATGTAAACAATTAAAATCATCATCCGATCCTAATTATCACGGCTTACACGGACAAACAGTTTTTACATATAATTATATATATATAGTTTTGATACATTCTAATTCACTTTGATTTAAACAATTAAATCATCATCACGGCTTACATTGACAAGCAGCTTTTAATTCAATTTTAGCTTTGGTACTGTTCTACTTACTGTGATAAAAGCATAGTTGATATTTATTTTTAATCAATAATATAATAACCTTTTAAATAAAAAATAAATAACCAATAACAATTTCCTTATCTTAATTTCGCGTATATATTGTTTCTTTTTAAAATGATGTTTAAAAAAGCAGATGTAAGATTATCTACGTATACGAGTTCATGTAGTACATATATGTTTTTATTACAGGTGTTGTTCACACCTTCCTGTAGTACGGCTTCTTTACCTGAGCGATACCTGAGCGCATTAATAGAATTTGTTAATTTTGAGTGTAAAATTTCCATTCCGGTCAAGGTTTTGAGCATTTAAATCTAGTTTAATATATAAAACTACATATTATCTGATAGGTGTATACCTAAGGATGAAAAAAATCTTGACCGAATGGAAATATAATCAATGGTTTTTATGATACAGGTGATTATTTAGAGATGACTCCACGATTACAGCATTCTTTTTTAACAAAAAATTTCCATTCCGGTCAAGGTTTTGCATACTAAATCTAAAGATATCGATTTAATTTTTTCACATCTTATAGGCCTGGTCGTTGTGATTAAAAAAATCGTTTCCGAATGAAAAAATATTAAACACTTTTTGAGATATTAGGTGTTTTATGAAGTCGACTTCGTCATTCCGGCAGCTGATTTTTGCGACCATAGCTCACTCCGGTCAAGGTTTTATGTATTAAACATGTACTTATCAAAAAACTTTTTACATATTTCGATAGCCCTCTATCCACAGATAAAAAAACTGAAAACCGAATGGTGATAGCTTATACCTAACACAAGTTATCGACCTTTTTATTCATGTCACTACGTCTATTCCGTCGCCATTCCGGCGAATAGACCTGCCCGGGTGGGGCAGCCCCCTGGCCTCACCCCTGGCCACTA
This sequence comes from Magallana gigas, assembly GCF_963853765.1. Classification (NCBI taxonomy): domain Eukaryota; kingdom Metazoa; phylum Mollusca; class Bivalvia; order Ostreida; family Ostreidae; genus Magallana; species Magallana gigas. The sequence continues at coordinate 41,020,765 of NC_088860.1, forward strand.
GCTTTTTCTCCCAGCGGGCGCATCTTTTAACCACAATGAACCGCAATAAAACTACAATGAACCTAATTAACTTAACTAGGATGAGAATTAGTCTTTTAAAGGTAAATTATTCCTTTCAATTTTGATTCTACCCATTTGACGACAGATTATATGTCAAAGAATTTTAAAATGCTGTTAAAAATTGTCTCCTTTATTTGGCACATGCACAAACCTTATACCTCAATATTTTATTTATCTCTTTCAATTGTTCAAAACAACTTTTATACACATGTAGATAGATTTTTTTTTTTAAAAAAAGCAGCAATTAAAAAACTAATAGATGCAGGGTAAATTTTTGAATTTAATATAATCAAGACCTTATTGTTATTTCAAGCTTATATGATTAGCTCGGTTCTCGTAAATGTTTTATCTGTTTAATTTCGTTTCCCTTAAACTCTAGATTATTTGATCATCTGATGAAAAAAATTTAATATATACAAGGTAAATTTTTAACAGCATATATAAAATATATATATGGACATAAAAAATTAAATTTTCATGTCCACCCCCACTTTTACGGCGCGTATGGAGTATGGGGAATCAAGAGAAAATGAGGAAATTAACAGTGATTTTGGAGCTATAGGTACAGGATGAGCCTACCCCTCCCCGTTTTTAAAACGATTTTACGTGCCTGAGTTATAGACATGTGTACCAATTGTTATAATTTTTAGTTCTAATGTTTGTACAAAGAGGGATATTTCATTGTTTTTGTTTTTTTTTTCGTTTTTTTTAGTTCAATTATTTTCATTTCAAGAGAAGGGGAACATTTCTGCACTGACGATTTCATTGCAGACCGGCACATTTTGGCAGACACCTGACGTTACAAAGTTTTCTCATAAAAAAAGATACCTTGTATGGATATAATTAGATATAGAATATTTTGGCTGTGTAGCTGGATTTTCATATTTCACGACTTGTTTAATTGATATAAACTAGATGTTATTTTACATGTCGTTGTATGCACGTATAGTATACATAGCCGTTGGTACCGGGGGAACAGCGGTAAACATGGTAACCCCCCCCCCCCTTCTTTTCAAGAATTTTTTAAAAAAATGTAATGTCAAGATTTCGGATGAGAATAACCGCCCCTCTCTGCCTGCCCCCCCCCCCCAACTTTCATTTTGCTTCCGACGCCTATGTTATATATAGTTTTGGTTTAATGTATATGTGCATGCGCGGATCCAGAAATTTTTTCCAGGGGGGGTCCGAAGGATAATTGTGTTTGCCAGGGGGGTCCGAGGCATATTTTCGCGATAATTTTACTATGTAAATTTAATAAATTTTCATTTTCCAGGGGGGGTCGGGACCCCCCCGACCCCCCCCCCCCCCCCCCCTCTAGATCCGCGCATGATGTGGTAGGATGAAAATTCTACCAGTTGATAATCATTACAAGAGATGCATGGTAAACTTTGAACAGATGAAAAGTACTAGTAACTTGTATGCATACACAATTTTCGCAGTACAGTTAAGGCGCGGCCAATAAAAATATCGGCAATTTTTTGTGATGAAATCACGTATACTTTAGTTTAACTGGCATGTCCTTTTTAAAATCAACAACATTTACTCAAATGCAACATTTTTCTAAAGTATATATATATAACAGTACAATGTTTTATGTTCATAGTGGTCACGTGATATGGCAGTCGCATGGTATAAGCAAATGTATTTGTGGGTTTGAGGTCATTTAAAAAATTCAATATTGCAAGGGCATAATCATGTCAAAATTGACAACTGAATAATAAAATAACTTGATGTTATATCGTAGATTTTGAAAAACGGTGCGAACTTTATAAGATAAGATTATTTGTTAGTAGAAACCGTAATTTACATGTAAAAGTTTGTCAGGATCAGGTAAGTGTATGCCCTTGCAATTAAGAGATTTATTTAGGTACTCAGCTTTAACCATTTCTGTGCCACAGGGCCTATTTGGGCCTATTTGAATATCTACGTTAAGTAGGGCGCGACCCTTTATTCAAATAAACTTGAATCCTTTTGGCCCAGGGATGCTTTGTGGCAACGCACTTTGAAAAAAAAAATTCAAAGTGCGTTAAATTTGGAACCATGTTGTTAACGTACCGATTTAGAACAAATTTGAGCTAGAGCCACGAAGCATCAAAATGTGCCTTAAAATTTTCACAAAACTCAAGTTTGAAACAATACAAATTGTAATTACTTATAATGTAGGGCACACTATTCTGCTTCTATGCATATGAATTTTTTTCACTTCGGCCCCACCGTTTAGCACATGCGCATCATCAAACATACTATGATCGTTAAAAATAGCTGAAAATTGTAGATTTTACTGCAGTATTTCCCAAATTTCGTAGAGGTACTCAAGTGTGGCCAATGTGTATTTTACAAATTTTGAAAATTTTAGTAACAGAAAATAAAACTGATCACTCTATTTTAGGGTAATTATTTGCTTCCTTTTTATTGAAATAGCAGAATTTAATTAATAATGATAAAGAATTATTTGTGATTATTTACAAAATCATCATTTTATTAAATATTTGAGGAAGAAACGCATATAAACTGAACTTTAACATGTTTTATCTAGTAATTTTATACTGTGTATTCATGCTTACATCGTGCATCATCAATGACGTCATAGTTTGACGTTTGCGACGTCAGTTGAATCTGTACATGGAATCTTGAGTTCTTTCAGTATTTTGCCAATAGAATTTACCAGTAAAGTATGCATTTTTAAAAAGCATTGTTTTTATGTACCACGGTATTATTCAATTGCAGTAGAATATGAGATACATGAACATTGCTAACAAACAGAGAAAAAAAATTAATTGGCAAAGTTAACATTGTACGTACGTAAATATATATTCCTATACCTTTATGTAGAATAAGCGATAGCATGTATAAGTAGCTAGTTGTGAGTTTTTTGTCAAACGGTGAAATGCATTAAACGAAAGGAAAGATGCAAGCGATTTTTTTCACACAAGTACTTGTTCCTGAATACCGCGGGAGAAAGACAGTCGACGTCACATGAAAACATGTACATATATGATAAACTTAACTTATTCCGTCAAACAACTTGATTATTTAATTCCTAAGTACAGCTGTAATTGAATATTAAGCCATTGTCCCTTGCATAAAAACATTTTGCCAATGTACATCTTTTCTTTATCAGCCACCTGTTGATCAGTGTTGATTCGTCGCATGGTCAATGTATTTCCGGTGAACCGTTACATGCAGTTACACTCCTATCTTAAAAGATCGATTGTGTCCGTTTCGATGAAGACGGCTTTTGGTATACACAGCTTAGAATACCGTACATTATCAGAATGTGCTCTATGTAGAAGTCTAATCCTAATTGCGATGCCTTTGTTAATAATTTGTCCAATAAAATAAAAAATCACCCTAAATGTGTGTACATGTACATCGGTGACTTACTTTTGCCTATAAAATTCGCGATTGAAATCATCTTTGATTATTTTATGCGTATTAAATCTAATTAAAGTTTTTCTTGTATGGTATATAGAAAAAAAAATCAGATAGCCGGGCCCTTTCTTTAAAAAAAAACAACGATGAGTACAGAGAGAATTAAAACAATATTTGTTTCCATTCAACCCCCCCCCCCTTCCCTACCCTGTGAAAAAATCGATTTACGGCCGAGTTCACTACAAATCTATATATATGATAACACAAATTCTACATGCTTGCTATGAATTCGACTTTTCAAGACAATTTTACGACATTATTTATGTGCTACTGCTTGATGTTTTAAATAAAAATGTTCATTTTAACCTATATTCGCTTCAAAATAGTAAACCCACATTATCTCTCTCTCTCTCTCTCTCTCTCTCTCTCTCTCTCTCTCTCTCTCTCTCTCTCTCTGAAATATGATCTTAATTCTCAAGACATTTACGGATAGCTTATCACTTGTAACAATTCTCAAAGGACATGAATATCACTAGAAAAAATGAAATATAAATGAATAGACGTTATGACATTTATAAGGAATAATTAACTCCATAAGAATATTTTTAAAGAAATCGATATTCTTTTTTCATTTAATTAATGAACATTAAAACACTGCTGTAATGTCATTCCCTTGTTCCAGCAGTCAAAAATTTACTTGTGACAGTCCGATATATTAGAGAGCTTCTTAATATCAGACCATTATCAGTGGTTACAGCACTGTTATTCTTTAAAATCGGGCTGTCTCAGGAATCAACAATGATATTCAATGGCTATATATGCCTCAAACACTTCTGTATGAAAAATATCAATGTTCTCGGCCCTATAACGGGCCTCGAAACTGTTTTATATTATTTCATACAGAACTGCTTTCGGCATACTAGTACATCCATTACATATACACAGTCGCTAAAAGGTTTTATTTTTCAATTGAACAGTTCGTGAACGGTGAGCGCTTAGTGAGTGCACTCTAAACGAACGGCGAGTGCACGCTGAGCCGAATTTGGATAGCGCTTATGAACGGTGAACTGAGAGCGAACGCAGAGCGCAAACGCAAGCGCAAAGTGAACGATATATGTACTCTATATGAACGCAAGATGATTATTATTCGGAGTGCCCCGGGCGGTATTGTTACATTGTGTTTCGTTGGTAATCGGGAAATAATAACAATAAACTACATGTTTGTATTGTTTTAAGCCTAAATATTATCTGACTAAACAATAAGTGAACACTGAACAAACGCAGTGAGCGCAAGGCGAAATCTTTGTGAAGGCACGGTGGGCGATTTGTGAACGATGAGCGGGAACGGAGCGGAGCGGAGAGCGCAAGTGAACGCACGGTGAGCGCACATGAACGCACGGTGAGCCAACGGGAAACTGGGAAAATAAAAAATTTAAAGAACTGAACCCTGGCATCTAACTGCTGTAAAGCGCCAGGATTGATTGAAAATATCTTCATATTTCTTTTTTATGTTTGTAAATTTACTTCTTATCTGGTACATTGAGCTATGTCAGAACGAATGTGATTTATATACTTGTATATTGATAATGGAGGTCAATGTATAACATATTTCAACTGGCTTCAATTGCATGTGCTTATAAACAAACATGATGTGAAAAAAGGATACATTAGTTATGTTAATCAAAAACAATATACATATAATATTTTAAAAGATCAGTGCGAGAAAAAATGCCACACCCTAATGCTTATTTTTAAGTTTATAATAATTTAATGTTTGTTAATGTAATTTGTTTATATTGATGTTATTTATTTGATTCTAATATGAAAAGAGGGTTAATATTGAAACACTAATAGATTCCTTAACATACCAATGGAGATATATTATTGTTTGGCCAACTCGTTTTTTTAATATAACAGAGCATAATTATTTCTTTTTCCGATCTTAAACGTTTACTCCAAGTTGCCGAATATGATATGTTGTATATATGTATATCATACTGGAAGAAAAAATGAGGGGTAGGGGACCTTCGCCTGTAATAAATTAAATGATGCACTGGTAATTGACCTGTAACTTTGGTTAATCCCCATCCCCATTCCCGCTCTCAAATACAATTAATTAGATTCACTAGTGTTAACAAATCATCATACATGTACTATCAACTGATTAAACATTCAATTCCAGAATTTGTGATTTATGCATATTTTTTCAAAGTGCGTTAAGAGTCTCGAAACTAAAAAATGTTGATGTACCCTCATAGCGCACTATGAAAAAGAGCTAGAGCCACGAAGCATCAAAAATTGCCCTATCATTAAAAATTACCATATTTTGGTAAAATATAGGATAGAATCTTAGCTTGTCATAGCTGTTTTTCTTTTTTCGATATCTATCATACTTTTTTATAAACGGAGTTTACAATATGGCATTGTTTTAATGAAAAATGTAGAACAGACGTCATTTTTTGAAAATTGATCTTTCTACAAAACCTGAATTATCCAGAGCGGATTTGTTGTTTTTCAGAAAAACTCTATCGGGTAAATCCTCAAACTCTAACCTGTAACCAAACTTAACTACATTCAAAATGTAATCAGACGGTTTTAACACATTTTCCCAAAATTTACAAGAATGTTTTAAACGATTCTTAACAGAATTTGCATTTTCAAAATCTGATTTAACATCTAGCAAACTAAAATCAGAACAGTACTCAACTTTACTGTTTTCTGGTGTCTGCGTCAGATGTAACGGTTGATTCTGGGGCTGTGGCTGGGCGTCCTCTCTGTTGTTGATTTGTATATGGACAGAATCTTGCGAAATGCCCTGGAAGTTGGCAGTACAAACAGATGACGTTGTTTCTCGGTACTTGATAGGTTCCTCTGAAGTACGCAGTGTTTGGTCTGTTGAATCTCTGGTTATATTGCTGGAATCCCGAATTCCCACGAAAAAGCTGTCTGGGAGTGAGACCATCGAATATCCCGGGCTTAGCGGACTGATAATCATTGTTGTCGTAACTGTACGGGTTATACCTTCTCTTCTTGGCGGCTGCACGGGAAATAGCAGAACGGAGTTTAGTAGCGTCCTCAGAATTATCGGCCAAATCCGAGTCCGTGTATTCTTTAACGGTATCCCAACCATGCTTGTCGGCGATGCGAAGGATCTTATTTCTTTGACGTAGAGCCTCTTTTTCTTTTTTAATGATGTCTAGTACTTCGCTAATATCGTCTATCATAAATTTTCTTTCAATCAGCTCGAGACTTCTCAGCCTTTCTTCGTTAAAAGAGAATTGAATTCTGTTACCTTCGGCACGCAAAACACATGACTCGGAGCTAGCTTCAATTGTCGGCAGCATAATTTCTTTCAAATTCGCTTTAGGTCCAATTTGTCAAATGTTCACAAGGAATTTATCTATCCTAATTGCTAAAACAGCTTATTGGGATCAATCTATACAATTATCAAAGTTAGAATCCGATGAATTAGATTTCTGGTTTGACAACGTGTTGCGTGTACCGAACAGAGTTATCTCTCCATGGTTCCGCATTCCTGATCGAATGGTGTTCACTGACGCAAGCGATTATGCTGGCGCTGGCGTATTGTTGGAATCAAACAAAGAGTTTTTTCATACAATGTGGAACGATTTTGATAGAGAGCAAAGTTCAACATATAGAGAATTAAAAACTGTTGATTTGTTTATGAAAACATTTTGTCATATGTTGCAAAATAAATTTATAAAATTATATTCGGACAATCAAAACGTTATAAAGATTTCACAAACAGGTAGCATGAAACAAAATTTACAGTCATTAGCCTTTTCTATTTATTCTACATGTCTGGTCAATAATATAGAACTTTCTGTGGCATGGATACCCAGAAAAAACAACGAAGAGGCGGATTTTTATAGCAAGATTTTTGATTATGACGACTGGGGCGTACACCAAAATATTTTTCATTATTTTGATCAAGCTTGGGGACCTTTCACATGTGACGTTTTTGCAAGTTCTTCAAATTTCAAAGTTAAAAAATTTTATTCTCAATTTTGGACGCCGGGCAGTAGCGGCGTAGACGCATTCGCTTTTGATTGGGCTCAAGATATGAATTGGTTAGTACCGCCTATTAATCTAATAAGCAAGGCAATAAAGCATATTATTCATTGTCAAGCAAAGGGTGTGTTAGTGGTGCCGAAATGGAAATCTTCAGTTTTCTGGCCAGCTATTGTTGACATATCAGGAAATTTTCGATGGTTTATCAAACAGCATGTTGAATATGAAAAACCCTTACATTTTTTCTGTGCAGGTTCTGACAAGAATAGCATTTTTGCAGCCAATAAATTCAACAGTAATGTACTTGTGCTGAATATAGATGCTACATAGCGAGTTTTGGAGGACTGTACTCATTATCGTTATTGATTGTATTATATGGTTTTAAAACCTAATTTACATTGATGAATGACTGTGCTTTTGAAAGAGATGACTGTTTCTCTTGTTTGTATATACGTTTATGAGTGGAGGACTGTGCTCCCAAAGAGATGACTGTTTTCTCTTGTTTATATATTAACATATGAAAAAGTGAAGGACTGTATCATAAAGAGATGACCGTTTTCTCTTGTTTAGATTTGTATATATTAATGGTATTATTGTATTGCCAAATATACGTTAATCATATTTTTTGTTATTTTATTTTAATGTCATAATTAATCAGTTATTATTCTGATGTATTTACAGACATTGCATAACCGTCAAGGCCACTGGCAAGACATCTTGAAGTTTAAACAACATCCCCAACTTGGCGTTTTTGTGAATCTCTTGCCTGGTGTTATTAAAAGTGCAAAGTCCAACGCAACAAACCAAAAATATGATGGTTATTTCAAAAGATTTAAAGTCTGGTGTCTGCAGCACAATTTTCAACCACTACCAGCCTCAGTAGCTACAGTGTCCCTTTTTCTGACCAGTCTTGTACAACAACGAGTGTCATCGTCAGTGCTAGAAGCATTTTATTATAGCATAAATTGGATTCATTCTCAAGCTTCATGCATTAATCCGTGTGAGGAAAAATTTCTAAAGCTTACTCTTGAAGGTGGAAAACGAATTCTTGCGAAACCAGTTAATAAGAAAGAACCAATAACCATTGACATTCTTCTAAAGCTTAAGGAGGAGTACCAAAAGGATCCAGATAATGCATTGAAGTTGAGAGTTTTCTTGATGTGCTTATTAGGATTTTCGGGATTTTTGCGGTTCAGCGAATTATCAAAAATTCGGTTGTGTGATATCAAATGGAAAGAAGCTTTCATAGAAATTAATATACCTAAAAGCAAAACTGACATTTACAGAAGAGGAAATGTAGTTATTATTGCAAAAACTGGAAATGACATGTGTCCCATATTTTGGTTGAAAAAATATATTTCATTATTGCAATTGAATGTTTCTGCAAGTGACTATTTGTTTACAGCTATAACTTACAAGAAATCTTTGGGGGTTTTTAAAGTCGTAAATGCATCTAAACCATTGTCTTACACCAGAGCAAGAGAGATTCTGTTATCGGCTCTCAGCAACGTTGGCCTTGACGGTTCACAATTTTCTTTACATAGTTTAAGAAGTGGGGGTGCCACTGCTGCTTCGAACAATAACGTTCCAGATAGATTACTTAAAGTACACGGGCGTTGGGCTTCTGATAAGGCTAAGGATGGGTATATCGACGACAGCATTCAGAAAAAACTTTTAGTTTCGATGAATTTGGGCTTATAAATTTGTTTAGTCTAATTTACACCTTTGTTTATTTGCGATCTTGTAACGAACGCACCTAACCTATTTCATTTAGTTGTTGTTTTTTGAATTAGACAAGAAAAGATTTATTTTCGGAGGAGTGAAACGAAGGAGAAAATAAGATGATTTTTTTTTGCTCAGTAAATACACATGCAAGTTCCATGCTAAATTGAAGATTTTGTGAGGGCGCGAAGCGCCCGAAATGAAATATAAATTATATGATAATATTGAAGTGAGATATAATAATGCATTGACCTTCAATTCAACAATAAAAATACAGCTCTTTAAAGTGTGACTACCTATAAATAGATAAAAATCACTCAGGTATGAAACCCCGATGCGCATGCCCCAGGTAAACCCTAACCGTTCGATAGATACAATCGATGACTTTCAATGCGAGCCATAAAAAGAAAACTTCAAAATGTAATTTTGACAGAATTTATATAATATCTAAAAAATATTAATTATTCTCATCAAATTGCACAGTCAGGATTGTTCAGCAATTCACTATGATCGTTTTTCATCTGTCACTATTGTTGTCTCAACTGGGCGTCGTGGCGTTTGTTGGTACAGAGTTATCCTCCTACAACACATACGACACAAATTAACCCAACTGTAATGTGAAATGTAATATTTATACATAAACAATTAATCAGTACCACCCTCCTTAGCCAATAATCGGGCAAGGGTGGGGGGGAAGTACATTATTATATCTCACTTCAATATTATCATATAATTTATATTTCATTTCGGGCGCTTCGCGCCCTCACAAAATCTTCAATTATATTTCAAATATTTCCGTGAGATATAATAATGCATGTTTAAAGCCGAAAATTACCAAACTCACCATATTCAAAACATTACGTGTATAAGATATATCAGATGGAGTATTGCGCAAATAAAATGTTTTAAATGTTCGCGCATTTGACCAGTCTGCTTTTGATAGAATTTCTTCTAAAGGTATTCCAGTATTATGCGCTTTGCTTGAAGAGACCATCCGGCACGAATGCGCTTGAAATCTTGATGTATCGATACCTGCATCTAACATAACAGATTTTATCCAGTTACTGACTGTTTGTGCAGAAACTCTATTATGAGGTTTTTTGGTTGTACGCAGCAGAGGATCAGGTTCGGATTCAAGCTGCGATCTAAATGATTCAGTTCGTTTCTCGTAAACGGAACAACAATGTAAAACGCAGAGTTTTTCATTATCTGTTTTATCATACTGAACAGATCTACATTTATTATCCCTCTGAGATTTTGATAGACCTGGTAAGTGAAACACGATACTCCCCTCCTTTCTTTCCATAAAACGACGATCGAATCTAGCAATCTCTGAGACTCTTTTTGGGGCTCCTAGAGCAAGTAAAATGGTAAATTTTTTGCTCAACTGTAAAAGAGAAAGTTCGTTATCATTAGGCAAGTCTAATAAGTGTTTAAGAACAACATTGATATCCCATGAAAAACCATATTTAGGCCGAGGGGGGTCTTTTATTAATATCCCCCTAAACAACTGTTTTACAATAGGAACCTGTCCTACAGAAACTCCATTCACTTGCGGTAACACTGAGGATATTGCCGATCTATGGACATTAATCGTTCGATATTTATAGCCCTGAAAAAACATCCAGGCTAAAAAATCTAACACAGAGGCCAAAGGGGCTGAAAAGGGATCAATTGACCGTTCCAAACACCAGCTATTCCATTTCGACCAGGCACTGTCGTAAGCGGATTTTGTGCCTGGTTTCCAAGAGTGCAAGAGAAGTTCTTTAACTTGCTCTGAAAAACCTTCTGAAGTGTAATATCTCCTGATACCTTCCACCCTGCTAGTTGTAATGTGTCGTTGACTATCAGAGGGTGGACTTCCCCCTGGGGAGAGGTTAGGGTTCTCGAGCCCATCGGTATCAGCACTGGGAAGTCTATCGACATCTGAAGGAGGAGAGGATACCAAGGCTGTGTTTGCCATGTCGGTGTAACGATCACAATTTGGCACTTCTCCTCCCTCACCTTCGCTAGACAAGACGTTATCATGCAAAACGGGGGAAAGGCGTAACCCATTATATCCCTCCACGTCTGTAGCATCGCGTCTAATGCCTGTGCATGAGGGTCTTCCTTCCAGCTGAAATACTTGTTCAGCTGGGCATTTGTCCTGTCTGCAAAAAGATCTACTGTACAAGGGCCTATTATCTTCATTAGGTGAATAAAAATCTCTGGATCTAATTTCCAAGAACTCTTGTCCTTGAAATGACGACTTTCCCAGTCTGCCTCTATGTTCATATCCCCTGGTAGGTACTCCCCTGTAAGAGTTATTTCCCTCTCCAAACACCATTGCCAAATCTGACTTGCAAGATTTATCAATTTCTTTGATTTTGTACCCCCCATGTTGTTTATGTATGCTATCGCTACTTTGTTGTCCGATTGCAATAGTACGTGCTTTTTTAAAATTTTCGACTGAAAACACTGAATTGCTAAAAACGCTGCTTTGAGCTCTAACTCGTTTATGTGCTGATCTCTTTCGTTTTCCATCCAAAGACCGCCCGTTTTTGTATTTTGACAAATTGCACCCCAACCTCTCAGGCTTGCATCTGATTTGACAATAATGTTTGGTTGGGGACGGACTAAAGCTCTCCCGTTCCATTTGCTTAGTTTTGAAGACCACCATATTAGTTCTTGTTTCGAATCCTCGTCTAATTGTACATGATGGTCGTAATTCCCTCCGGTATGCAGGGCTTTTGTTTTTAATAACTGGAGACTTCTGTAATGAAGAGGTGAGGGTAGAACCGCTTGATTTGTAGCCGTCAGACGTCCTATTAATTGGGCTAGATCCCGAGCAGAGACAGACTGACGACTCGCAAGATCTAAGCAATTCTGCTTTATCTTTATCACCTTTTCTTTTGGGAGAGAGAGGGTCATTGTTTCTGAGTTTACAGTGAATCCCAGAAATTCCGTTACATGTGAAGGGACTAGAACTGACTTTTCCTGATTGATCAAAAACCCTAGATTCTCTAAGAGATAGACAGCTGTTGACAGATCTGATTGAATGCCTGTGAGAGATTGGTTCATAATCAGAATGTCGTCTAGGTAAATCACCAGCCGTATACCCAGACGACGTAAAATTGCAATTGGAATTTTCATAATTTTTGTAAACACACGCGGTGCTATTGCAATTCCGAATGGAAGGGATGTAAACTCCATTATTTTGTTTTTCCAAAAAAATTTCAGAAATTTTCGAAATTTCTCTGCCACGTTTATTGTCAGGTACGCATCTTTTAAATCTAGTTTTACTAACCAATCTCCCTCTTCCATGAGATCTCTTAACAGCTGTATCCCCTCCATTTTGAAATGCTCGTAAGGGAGAAAACTGTTCAGATTTTTTAGATTTATTACAGGCCTTAACTCGCCCCCCTTCTTCGGTACCAAAAATACGTTGCTGTAAAAGGAATCGCTTGTGGGAGTTGTCTCCCGTACCGCATTTTTCAACACTAAATTCTCTATTTCGGAATCTATCAAAATCTGTTCCTCTGATTTGAATCTCGACGGAATCGGAATTTTTCCCTGGAAAGGATTTGATAATATGGGAATTTCTATCCCTTTGATTGATTGAAGGATCCAAGGATCCCGTGTAATTACTTTCCAATTCTGATAGAAATGTTTTACACGTCCCCCAACTGGCACTGACTGGGGAATTTCTACAGCATTGAAAAACAGGAATTTTGATAGATTCCGATCGATCTCTGATAATTCTACCCGTTTTAGACTCACCTGATTCACTGAGTGACTGATTTCTTGGGAGGCACTGTATATTTCTGGTTTGCTCCCTGACCCTTGAATTGTGGGTACTGTGTGTATCTCTGATTCTGAGTGAACTGCCTCCTGTCTGTCTGTCTGCGACCCCCATACTGGAGGCTTGATGAGGGTCTCTGTAGAAAAAACTGGCGGTTTCTGTCAGAAAACTGTCTTGTTTGTGACCAAACTTTCTTATCGCTGCCATTAGACAATAGCTGTTTTAATTCTCTATTATCTTTGTTATCTTTCGCTAATTGTTTTAGAAAATGTTTCCCAAATAAATCACTTTTACATTTTCCCAATGATTTCTTGTACCTTTTTTCAGAAAGCACATCTACAGATTCTGGCATTGTTTTAGCTAACACTGCCTTACGCCTATCAGTATTGAAAAGGAAATGGGCATTCCCTACAAACATGATCGCTCTTTGGACAAACTGAATAACATCAGAGGGGTCCATGCCCTTGCCTGTTTTGCTTATTCGCTCTGCCTCGCTCCATAAAACAGAAAGTGGCCCTAAAGCATCTAAAATTCTCATCTGGGTATTTACTTTATTTTTCTCTAACTTTCCATTCCATTTTTTACCCTTGAAAAATATTTTCTTGAAAAATCTGTCCAAAGACAAGCCCTGAAGCTTTTTAGAATGAGGTATGGGACAAATCTTAGCAATAGCCTGTCTGTTCTTTTTGTTAATCCCTTTTGTTGCGTACTTAGTGACAAATTTAAGAATCTTTTTAGGGATTTTTGGCTTAGAATTTGTGCTCTCAGAACATAAGAATAAATCAGAGTCCGAGTCAGACTCGGAACTAGAGCTTGAGGAGGAGCTAGAGGAGCTAGAACTAGAGGAACTTGAGCTTGAATCAGTTGATGTTTTGCTTTTCTTGCGTTTTCTAGAGCTTGAGCGTGTTCTAATAGAAACATCGCCGGACTTACTTTTATCATTCCGAATTTGCTCTGACGACCACTGCCGCCGAAAATCATCCTCTGTCTTATCAGCCACAGATACATGGTCTACTTCACATTGAGAGTCCTCTGACTCATCTACCTTTGTATTATCGCTCTCAACCGCCTCTGCGGGTGAGCTTTCTCTCTCGTCATGAGCCGGCGTAGCCTGTCCAGGCCCCGGCGAACGAAGTTGGGCATTGGCCATCCGAACACGTAAACACGTGTACACACTTGGCGAGCTGAATTGAAAGTCATCGATTGTATCTATCGAACGGTTAGGGTTTACCTTGGGCATGCGCATCGGGGTTTCATACCTGAGTGATTTTTATCTATTTATAGGTAGTCACACTTTAAAGAGCTGTATTTTTATTGTTGAATTGAAGGTCAATGCATTATTATATCTCACGGAAATATTTGAAATATAATTTATTGTCATATTGATCCAATCATTGTATACGTTAGGTAGGTGACAAAAAATTATTAAAAAAGAAAAGTCTAATCGTTATTAGATCTACGTGTAGCCACGTCGTTATGAAATGAATAAATAAAATAAAAAAATTAAACTGTTAAAATATCTACATGTATTTGTTATAGTTGCATATGTGGTCAAACCTTTCAATAATATTGGATATCACACACTAAAAAGAGGGGGGGGGGGGCATATATGTCTACAACGCTTATATAGCGTACAAAAATTAAAAAGATTAAAAACAAAATTGATGTCACAGAGGAAAATAATTAAAACACCGGTAACAACAAGGAACAAAATGAGAAATGACACAGACACACAATTTATTGATTTTAATGATCATTATTTAAGAAATGAACTCAATGTCTACCCAAGTTATACTCGTATAACCTGGGTTGGGGCAATTTACGCTTTATAATCCGCGAAGCGGATTATAAAAAAGCGTAAATTGCTCCAACCCAGGTTATACGAGTATAACTTGGGTAGATATTGAGTTCATTCCTTATAATTTAATTTTCTGGAATTTGCTGTACAAATTGAGTCCGTTTTACTTTTAAAAATGATATAAATCTGTTCAAAATTCAAACGTAACGTCAAGTGAATTAGTACGTTGGTGCATTGTGACGTGTCTTGTGACGTGCAAACCACAAATTTAACTAAATTTTTCTATCCAATCAAATGCCGCGTTACAACCAGAATTAAATTATTAAAAGGTAAAGAAGAGAATGGCTTTGTGTTTATCAAAATATTTTAATAAGTCTGTTTAACATTTTATTAATGCTCAGTGGTAGTTTTTTGTTTAAGTGTATAAGCCTAGGTAGGGACCATTGGAATAAAAGTTTGATATCTTCCGGTTCCTTCACAGGGGCTCGTCACGAAGTTTTTTCAACCTTTTATATATACCACCTCTATACTATAAAATACACAAGGGAGGAATCAAAACTCGGAAAAATCGCTACCTCCCGATTTCGGTCGCCTCGTATTAATTCTTCTCGGACGTTAAACCCTGCACTCTAGGTATCATTAGATCGGGAAAGGACCATAGTTTTTAGGAAAACCTGCAAAATTTAAACATCGGCAACAATTTTAGAAGTTTTCACGCATTTTCTTCCAGTTTACTCTCCGGTGACACTTTCTTCGATCAGATGTTGCGCACCAAATTTATTCATGCGCTCTCATTGGTTAATTTTGTTGATCAAGATAAATCGTACGTTGACTCGTATTTTAGAGGGATATTCAAATGGTGAGTGAAGAAGTTCTTATTACGTGGTGAGTATATGTATTAATTTTCATATTTATGTAGAAATATTTTAACCATACATCGGACATTCGGTAGGACGTGACTATGTATTTCTTGCATCAAAGCAAGTTTGAATATCGTTTGAAAATCCCTCTAAAATACAAGTCCGCGTACGAGTTATCTTGAGCAACATTGAATTGACCAATGAGAGCGCAACATCTGATCGAAGAAAGTGTCACCGGAGAGTAAACTGGAATAAAATGCGTGAAAACTTCTAAAATTGTTGCCGATGTTTAAATTTTGCAGGTTTTCCTAAAAACTATGGTCCTTTCCCGATCTAATGATACCTAGAGTGCAGGGTTTAACGTCCGAGAAGAATTAATACGAGGCGACCGAAATCGGGAGGTAGCGATTTTTCCGAGTTTTGATTCCTCCCTTGTGTATTTTATAGTATAGAGGTGGTATATATAAAAGGTTGAAAAAACTTCGTGACGAGCCCCTGTGGTTCCTTGCGGTGGTAAAAGATTTCGAGACAAAGCCAAAGTTTTTTGGTTTGGTTAAGTCCACGAGTTGCATTTATACCGAGCGCAGCGAGAGGCGGGCGAAGCCCGCCTTGCGAAGCGAGGATTAATGGTAACACGTATATATAAGAAAATCAGTGAAAAATGAAAGTTGAATCAGGGGTACTAAGGCCAAAAAATATTTCTTCCAGCCCTGGGCGCCGCCATATTGGCAGCCATTTTGTTTTTAAAAAGTTAGTTCGATCATTGATTGACTGGTACTAATCGATGTTTATTGCCCCTGAACTCGATTAAATAAGTTCCAGTGTTTCAAAAATGATAATTTGAATAAAAAGAAATTAGAAAGGAAACCAGATAAGTTTCAATAGTGCTTCTAGCAAGAAACACGACTTGTTATATGTATGTCTTATCAAATTATCAGATGGAAAATAAAAACATTAACGTCAAGGAACTGATCTTTTAGATACTTCACAAAATATTTAATTTTATTACAGCGGCATTCATATGAATTTAATTTATGAACAATGAAAGAAGAAATTAAAAAAAAACGGAATCACGTAACTCTCTTCGGCTATTTCCGAAGACAAAACTTGAACGTTTTACGTCTGAAATATGACGTCATAATGTAGACTGAGCACGCGACGTTTAGTTTAACTTTGACGAATGATTTGAGTAGGCAACCATGCAGGCGGATCTTTCTGTGTGCGTTTTAAATAAATTTTATTATACAAAAATCAAACTGCACTGTGTAAATATGCGCTCGGTCCAACGGTCACACCGTTTACATATTAACAATGATGACATATGTGTGGCTCCTTCTGCGCTCGCCCCAATGGTTACACCGTAAAACATATTAGGGTACATTGTGATTGAACCCAACATGCAGTTTAGTCTGAGTCCACGTGCTACACCTGTCAATCAAATCGCGCAGCGCCGGCGAGCGAACCGAGCTCTAAGAACCAGTGTGCGCGGGAAAAAGAACGAGCTAAACCTACAGTTCATCAAACAAAATTTTTTGTCTACGTCCCATAATGCTCTCTAATGTTTTCACCCGTGGTGCTATGCCAAAAATGGCCGACTTTTAACTCGTAATTTACAGTGCTTTAAAGTTTGAAGACACGTTTTGAGTACCGCATATGCTTTGGCGAGACTCAAAAGATTTGTTACATGCTTCCATACCTTCGTAATGAGTCGAGAAACGTAAACAAAGACGAACAAAGTCATGGATGACGTCACAGTGCACTCGCGCTATATTTCCCGCGATAAATTTAGAGGTGGATCAAACATCTGTATTGCGTGTACAAGCTATCTCAGTATAGACTGCGATACCTGCCTCATTGACATATGATTTGTTTTTATTTTTTTTTTAATATAGAGATTTTATGTATATATATTAGCAAGAGCCATACTTACTGTCATATCGATCCATTTTTAAGCTAATTGTGTAATGAGTAGGGAGGAAATAAACAATAGGCCATTTTGAAAAAAAATAAAAAGGAATAAAATAAAAAAATAAACAGTTAAAAAAATTATGTAGATATGGCATATAGTCAGACAATTAAATTTAAAAATGGGAAATTACACACCTACAAACAGGTACCGGTCTCTCTCTCTCTCTCTCTCTCTCTCTCTCTCTCTCTCTCTCTCTCTCTCTCTCTCTCTCTCTCTCTCTCTCTCTGGGAAGGGGGTTGCGCTGTATGTATCATAACCATTAAAATTAGAACCTTTGGCATACTTATTGTAGAGCAAAAATTCTTTGACATTCGCTGATACCTAAATAAAACTATAAGTTGACAATGATGCAAGGTATGTGTATAATTCTTTCTGCGCTCGCCAGAACGATAGCACCGTAAAACATAATATCATGTAGTATTTTCAGAGTAAAGTAAAATTTTCATTTTATGCCGTTGATCGTAAGGTAAACGTTCACCGTGAAGCATGCGCTTGTCACGGACCATAGTATAAAATTGACTGTCTTGAGCATTGAGAGCATCGAGAGACCAAGCCGTAAGAAAACATCACTGCTTTTAGATTTCAGTCAATAAGACGTCCACCATATATTCGTAATGTTACCCGTTGTTAAGTGCGTTGCTAACGCTGAGGGTAATAGAACAGATTATGACTGTCTTGAGCATTGAGAGCATCGAGAGACCAAGCCGTAAGAAAACATCACTGCTTTTAGATTTCAGTCAATAAGACGGCCACCTAATATTCGTAATGTTACCCGTTGTTAAGTGCGTTGCTAACGCTGAGGGTAATAGAACAGATTATGAACTGCGTCTTAACCAATCAGATTTCAGTATTTAACATGAAAGTATAACAATATATAAATAGTGCCTGTTTGGGAGGGTAACAGTTGAAATTGACACCCCTCGAAAACCATTGTCAACCTCCGCGTCGGTTGACAATGGTTTTCGAGGGGTGTCAACTCAACTGTTATCCTCCCAAACAGACACTATTTATTTTATTATACTGAATGTCTTAATTTGAGATAATTTTTTTACTACTTTTATATAGACATGACATTAATTCTACAGCGAACCGTACGCGCATGTAACAATTCGTTGTGTTACCCTTTGCTAACGCTGAGGGTAATAGAACGGATTATCAACTGCGTCTAAACCAATCAGATTTCAGTATTTAACATGAAAGTGTAAAAATACGAATTGTTACATGCGCGGAAATCATGCGCGTACGGTTCGCCTTAGAATATCTAAAAGCAGTGATGTTTTCTTTAAAATTAAGACATTCAGTATAACAAAATAAATAGTGCCTGTTTTGGAGGAAAACAGTTGAAATTGACACCCCGAGAAAACCATTGTCAACCGACGCGAAGCGGAGGTTGACAATGGTTTTCTCGGGGTGTCAATTTCAACTGTTACCCTCCCAAACAGGCACTATTTATATAGTGTTGTAATGCTTGCTACATCCATACGGTACCATACACCAAAAAAACGCATTTTATTTACATGGATGCTTTATGAAATGACATTTTTTTCAGTAAAACGAATTAGGTTTTAGTTTTTTTTATTGGTTTTTGTTTTTGTTTTGGTTTAATGAATAAAATGAGTAATTTTTCACATGTTAATATGTTTCAATGTGATTATGATGATATTTTCACACTTCTCTCAAGGATCAATCTACTGTCAATTCATTAAAAAAAGTGGCTGGATATCTTTTCAATGGCTCGACTGACGGATTTTCATAAAATATTTCTGATCATTTCACATCACTAAAATAACAAAAAAAATATTTAATCTTTTTTTTTAATTTTATAAAACATATGCCAACAGTGAATAGAATATAAATAATAAAACAAAGAGAACAAGAAAAAGTAAAACAATTTATAAAATAAAACAATGATCATGGAGCCTTTCAACTTTACAGATCTGAATGTCACTAAGTATGATGGTGTGTACATGTAAAATATGGATAGATTAAAAAATAGGATATAATCCTTCTAATGACAACAATATGTACTTTGAACACATGCTAACGACTAAACAAGTCACACTATAAAATTAAAAAAAAACAGCAATAAACAGAGCATATTGACAACAAGATGAAATCAAATTCATGTTTTTCATGACATAAGCTTTGTGCAATGAAGATGAATACAAATAAAGTAAAGAATTCTGATTGTCATAATTTTTTTTACGACATGTAATTTGTCCTGAATTATGCACTGAATTCTATTTTCAAATGTATATAAGAAAAAAAATTATTTATCATGGTAGGGGGGGGGGGGGTAAATTATAGTTTAATTATTCTCTCGCTCGCTCTCTCTCTCTCTCTCTCCTCACACATAAGAACTATGACTGTAAGATTAACTTAACGAGGCCGAGTACGCACGCTTTCGCGCAGCGTTTCATTTGTATTGTGACGTCATCTTTTTGCTTTGTTGACGCCATGGCGTGATAGTTTCAACTGCAGATATTCAGCGAAATTTGTTGAAAATAACTCGTTTGATGTGTAAAATTGATATTATATTGTGGAATAAACATAAATGTCTCGAAGTATAAGCTATATTTGGGCTCGGGTCGAAAATGTGAAGAGGGTTCAACAAGCCTAACCCTCTGTCACGTTTTCTTAACCCGCCTAAATATCGCTAAATTTATTTATTTCAAGACATTAACCATGTATTTTATATCATTTACCCTTAATATGTGATGTTATATATTTATTTATTACCGAAATATGTCTTAATGTTTTAATAATACAATAAAGGTCACCATTTCCCTCTTTGTCAAATAAAAAATAGCCATTATCTGACAAACTGGGAAATTGGGCGTACAAAAAATAACTTTGATAAGACCCCTGGAACAAACCAGGAGGTAAAAGGTTTTTTTTATTTGACAATTTGATGCCTTTTAGCAATAACTTTAATTTGTAGAACAGAAAAAGAAATCCCTAGGGCAGAAGTTTAAAAAATGTGCAAATTTGGTACATTTCAAGCAAAATCCCATAGAGTCCTATGTTAAAAATTAACAAAATTTGAGATGACCCCTTAAACAAACGGTGTGGTAAATGTCTTATTTTTTTAACTTAAAATAATAATTATATCAGTAGAAATTCTTGTTAAAAATTTCATTCAAAAATCTAGGGCAGAAAAAATTAGACCCGGCCTCGTTAAACAAACAATAAATATTAAATCACTGATACTGGCTTCATTTCATTGTAGGATTGTTTCTAACTAGGTAAATATAACAGAATTACAAATAAATCTTATTTCATAAAACAAGAACAAAAAAATTATAAAATTAATACAAGTATAACCAAAGGAATGTGAAAAAGATTCGAACACAATATTAAAAGACCTATAAATATTCAAAACATAATTAATGATTCACAATAGTGCAGTAACAAACTTTGGTCTGGTGGCATAAGAAATAAGGACTTTATCAGATTTGATCATGTGACCAAATCGTATTTATATCCCCATAAATACAAGAAAATATTTTGATCACAAGCAATTTGTGTGCACAGTTGTTACAATAAACATTCATGTGTAAAACTTTCACTTTAAACTATAAATTATGCCATTTTTCTGATGCTGTGAATTTAAATTCATAATGTGTCCCTCTAATAAAAGATATTACTCCGTCTGTTATGAAAAACTTTTGCGGGGACTATTACCTTACAAAATCGGCAACTGAAAGTGGTGTCATCAATAAATGTTGACCCCAAATACATGCCGAAATTCTAGGTATTTTAATAAGTAACAGATTTCTTCAGGAAAACGTATGTTTTACAAAAGCAAAATTTTGAAGAGGAGTATGTTGCACAATGTTTACACATACAGCTTAATTAATTAACCCACTCAATTGTAACATATAACCTGTAGGTCATTGTGGCAAACAAACAGTGACAGTAAAAGTAGACTTTCCAATTCATATTAAGTACCTCAAAAACATTTTGTAACTAATTAAACCTTCTCTACTTTAATAATGAAACCAAAATGATTATGTGCAGTATGGTCAAATATCTTCACCCAATTTTAACTAATTTTTAAATAGTATCGTATAAAAATCAAATCTTCATAAATCATTGTACAGTGGACACCTTTCACTTTAATCTTTATTTTAGTCATCATTGCTCATTCGCTGTTTATCAATGATGTCACCTAAATGACCTAATTCCCGAAAAATCTTTCACCTTATTTTTAAAGCTCTTTACAAAACTTTAATTTTGGGGGCGAAAAATGCATAATACCGCTCATAGTCCTTTCTCTACTTCTACTTTCTTCCTGTAATAACACAAACAGGAGACATGATATGGTACCATACAGATACATGAACATACATGTAAAATCATTGCTTAATTGTCCCTTAATAACAACCCTTTAATACATTCAACTATGTAGTGGGTAAAAGAAAAAAATCCTTGACTAGAGAAAAATCAAGACTAGATCATAAAAAAGATTGACATCATGTGGCAAGGAAAGCATGGACACATATAAACCAGGTCCATTCACAGCTAAGTCCTGTTTTTATAAATACATTTCACATATTTCTTAGAAGATGTACAAGTTTTTTCTTCAGAAATAAAACTAAATCGATTCCTTTTCAATATCAGTGGAATGAAATTGAACCTTTCCACTTGATCAGCAACACCAGCAGTTCTGGCCATCAGCTGAAGGAGGTACTAGCCCCTATGCTGGATATGGGTTTCTTGCTGGTTGTATGAAGCTCGCTCGAGTCGAACGTCACTTGTTTAGTAACTCGGGGTTTGGAGGCCGCTCTGACGGGGGCCTCCAGCTCGTCCTGAGATTCGTAACACTCATTGTCTTTTTCCTGGTGAGCTGGGTGAGATTCCTCTTGATTATGTCCTGGTAATTCTCTGAAAACAAGCAACAGATGGAGTTTTTTGTCAGTTAATTGCATGTTACAGTAAATAAACCTTAGGCTACCATTTTTTAATAATATTAAAAAATTGGATTTAAATATTTCACGGTTCCTAAACTTTGGGAGCAGTTTATAAAAAGAAATCATGATGGACCACAACTAGTTTAATATACTGTCAAACCTCTTTATCTAGACCACACTTGAACTGAGAACAAAACTTTTGAGATACCCAAGGATCAAGATATCAAGGTAAAAATTCTATTTTCAAAAATGAGTCTGGTTTTTCAATTCAATATATTCAAGCCATTTGAAATATCAGTGTTCATAATATGGAAGTTCAACTGTACTTGCAATGAATAAAATAAAAAGCCAGATTTATTCCTTTTCAAAATTAAGCATGAAGAAGAAGTCTACTTGACCTAATAAATGTTAAGAATTGAATGACATTTAAATGTAAAATCAAGTAGACTGATTCATATGAAGTCACGATGTGACAAACTGAGTGAATATCAATCAAACCTGAACGATTTTTTCAATGACTGAAATAGAAAATGTGTGGCTGTGTGAAAAATCCTAGTATGCAGCTCGATTAATGTTCTTGAAAGGATGACCAAAATAACAAGTAATACATGCAACGCATACCTTTCTCGATTGAAAATCCTGAAGTATTTGAAGATATTCTCTTCTGTGTCATGAGCTGTATCGCCTTCCTGTTCATAGAAAAGTTAATATTCATATTAATTATTATGACCAGCAATTAAATAAAATCTTAATTCACAGTAACTCAAAATATTTATAGAAAAACGAATAAAGTTCACATCGAATATCTTTTACTTTTAACAAAATCAAACGCTTTCAATCTATGACACACTGATTATCAAAATACAAAGAAAAGTATTATTGTTCTTCCAATAATAGAAAAAATCTTATAATTTTAAATTGAAATCTTTCACCATTACTAAATGTATAAATGTATCTGGCCTTGATGTGAGATTTGAGAAGCTTTAAATATTGAGGTCATGTAAGAAAAGTAGAAGCATGTATTAATTGACCTCCATGAGAGATTTAATTTGTGAGAGATCTTGCAAACTTTTCAACACTGAAATCTCACTTCGTAAGTACTTAACATCATAATGAGATAAATAATTAAACGAGATATTTCAAGCCCGTTTTCAACGAATAAGAATGATTTACAAAAATAAACTTGACCACCGTTAATTTTCACGAGATATCTTTAACTTGTTATCAGTAATAATTAACTGGTAATAACTGTCTTTTTAAATGAACCCATCTTCCCAAAAGATTTTGCATGATATCTCAAACTTCTAACAACTGAAGTTAAACTGTTAAGAGAGGTCAACATGAATGAACATTACTCTTCCCTTGAGATTTTGTGAGATATCTCAAGCCTTTTAGTTGTAAGGAATGTCATAAATTCACGTAGGTTCCAATGAGATTTTGTGAGATATCTCGAGTCTCTTACCACTGATGACTGGTGAGACAGTTCCCGTTTAGAGTTCTGTTTAGCGAGCCTCTTTTTCTTCTTGTGAAGTGGCTTTGATTCGATGATCATCTCCTCCAGTTCATATGTTGGGTCACAATTCAGGTGGTCTTTCTACAAAACAGTCACATTTAGGTAATACTTGTAAATAGATCTTATTAAGGCTTTCTAGAACCTAATTTTTTTTGCCGATTTCAGATGTAGGATTTTACTGTTCTCTTTGACTGAAAATGTTTTTTTTCCTGGAGGCAAAAAATATGCTAAGCCTTGAATTGTTTAGAGTATACATACAATCAAAGATTTGTCTCAATATACCTCAACAAATGAGTTTAAAAACATCTCTTATACCATTTAAAAAATCCCGTTTTAAATCCACTTGTGGACAATGATTGTGACTGGGACAAAATTATAGCAAGCAAAATTTTCCAATAATAGTATATTCAATAACGCTAATTCCAAAAATACCTAAAATAATCAAAATAAAGAATTACAATTTTTTTTTCTTTTAAAAAGATCGAACTGTAAAAGAAAAATGAATTGTTTCTCCATGACAAGCACAAGGAGCATAGAAATATTCCAGATGTAGCTTACAGAAGGCACAAATGGAGGCTTGATCTCTCGGTGTAGAATCTTGTCAAAGTCCAGGTCGGCGATAAAGCTGTGCTTCTGCAAGGCCTCAAGTGATGATATCCTCTTCTCAGGATCCAGGTACAATAGCTGAAATATGGACTGACTGATAATAATAACCCAAGAAAATATATACATTTAACCCACTCAGTCTTCATGATGATTAAGGTCCCCAGTCTATGACTTAATGCCTCATAAGGTCCTCTTTTAGGTTACCTGTTTATAAGATTCTCCATAATCTCTCACCAAATAAATTTCTGTGATAACCTGTGGTAATGTTCTAATATTAATACAGTAAAACATGGTTATAGCATACACGCTTATAATGAATTGAAACTTAAAGCAAAGTGATTTCCATTCCCTGTGACTTTATTACATGTTGTAAACTTGATGGATATAACGAATTAGGCTTATAACGAAGCAAAATCACCTGTACCTAGCACTTTGTTATAAGCGTGTTTTACTGTACTATGTTATTATAAAGTCCTCTATAATAGCCTGCTATAAAGTAACCTCTACACAAACTGTTATATAAAGTCCTCTCTTATTAAATGTTACATTATAATCTGATTTTCAACATCCTTTAAAATCATTAGTAACATAAAGTCCTTAATAGTTATTTGTTTTTATATAGGCCATATAAAATTACCTGGTACATTAAGTCCTCTATACCTGTTTTTATAAGTCCTCTATTAATATAACAGTCCTGTTTTATAAGATCCTTTATAATTACCTGTATTTTAAGGTATTCCATGTAAATACCTGTTTAATAAGGTCTTCTATAATAATTTGTTTTGTTTTTAATGGTCCCATATAATTACCTGTTTTATTATAAATGTTCTCTATAATAACCTGACAGTGTCTTATAATGTCCTATATAATGACCTGTTTTATACACTCTTCTATAATTACCTGTCTTAAAGGTCCTTTATTGACCAGTTTTATAAGGTCCTTTATAATTACCTGCTTTATATAAGGCTTCTCTAGTTACCTGTTTTATAAGGTTCTCTATAATTACCTGTTTTATAAGGTCCTTTATAATCACCTGTTTTATAAGGTTCTCTATAATTACCTGTTTTATAAGGTTCTCTATAATTACCTGTTTTATAAGGTCCTTTATAATTACCTGCTTTATAAGGCTTCTCTAGTTACCTGTTTTATAAGGCTCTCTTATACAATTACCTGTTTTATAAGGCTCTCTATAATTACCTGTTTTATAAGGTTCTCTATAATTACCTGTTTTATACGGTCCTCTATAATTACCTGTTTTATAAGGTTCTCTATAATTACCTGTTTTATAAGGTCTTTGCAGCCACTGTGCCAGTTTGATGAGTAATGCACTTTAAGTGTTGTAAACATTTGCTTGGCTTCGTGAATGGAGGTGCTGCTGTGAATATCATAAGGTCGCTGCAAAGTTAAACAAATGTCAGGATATTCAATTTTATTTATTGCACTATTGAATTATATATTAGTACATTCAATATGCATTATAAAACTACCAGCTTAATTCATGTTGAATTATCAGATGGGAGATTTTCCATGGAAAATTCTGAATTATTTTAAACTACTCATTAGAGGTTAATAACTTTGACCTTGATTTTTCATTTACATTTTAATTAAGCACTATTGGACAGATTAGATCAAGGAGAGAAAACATGTCCAGGACAATAAAGTGATATAACACATGAGATGAAGGGACAGTTAGACTGATTACTATGTGGCATCAGCACAGCTTTTAATACAGCCCCAGTGAAGATTTACATGCATCATTCTATACATTACACAGTAAAACTTGGCAGATACAATGAATTAGGTTTATAACGAAGCAAAATCGCATGTCCCTTGCACTTCCTAAGCGTGTTTTATTGTATACTATGAACTTACTTTTATTCATTTGCAAGAAATTTTCGTGATAACTTTGTCTTCAAAAATATCCAATACCATGTGCCAGTACTTAAATTCTAAGGTATTCCATTTTCCAGCTAATCTAAATTTACATGTATGTTGTTTGTAGTCCAGTATCAACTGCTCATGGTTTCTTTATTAATTTGGCCCAGAATAAAACTCACAACTACTGTTACATGTAACGTATTATATTTGGCGTGTACGATATTTGGCGGAAATCAATTTTTGAACAAGTTGGCGTTGATTTAAATTAGCGTATTCCTGAGTGTGACTATTCTTATACATATATGCATGACATTGAGCGATGTACTTGATTTAGCGGAAGCTGCTTTGCACCAAAAGCACTAAAAAGAATAAACAGCCAAATGTAGTATGTTTACAGTATTCATAATATTAAAAATGTATTCTTTATAGTGTTTAGTATTTACTTTCAAACATTGATTTCATAAATATTTAATTATATATCAGTTACGAGCAATTCAATTGCCATGTACATAAGGTTATAAATTTAGAGCAATGTTATTTTGCTTTTCTAAATGTTTGTATTCTGAATCTAATCATAGCTAGTTTACATATATGAAAAGAAAAAAAATTCAAGCACATTTTAATGATGTTGTTGTTGTTTTGTTATTTTTTAAAAAGGCTTGATCGAAAAAATAAGTCACTGTGAACCAGTTTATTCCCAGTAAATCACAAAATAAAGGCGCTGCAACTTAAATTTGGTTCAATTTATGGAGCAAAGGATTAGATATCGAAATTCTGGACTATAAGTATCAATCTTTATACAGTAAAACATGGTTATAGCAAACAATAGCTTATAATGAATTGACGCTTACAGTAAAGTGATTTTCATTCCCCATGACTTTATTACATGTTGTACTTATTTTACGCGAGTACTTAATTCCGTGATTCAACGGTTTTGAATCAAATCGCAGGAATATCAAAGAATATAAAAAGCAAACTCCGCATTTTTTATCATAATTCCAAACAGTTTACATCTGTCTGAAAAATTAAAGCGAGATTTTAAAATCTCTGAGATGTGCCTCTTGCAATTTTATGCGGATATTTATTTCTGACACGTTTAATTAGGAATTTACAGTTTAATGAATTAATATAACTAAATAAAATTGCCCATTCCTGGGGCTTTGTTATTAATAAGTGTGTTTTTACTGTACCAGGTAAATGCATATTTTAGATTGGTGTTTTAAGTAATACTCTTAAACCTGTCATGCTGAACTGGTAACTTGTTCCAAACACTGACTATTACATGTGTATCATCATCAGGAAAAATCAGATTTTCTTCTGAAAATCCTAACATATTTTAAACTTTTGTACCTCAACATTGCAAACTGTATGTGCCACTGATTAATTAATAAAATGGATGTTTGTCACAGGAGAGCCGATACAAATCACAAGTAGGGTCAGCGAATAAAAGCATTTTTGTGACTAAGAATGAAAGTTGTTTGATAACATTTCACTACATATAATGGTAAGAAAGGAAACCAGTAATTCAACTGGCTGCAATATTGATTTTTACTGTTCCAAGATGACATGCACAAAAAAAAAAGAAAAAAGAAAAAAAAGGCTGAAATTTAATTCACATTCGTCTGAAATTAGACATCTAAAACTTAAATTAAGTTTTGTTTTGTGAAAATTCTTTAAAATTTTTCTCAAATAGAACAATCAAAATATTGATTTTGCAAAACTCAGGAAAAAATAATTTGTAAGAATTAATTCTTAGCTAACGATACCTTGCACTCAATGGCTCATGCTAGCTGTCACAGTGAAAAAACCCTTTTTTTAATGATTAACTTTTCTCTGCAATCAATTTTTGATGAGCATTGCTAAGCTTAAGATACAGCCTTCTCCATTTTTAACATCTCGCAATGTCTGAAATCCAATAAATTGTCTTGCTCTTGTTATAACTCGCCATCCCCAATCCTACTTCGTCAATGCAATAATGACTTGTGAGGACATTTGTAGAGACGCAGCCACACTTGTTAGCAACATATTCTTTTTCTGGGTTGCTAGGGTTACAATTAACTATGTATAGCAGCTAGCTTGCTTAACATCATCCATAAAACAATAAAATTCTCTCTCGGAATGATTGTCATCATCATATCCACTTCGAACAACAAAGAAAGCATTTTATTATTTAATGTTTTTATCTTTCCATTTCCATTTTAGCTTACCAATTTGTGTCAGTAGTAGTAAATAAGGCTTCAGGTGAAAAAATCTTGAACAGGTTACTTGATACCAAATATAAGGTAAATGCAAAATAAGGAATAGTGAAGTCAACTTAAGTCATAAGGAACTTGAACTGCTATCACCAATGGGTATCTTTATACCGGTATACAACATATGATAACAATATCATGCTCTGTCAGTTTCTTTGAGAATGAGCCCAACACAAAATAAGGAACATATAAAGTCAAGGCCATTGGGAAGGTCAAGGTCAGAAAATTTAGACACATTTAAATTGCTCCCACCTAATATGTGTATCTTTGCACTAAGTTTGATGAAAATAATCTTAGACTTAAAACATTTTCTTCAAAATTGCATGCTTTAAATGCAGAAAATATAACAGACAAACAAAATGACAAAGAGGGATGGAAAATCACCATATCACCCTCTATGTACTCCAATCACTTGCATGGTGGAGCATAAAAAACAAGTATTTAACAGGTTATGAAAAATAAAACCAGATTGATCAATCTAGTACAGTGATGAAATATCCCTCCCCTTATTTGGTGTGTCATATATTACAGCAATTAATTGCACTACTTGTTTGCTCACTGTCCCTGGAGATTTATTCTATTCACATCAAAAATAGACCATGATCAATTCTGTATCTATTTATCACTTAAGGGTGATTTCAGTGACCTTGTGACAGTAAAACATTATTGAAAATGAAAGGCACCTTGAAATATATTGTGCATTTTACAGGCAAAAATTGAAGTTAAAAGTATTATTGTTATAAATGGTGAGTTGGCATAAATATTTTAAGAATTGCAAACAAATTTGTGTCACAATCACTTAATTGTCCACTATAAACTAATAAATTTCACTGTCATAAAGTCAAGATACAGTACTTTGCATTTATACACTACAACTGAACAAAAATCTGAACATGGTTGAAAACCAGAGGCCCATAGACCACATCACTCACCTGAGGAACAATAGGTATCATGACAAAATCAGCTTAATAGAGTCATAATACAAACTACTAGACTCTGGTCAATGTAGTTTAATACATGATGATGATGTATAAAAAAATCCATTTTCCCCTGGATATTCTAATTTTTATTATCATTAGTCCCTTTTCTAACAGGATGATTTTATAGTCATAACAAATGTTGAGCATTGCAGTTCTCAACAAGATCCTAAACAATTGTTTTTTATGTATGGGATACATGTATAAACCTACATGAAACTCTGAACTCCTTGTGAGACCCAAGAATCATCCTGGGGCCAAAGTCAACACAATTTTAAAGAATTGCCTGGCTGATTAGTTTCTGAGAAGAAGATTAACTCTATGTAGATTTCGACCCCCCATTGTGGCCCCACCATACCCCAAGGGGGGTCATGATTTTTACAACTTTGAATCTACACTACCTGAGGATGCTTCCACACAGGTTTCAGCTTTCCTAGCTACTTAAGTTCTGAGAAGAAGATCTTTAAAGATTCACTCTATATATTCCTATGTAAAAATTTGACTCCTCCCATTGTAGCCCATCCCTACCCTTGGGGTCATGATTTTCACTACCTGAGAACGCTTCCACATAAGTTACAGCATTTCTGGTTAATTAGGTTCTGAGAAGAAGATTTTTTAAGTTTGATCTATATAATTATATTCCTATGTAAAAATTGGACCCCCCATTGAAGTCCCACCCTTGCCCCAGGGTTCATCATTTTCAAAACTTTCAATCTACACTACCTCAGGATGCTCCCACACAACTTTCAGCTTTCCTTGCTAATTAGTTTCTGAGAAGAAAATTTTAAAAGATTTACTCTATATATTCCTAAGTTCAAATCTAACTCCCCCCCCCCCCTTGTGGCCCTACACTACCCCCTGGGTCATGATTTTCACAACTTTGAATCTGCACTACCTCAGGAAACTTCCACACAAGTTTCAGCTTTCCTGGCATGATGGTTCTTGAGAAGAAGATTTTTGAAAATTTCTCAAATATTTTCAAATAATTCCTAATTAGTTCCCCTTGAAAAAGGGTGTGATCTTTGATTTTCACAACTTTGAATCCCCTTTGCCTATGGATGCCTTGTGCTAAGTTTGGTTGAAATTGGCCCAGTCAAGTTCTTGAGAAGATGTTGAAAATGTGAAAAGTTTATGGACAGACGGACGACAGACAAAATGTGATCAGAAAAGCTCACTTCTGCTCTAAGCTCAGGTGAGCTAAAAATAAATAAATATCAATATCAAATTAATTAATATCTGGGTAGATTGCAATCTTTAAGTACAAGGAAACCAAACAGGAATCTTGATTCAGGAAAATGCATCATTTTTGATGATATTCAGAGTATGATTTCAACTAAATGTAACCAATGTAACCATGTAATGTAACCCCCCCCCCTCCCCACCCTCCCAAAAAAAACTTTCCCTTCAAGATAGATTGCTTTTTTGAATAAAAATGTCATTGCCAAACATTATTAATTTCAGTCACATTCAAAAGTGCTTTGTCATCCAAAACTAATCTAACATCTTAACTGTCAATTACTGGCTAAATACGAGATTGGAACATCCCCATTAGTGTCTAGTCAGTAGCCAATCAAAACGGCATTTGTCAAGTCAGCTTCCGTTGGTAATGACCAAAAAAAATAAAAGACAAAAATCTCTCGTCACAAAAACAACTTAGCTAAATCGATGAGTAGTAGTCTTGAAGGAGCTCTTGAAGCAACTTATGGCACCATTTATAAGACAGTGTTAAGCCTGCTTTTGCCTCTTGTTTGCTAATGATCCACTAACAAGCACTACTTTTATACTTAAGTCTACAGTCAGCAATCTAGACCAGTGCTACTAAAAATTGACAATACATTGTTAGATCAAAAGTAATGTATAGTACATGCATATTTGTATCTGCGTTACTAGTTCTGATCGTAGCTTCCATTGTTAGAAGAAATTTTAAAGTAAAAGTTAGATCAACTTTATATAAAAAATGAATTATTCATTGTTTTGAAAAATCTTAATAGTATTGTTTTCAATTGTAATTTTTCATAATTTGGTAAGTAATGATCTAAACATTGCATGCTTTAGAAGTCAAAATCAGACTTCTTTTCTGGAAACAAAATATATATGACTGTGTAAATTCTTCGAATCTTCAAGTCTGTCAACAGATTCTAAGGTCAATGTGTACTTTAAACCTTGATTCTCTAAACTCACTTTAATAATGGGTAAAGACACTTTAGATAATTACTCAGTGCTTCTAGCAATATATTTAGATTGCTGCCAATATTAATCAACATGCTCAAAAGTGATTCCACTAGAGAAATATCAACACAAAAAAGGCATTTCTATCATTTTAGTTCAGATCATTTCAATACCCTTTATATAAGAAATTAACCCAGAAACAAAAAAAATTAAATAGAATCTTTTTAAATTATGACTCATAAATTTGATGTAAATATTGTTTGTCCATCTATCAAAATGGGGCCCACTGATTACAAAGCTGTGAAACACGTTATTGCATGTATAAACTCCAATATCAAATTTTTACTTCAGCCCTAAAAATACCTATTTGGTCTCAAATTTTCACTTTTATTCATACACATTAGTCCCCTTTGCAACAGGTTTCACAGGGGGATATAAAACATAATTACTTGTCACAATATACTTTGAAATATTTGACCTGAGAACCAAGAAAGTAAATTTTTCTGGCCTTATCGACAGGCTTGGTCATAATAATGGCCCCTTTTGGTGCTTTAGATAATGTTGACTCCGTCTGTTTTATTGTCGTTTGACTGTACAATGTCTGATCATGCTGATGCCATATGATTCAAGGAATGCCTGAAAATCACTTCATACATGCAATGACTGTATTAAGGCTTAAATTTGTGAGACCTTGCCAAATAGACAGCAAATTCTTGTTAATATACTATTTAATAGTGAACTTCTGCCAACAACAGTAACTTCTATATCTCACAAATTAATTCAGCATGGCTGGGCATTACTTGAAAATTAGAACATTTTATATAAAAAAAAAAAAAAAAGACTTGATATATGATAAGATAGCTTTCTATATTTAACTAAGAGACCAATGTTTAAATAAACCACCGACATTCTCAGATTCAGCAGCAGCTGTTTGCAGTCCAGTTCCCTGGCCAGGAATGACCTGATAAGTTTCCACCCATCAACATCTCATAGGCACACCTTAAAAGGACCCTACTGTATTTTTATCAGACGGGGTTATAAGAACCTCGTAAGTTGTTAGAACTTTTGTTCGAACCATCTGTATATGTTTATGCAATAAAATATGTTCAAACCAAGTTTCTCATTGACACATCCTCATCTCTAAGACTATGCAACACTCATACATCCCATTAACTACCTGTCCCATTACAACAGTACATTCTCATAGGCACCCCCTCCACCCAGGGACAACCAATAACTTATCTGATCACTTACCCGTCCCCTCAGCATCTCGTAGGCACACACCCCCAGTGACCACCAATCAACAGCAAAGCTGTAGCCAGGGCACTCATCTAATGCACAGGCGAAAATCTCAGGGGCTAAAATATAAACAGTATTAAGTATATTACTGTGACTCCCTGAAATTATCTGCTTTCCAGCTTGACCCCTTCAACCATAATGATATCAATGATAAAGGAACTCTAAGAGAGAACTGAGCAACTGCTGAATACAGCTTGGTGAACAATTAGTGGTGCCCTTACATTGAGAGAGGACACACTGAGAACACAAGCAACAGTGAACAAGTGCTTGGACTTTGACCTTTCACACCAGCAATTGTTCAAACCATAACCCTTCAGTCAAACTAGATTTCCTGTTTCTCGTGCAAGGTGTCCTACTACAGCTTATATCATATACAGTAACCATTACTATAACTTACTGTAAACGTACAATACTGTTGATTCCTTATTTTACGCGAGTACTTAATTCCGTGATTCAACGGTTTTCCATTAAATTGCGAGAACATAAAATCGTGAAAGTCGAAATTTTAGCATAGTTTCATGTAGTTTACATATGTTTGAAAATTAAAATCGAGATTTTAAAATTCGCGAGACGGGCTTCTCGCGATTTTATGCGGATATTAATTCCTCGCGTTTAATTAGGAATTTACAGTATTTAGCATGTACAATATTTTGCAGAATATGACTTGTCAACAAGTTAACGTGGATTTGATTTAGCGCATTTCTGAATGTACATATTATTTTACTTACAGTAAAGCTCGTTTAGTACGAACAGGGATATAGCAGATTTCTCGGGTATAGCGATGTTTTTTTGAGTTCCTTGTAAAATTCTTATAATAAGAAATCTTTGCAAAACTTTAGGGTTATAAAGAATTCTGATATAACAAATTGACGGATACAGTGAACTGATTTTGAATCCCATAGAGATAAATAATAATGAAATTTAACAAATTTGTTTACAGTTAAAAAAAGTTTGCACTACCATTTAACATTATAGTTTGAATGAATTTATTTTTGCATAAATTTTTCAATTTACAATCCGATTTTTAAAAGTATCAAAAGAATGTTTTTTCATTCTAAGCCTCAATTAGCAAAAATTTTAGTCTGGTTAAAGAAAACATGTATATAGTGAATTCGCTATAAAAATTATTACGAATTCGTTATACGGATATAACGAAATACGGATATAACGAAGTAAATCCATTGGTCCCTAGGACTTTGCTATAACCGGGTTTTACTGTATATATTTAACATTAGGCCATGTACTTGATTTCGCGAACGCCGTTTTCCGCCAAATACGCTAAATAGATTACACAGCTAAATGTATTACGTTTACAGTATTAGGTTTTTAAAAGTAATTTCAAAGGGCAACAACTCAAAATATTTTAAGTACTTACCTAATGCAGTTCATGCATTAAATATTTTGAAATGTCAAGATGAGTAGGTGACCATATTGCCGAATATTAATTCTCACACAACCGACATACAAATATATCAGGAACGTGTCATGTTTAAAAAAACGAAAGTGTTTTCATTCTTCCCGCACTTACCCATATAAGGAGTGGTGCCTGACATGGAGGTAGCTAGCTGATTGTCCGTGGTCAAGGTAGCAATGTTGAAGTCTGTGATGTGAACATGACCTGCAGACAACAAATAATCTTTAAATAATAGTAACATGTAATAGAATAAAATAAATGAAGGGGTGATGGTGTGGCAAGGATTCATGTGACACAATCGGCAGAGGCTTAGAACGAAAGTCCAGTTCCATTGTTGGGAATCTATGACTTTTCACTTGACCAATTCATTGATCTTTGAAATTCCTTTTACTAATGAATATTTTTCATTTTCGATCCTCAAATGAATGTATGTATAAACATGCTGTTTTCTGTAAGCAATACACCATTGGTGATATTTCCATTGCAAAAGTGTAAAGAAACAAATCAGAAGAAAGCAAGAACTATTCATGTAATCAAGAGAAGTGTATTGAGCTGATCCATGATAAAGCTTGTGTGAGAGTGGCATAGGTTTTGAACTGTGATAATCGTATGCATGGGTTATAATGATGAAAATGAATTATAATAATGCAAATTCTATTCAATATACCAGTACCTATCATTTGATGGGGGGGGGGGGGGGGGGGGGTAAAATTCATCTGTTTTTGGGGCAATCTCATCCACACACAGATCCCATTACCATAGTTTTTGACAGACACCCTTATTATTAAAGTTCATAGATGAATTGAGAACAACATATATGAATTCAAAGAAAATGGTCAACAAATGAAATTCCTTACTTATTAACCTTTTTTTAAAAATCTATAGAAACATAAAAATTGTCCCCTATATATGAAAAAATATGATTCCCAACATCTTTATTCATAGAAGTTGGAGAATTGGTAATTTTTTATTTTTTTTAGGGGGGGGGGGTGAAGAAAATGAGGCTATAAGGCAGATTTAATCCTCTATCCATTCAATCAAGCTATTAACCAATGCCTTTTCTTAAAACCTGTCCATCAGAAAGACTCAATTTCCAGAACCCAAAGAACAAAGATTGGATTAATAATGGTCGTCTGGTCCCCCATTTACAGTTCTTCCATGATGAGTGACAGCAAGACCAGACATGTCCAATCCAATATCTGAAGCGGTCAATTTAGCATTTTATGTTCCTTCTTGGGGCGCCAAATGTCGGGGGAATGTTTGTCCCGGGAATCAATATAGCATACAGAGACCAGGCGACAATGCCGCAAGACATATTGCTGTCTTCATTTCTTTTGACAGGGGCCATTTCTTGTGTTTCTTTGCAAAGAGACACAGATTATCAGTTTTCCAACATTTCAATCAATTTTTATGAAACTTGACATGTCATCATTAATAATTCATCTCCAGCTCTGAGTCTCCTACCGAATTACTTTTGAGCGATATGATATTTATTGATTCCTTGAATAAAATACAGACTTTTCTTTATTCTGAACAGATTAATGTTGATTCAAAACTGTTCAATGGCTGTTATTATTTGTTATTATTTGTGACAATGTTGTTGTAGAAAAACCAATGTTTCAATAGTTACCAATGTGACAGTTGCAATTGCTAAAATTCAAACTGTTTTTATTAGTTTTTCAGCATTTTGGTTTTTACAAATAATGAATTTTTGTAGGACTTTCATCAAATCAAGATGGAGGTGCATAGTACTAGGATAGAGTACTAAATATGCGCCTCCATCTTGATTTGATGAAAGTCCTACAAAAATTCCATTTCCTCTCTTAAATCAACACAACAGCATTGTGTATTTGACTTTATTAATAAGAATCCTATATACAGTAAAACATGCTTATAGCAAAGTTCCAGGGGCCAATGAATTTACTGCGTTATATCCGTAATTCGTCATATCCGTATAACAAATTTTTTAATAATAACTTTAGCAAATTTACTATAAATAAATTATATATATATGTTTTTTTTCACTTTACAAACTGTAAGAAAATTTGCAATAAAAGTGTTAAATTTTGATATTATTCACAGTGTTAAATTTTGCTATTTTTCACCTCTATGGGACTCAAAATCAGTTCGCTATATCCATAAATTTGTTGCATCCAAATTCGTTATAACCGTAAAATTTTGCAAAGATTTGTTAAGAATTTTATCAGGGACTCAAAAAACTTTGCTATATCCAAGATTTTGCCATGTCCGTTTTCGTACTAAACAAGTTTTACTGTACATTCCAGTAAATCTCAATACCTCCGACTAAAATTTAATTCTGGAACAAAAAGATTTAGTAGCGCAATCTGTGATCTTAAGGGACACATCATTACAGGACAGATTGTAACACAATACTCGGAAGCAGACACAAACCAATCAAATTCAACTTAACATTCAAATCATTCCATCTAAAAGCATATAATCTATTGCATATTTTCATCCCTCATCTTCTAATTCTTGCAGTTGAGCTTAGCGAGGTCTTTGATGAATGATGTTATAAAACAAGTAATGGCTTAAGGGGAATCAGGGATTATGCAATACCCAGACTCTACACTACTGCACAGTTCTCCTGGGGATGTTATCTACTTTAGACAGAAGCTGTATAAAATACATTAAGCATCAGTCCCTTGGACCTTCCGGAAACGCAGTTCTCTTAGCAATACAAAAAAAACCCCGATCTAATGCTTCTCTTAACTTCACATCTAAAAATCAAAATGTGAACTAATGAAATCAACATGTTCCACCAAATGGACATCTGCTTCTATGATAAACAGATAATAAAACATATGAAAGAAACTTGATGTAATAAATGGTTGCCCTTAGATGATGGAATATCTGTCTCGGAATCCCCTTTTTACAGCCTAAATGAAAGAATTGGATTAATAGAGTTTTTCCAAATAAATAGAACCATTTTAATAAGACCTTGGACTTTCGGTGGGACAAAACTATCTATTTCTTGAATCAAAACAAGTTAAAAATGACACTGGTTTCTAGCGAAAGATGCACAGATCGCATACTCTTAGCTCAAAAGCCAGACAAATCTTGTTGATTTCAAAGAGCCATGGCTGAGTGGCCTACAATGAAATAGACAGGCCTATTTTACATTGCTGTTTGACACAACTACCCAAAGTCCAAGCTCTTGTTAAAATGGTTCTAAATATACTTTTACATTTTGTGGCAAGTTTTTTGACACTTTCTTCTTAGAGATTTTAAAATCTCAGTGACTGAAAAGCCAATCTACAACTGCAATGGTGGGTGGTGGTGGCGGTGGTGGGGTACATGTACTATGTATGCAATATGGGAAAAAAGAGACTTGGTGTGGAAAATAAATATTAATGTTTTTTAATAACTTGTTTATTCATAATCTTTTTTCTTTTTTTTACATCTGTGCTTTTTCCATAATGATTGTCTTACCTTCCTCATCCAGTAAGATGTTGTCAGGTTTTATATCCCTGTAAAACAGAAGAAAAAAATCATTAAATACTGGTAACTTAAACATACCTTGGAGCTAAAGAAAAGCTATCTTTTCTAAAATTCAACCGAATGAAATTTCTTATTGCAAACAATCATATCAACAATCTCATAATTTTACTGCTATCATCACAAAAATGGAAACTTCAAAATTCAAAATACATGACATTAAGAACCATTTTGTGACTATATACAGTTCTAGTGACTTTAAGGACAACTTCTTTTTGAGGAAGGAGATAACTCTTACTGAGATGAATTATTTATTGATCTTTCTGTCACCCGTTCTCAGCACAATATGATTTCATTAATAAATGTGTGCACTGCAGTAACAATCAGGTTTACTTTGAATAATAATAATGTATCATTATCAAAGCAGAGATTTAAGTACAAATATGCAGGTTTAAAGTTTGAGATGCTGCATGTTAAAAATGTTTCCTTGTACCTTAATTCATTTGAACAAATGTTATAGATAGACTTTTATGAGTGTTGACGGGGATTTTCAACCTTAAATTATCTCACAACAATATATTAAATTAAAATGGATGCTGAACAGTGTTATAAATTGTTTTATCCCCAAGTGTGATCTATTTCTGGGTGTACTTTTGCGAAATCGTTCTCCATATTAAAACACCCACAAAGACAAACAGGAGTAAGGAAAAAAATGCAATTTAGAACAATGGGAAGCTGGAATCCTTCACTGAAATTCCTTGGAATGACAGGTTCAATATTTTCTCATTTATCGCGATAGAGCACTTTTACGCTTTCAATATCTTGATCGTTTAATATAATTTTAAGTTCAGCTGAATGGTTCCTGAATGGTCTTGAATTTCGTTACGTATCGATATTAGATATAATCAAATAATTCTACATTTCCTAAAGGCTTTGAAATGACGTTGATAAAAAAATCTTTCAGCAGGAATTTCTTTTGACCAAAATGTGGCTCCTCATACTTTATACAGGCCATTACATTAACAGTAAATATCGTAACAACATCTCTATGTCAAGGTCGCTAAGCACATTACAGAAGTCAATGGGACAAAGGTCACTGACTTAGTACATGAACTATATTCACTCAGTTGATTAACATCAATCTTATAAATATAACAGTAATACAATCAGGGGCTCGATGTGGTGGTTTCTCAATGAATGCATACATTGTGTCATTAAAGCAGATGTTTGTGCATACATTCACCAATCAGTATTGACCTATGTTAGGTGTAGGTGGCTACAACAGAGGACAAGTCTAAATGATTAGCAGGGCTTCACAATCCAGCTCTCTTGATACTTCCTCTTAATAAACTGACTAAAGTTATTGATATCCAATTTAAAAATTCTCTGAATACAGCAATCTAATTAAAATCAGATCCTTCATGCTCTCGTATTTGATATGTCGCTGTGAGCCTCAATTAATGTTATTGAAAGAAACAATTTTTGGAAAAAATGCATGGCCAGTTGATTTCAAATGAAAATTAAGATTCCCATTCAGTACAAGTGTGGAAGAAGGCCAGGGTACTGGATGTCAGTGAAAGGCAAAATATTCAAATTAGTTTAATTAATTTTACTATGCCATACACTATGACCTTTAACCTTGATGAATGACCTTAACTCTTTTTTTCTTAAAATATATTAAATCTCCATTTTTGTCTTAAGATTGAATAATATTCATATGCAAGAAACAATTTTCTTTCATCCTCCTTGCAAACTTTCCCCTACAATTGTATTTGTCTTCCATAATTAATTTACCAATACCTGTGTACCATACATGTTCTTCTTACCTGTTTAAGATTAATAGAATCATTCATTCACGGTCTAGACCATGAATATTGGGACCAAGGTGGAATTTTACTATCCCCCATGAGTATGTAATGAATCATTTTTCTTGCATTTATTTACATGAAAAACGATGTTTGACAACTTTCTCTTTTGACGTTTAAAAGTGTATATATTTCAGTTTATCCCGCCATGCGCTACAAATAGTGCAAGTGAAGAAGAGAGCATACGAAAATATTTTCAATGAAAATATGATTGAGTTGTAGTCAACTAAGCAAAATAATGACTTAAAGATTAGCTAATTCCATCATTTATCATTTTCTTGTAACAAACGATGTTTGTTTTTCATTTTACAGCGGCGTAGTAATACACAGTGTAAGACAGAAAAATCTCACACTGCTGTCTTACACTGGAAAAACCGATCTCACTCCAATGATTATGCGAGAAATACTTTTTCTGAGATAGTCCAGCACTTATGCTTTCTCACGAACTAAATTTGGATGTTTTCCCCCATTTTCTCCCTAGATTTTCCCCATTGTATTTTTTCTCCTAGCATTGTATTTTCCAGTACCTGCGAATGATATACTAAATTCTTCCTGAGATAATTCAGTGCTAAGGCTGTCGATCTAACAGACATATAGTTGAATGCCTTAACCTCTCCCTTTCCCCTATTAGGTATTTTATCAGTACCTGTGAATGATGTACTTCTTCCTGAGATAATCCAGTGCTAGCGCTATCTCACAGACGTACAGCTGGATGTGGCTCTCTTCAAACCTGACCTCCTGCTGAATGTGGAACCGTAGGTCTCCCCCCAAAAGTAGGTCAACAACCATGAACATGTCCTCCTCATCCTGGAAGGTGTACCAGAGGTTGACCAGGAAGGGATGGTCCAGGGACGATAGGATCTCCACCTCTCGGAACACGTTCCGGACTGCATCTTTCCTGACACACATGGCCTTGTTCATGTATTTCATTGCGTACATTTTCTTGTTGTCCTTTTTCTGGACTATACAGACCTGAGAAAAAGTGTTGAAACAACTTTACTACACTGAAATTCATCTACAGTATACTGTAGATTACTTAATTCTATCACAGTTTCATGTAGTTTGCATATATGTCAGAAAGCAAAGTTTCAAAATTCATGACATTTGTTTCTCAGGATTTTATGCGGATATTTATTCCTCATGTTTAATAAGGAATCTATAGTCATTCAGCTATGAACTAGACTCTTTTAAAAATCTCGAGCAAATATTTCCAGATTACAAAAAGGGAGATAAATGGAGAACTTTATTAATGGATTAAAAGATGCTTAGTTACCATGGTTACCTGATAACACTCAGAAAATATATGTAAATAAATGTTTAATCTATTTAACAGCATCTTTTTATACATTATGTACAGGTGCATTATTTTAAGAGAACATGAGTATTTCATACTATGTCATTGCGTGAATTTTCCTAGCTGACGTTGTACATGTAATATCTTATCAACTTTTGGTCGTTGATTTATTCTGACATTTGATGTGCTTTCTTTTGTTTAACAATTTTGTATCAATGGGGTTAGCTTTGTGACATATACAGTTTAAATTAGCTACCTTTCCAAAGCTCCCCTTGCCTATGGCCCTCAGAATTTGAAAGTGGTCAAAATTCACTGAAAAGAAAAAAGTAACAGACATTATTTTGGGTGCTTTTGATTACATTATCAAAATTAAGATGGCAATATTTGTTCATTATGGTGAGATAAAATACTCTACAATAATGGTCTGGTATTTTTCTTCTACTAATACCGCTAACACAAATCAATCAGGTTTGTCAGTAAAGTTGAACTCTGCTCTGCCTGTATTGCCAAGCTGAGCCATTTCAATAATCAGGTATGAAACACTAGCTGCAGAAATGTAACCCTATCCCAATTTGTTTGTTTCATTTGTTTTTGTTTTTTGTTTTTTTGCTTTTTTTTTTTTTTTAGATAAAAGATCAGAGAGGGCTATTATTATAATACACTCACACAATGAACTGAATATAACTGTTAATCAACATTCCATTCTCATCTACACGGGTGTGACAGCCAACTGTGCCTCACTTAAAAGCATTCATATAATTTCACCTTGGTTTTTAAAGAAAACAATCACATTAAATTCATTTCAAATAAATTTCATATCTCAAAATTTTCTCAATCAGTTTATATATTTTTTTCACAAATTCCTCTGCCACATATGATTTTTTAAAAGAAATTATAGCAATTTAGACTTAAAGACAATCATTTCAAATCAAACTTGTCACAGTGAACTTAAGATTGACCTTAGTGAACTTTAACCTTTTAACATTTCAAATCAAACTTGTCACAGTGAACTGAAGATTGACCTTAGTGAACTTTAACCTTTAAACATTTTAAATTAAACTTGAACTTAAGATTGACCTTAGTGAACTTTAACCTTTTAACAGTCCATAGTACTGGAGTACAAGGATTTCTTTCTTTTTTTTGTTTTTTAAATAAAAAAAACCAACTTACAAATACAGACCTTTTTTTTTTCACTTTATATAAACACAATTGACTTAAAAGAATGATTGTAAAAACATACTGCTCCATGATCACTCCTAGCAACAAGGCTTTAACCTTGATGACCCCTGACCTAAAGTTTACAGGGGACTTGATTACAGGTCATGGTCAACCTCTTACTATTATATAAAGTTCCCTCAATATATTGGTAGAATAACTTATGGTCCTCTGACCAAAGTACACATAAAAGTTATGACAACATTGTAACCTCTTCTTCAAAAATTACAAAATTGGCCTGGATAATTTAATTTGACCTTGATTAAGGTGACTTACTAAGCTCCAAATCTGTACCACAACTGTGAAAAAAAAGTGTAAATTGTCAAAAAAAACCACCAGCTGGTTTCTGGTTGAACTATAAATCTCTCTGAATCACATGACTCTCTGTAGAGTAAAACCTTAGTTTGCCTACAGTTACTATCTAATTTTCATGTTTACAAATGCTTTGTATGGATTTGCCAAACAAAGCTATCCAAACAAATCTTCTCGTTTACAGATACAATAATAATGAGATTTATAATATTGATGAAAATCCTTCATAATGGAAAGTCACTGGTAGTTTTCCGTACCATTAAATCCTGATTCATCACCGTCTTTCACTATAATGAAGAGAGGGGCTAGCTTTTACCAGATCTCTTATAATGTTTTACTAATTATGAGGGACTTTGTTTAAGCAGGTTGGAATCATCTTCCCGTTAATTCTTCTTTTCCCCCCTCCATTCTCCCATTACACAAACCATCTAATCTGGTTATTAAAAACTGAAGTCGAAAAATATGAGATATAGAATCAATTTATAATGGAGATTTGATTATTCCTAGAAACTGATTTAGCTGTTCCTTCACCTGTTGATGAAGTAGCACGTCTCTTAAGAAAACAAACTGGGTTTTTGGTGCCTAAAATGAAGATTTCCCATCGAACCTTAACGGAGATGATCTGTATAAAATGCGTAGTAAGTCAAAAATAAATAAATTGTCTGTTTCTGTTTCCTCATCAAACTATAAATCAAAGTAAAAGAAGACTAAAGACATTTTGGCTTTTTTTTTGGGGGGGGGGGGGGGGGGAGGGGGGAGGGGGTTAATATTTTAAGTATCACATTTAAACAGCAAGATAAATGACATAAAGTAAAGGCAAATAGGGCATTAACTATGAAAATTAATAATTTACCATATCTTTGTTTTTTTTCCGCATGTCACAAAATTTGCGAAAATGGGGAAAATATGTAGGAATTTTAATTTTGCGACAGTCACTTTAAAAGTTTCTTATAGAAGATAATACAAGATATAATTTCTGCGTATTCAATATTTTGCGATTTGAAAGAGATCGAGAAAAGGGCGAAAATTAGATCATAGCAAAAATTACCAGATATACAGTATTGTCTTTTCTGAAGTCTTTCAGTTCCAAGCTCCCATCCCAATCATCTTTCCAAAATTATCAAGTTTAAAATATTCTACTATAACATTATTATCATAAAATTATTTCATAATATATCAACCTCCTTTAATAACTGAAATATGTCAAAAGACAATTTGGAAAGATTGTAATGCTTCCTTTCTTTGCTCATAAAGATACATCAATGCAATGATAAATCAATGATAAATCAATAGAACGTTCACACCCTTGAATTGATTCAAAGATTCAAGCTGTGGGCAGCAAGTTTCATTAGACGCAGTTGCCTACATTGACACAATAGATTAAAAGTTTTAAAATATACTGGCACATCGAGTTTGTTTAAAGTCTACGTACATTGATTTATGTCTCCCAGGCTAATTGGATCTAGCTTCCAATCCCCAGACAGAAATTTGTCTCCTTCACTGCTTAAATCAATGCCTCAAATACAACCTCTGCTATTATAATTACAGGAACTTTATGTGGGGGTTTTCTTTTATCATGATCATTGCAAAATATAAGAAATTTCCTTCATTAATAGATAAAAAATGTCTTTATGTGGGGGAATTCTTTTGTCATAATCATTGTTAAAAAAGATGAAAAAAGATGAAATCTCCTTCATTAAGATAAAAA
This sequence comes from Magallana gigas, assembly GCF_963853765.1. Lineage (NCBI taxonomy): Eukaryota > Metazoa > Mollusca > Bivalvia > Ostreida > Ostreidae > Magallana > Magallana gigas. The sequence continues at coordinate 41,065,233 of NC_088860.1, forward strand.
ATACAAAGTATTATTAGAAACGTTATTTAAGATATCATCATCATCATCATCAATCTTGTAAGTATTTAAAACAATACTGATGAAATATTTAACCCATAACTGTGTTACAGTTTTGCTTCCTTTTTTCCGCTTGATTCTGTGAAAATTACTTTTTTAGCATATTTTTGCAGATAAAAGAATTTCGATCTCCATGTACACACACACACACACACAAAAACTCCCCCCAAAATACCCCAATTAACAGCATACATACTGGTACATATATATATACTAATGTTTCACCCACACATGGACTATTCTGTAATTACAGTGGACACAATGTAATGGATCAACAATCCACTCCTTTTATCAATAACCTTACTAATGATATATAGACCATAACCTTGGTTCACGTGCACTCAGAAATCAAACTCATGATACACACCTACAGATATTCAACTTTAAAGCAATGACTTAAGCCTCAGTCACAACTGGCCGTATGTGTTTGGTGATTGTGCATGTGCTACGAGTTTTGCCAGTCATGGCTCCGGAGGCTGATTGTAGCATTACTTAAGGATTGAGAGAACAACGCAAGACAAATGGAAATCTTTAATCAGAATAAGGAGCTTTAATCAGCGGCCAGTTTCAATCCTGCCCGTTTAGTTTTTCACTATATTTTAACTGATTTAAGCGCCCACCTGTCTAACGCGGCCAGCGGCCACTGTTTTTGGTTTCAACATGCCTGTTTTCAGCATCCATTTTGTCTGTTTTGTAACATGACTTTTGACTCTGACATGTGACCCCGTATCGAAATCAGCCAAACTTCGAAAGCTAATAATGAGTTAATGACAATTAATTATGATAATGATGCTTTTTGTGATCAGCCACAAGTAGGAGAAAGTTATTAGTAAGCAGATTCCAGACCAAGGCTAAAGAGATGATTCAACCTTCACTATGAACACTAAACATGAGCCATCCTTTCTACCTTAACTATAAACTTTGAACATGAACTACACCTTTCTACCTGCACCATGAACAATGAAAATGAACTGTGCCTTTTTACCTTTACCATGAAAATGACCATATTGTAACTACACCTTTTTACCTTCATCATGAACAATGAACATGAACTACACCTTTCTACCTGCTTCATAAACAATAAATATGAACTACCCCTTTCAAATACCTTCACCATGAACATCAAAGGAGTCCTTGCGTCCTGACGTAGAGTTGCCCATGCCTAGTCCTTCCTATAGAACTGGCGGAAAACAATCCTTCATGGAGCGGAACGCTCCTACTACAGTTCTGATGGGAAAAGTGGAAAACAGAAACACATGTCAGCTCTCATCTGAAATTGAAAAAAATATACTAGAAAGGTGAGGTGCATTTTAACTACAGTCAAAACTCGTTATCTCTAACTAGATGGGACTGGATAAAACCTTCAAGATATCCGAGTATTCAAGATATCAACATGATCAAGGGTAAAATACTTAAAGTTTAAGAGTTTGGGACTTACAAATCACTTCGACATATTCATTGTATTCGAGAAATCAGTGTTTGAGGTACCGAAGTTCAACTGTATATACATAAATTAAAGTTATATGCAGTACATCTTTTAGTATCTCAAAATGCATTGAATGCCATGAATATTTTCAAATGATGACCAATGCAACTAAATATTAGAACATCATCATGATCATGATATACATTCTCTGTAAATAAGAAGTTCTCAAGGTACAGTGACTTCCTGAAAAGGGAAATAACTTTCAGATAAATTACAAAGATTATTTCTGAAAGATTACAAAATAGTTCTAAAGACAACTACTGACAAATCACTCTAACTCTTTATGTAAATTTAAAGTAAATACCCCGCAACATTTTGAAATAAAATGATGAAAGCATCTCTTATATAGATAGTGTAGATTTTAAATAGTTCAAAAAACTATCTTTGCGGAAAAATCAAAGTAAAATTCAGAAAAATGCATGCAGCAGCTCTTAATAGCAGCTGTTAAATGGAAAAATTCATAAACTTTCCAATGCATATTGGCCATTTCTCACATGAATTGTCTCCCTTAAATCATTCATTTCTGACCCAAACCTAATAAAATCCTTCGTTTTATCATATTAGAAATCTTAAAAATACTACATGTATCAGGATTCAAAAATCAATTTCAAATAGCAGAGACATGTATAGTATATAAGAGGAAATTCCTATTGTTTATAGTATAGATATATCTAAACAAATGAGAACTGAGGAATAAGTCTAGATCAAAGTCATAAAAGCAAAAATATCTGCATGGGTTTTCAAAAACCCAATTGTTAATGATTCATGGACTTTGAAAGGGTTGAAATGGCATATGCAAGCTGTGGTCACCTGACTAAATATACAGTTGAACTTATCTATCTGCAACATTAATATTTCAAATATCAATTGATTTTAATGCTGAAATGAACTGCAAGTCACTGTTTATGGCCATGTATTTTGAATCTTTAGATATCTCAGGTTTTTTTCTTGGTTCCATTGAGATTGAGATGACAAAGTTCGACCATGTGTTGACAGTGTATTATTTGATAATTTGTCACATTTCCGTAATGTTCTTGATAAAATGTACCTTATTACGACTAGACAATATACTTTGTTGCAAATCTCTGGAATAAAATTTTTATTTTTAGATATTCATCAACTTACTAGCCATTTACATTGCCAGATCTGCTAATATAGGAACCTGTGACTTAAATTTTTTAAGCACACAAAAAGGAGCACATTTTTAACCATTTTATATTTCTGAAGACAATTACATAATCTATCAACTCTTCCTGTTTGAAAAAAGAGTCGCAAAATGCACACATTATCTCTATGCAATAGAGAAAGCAGAAACCGCCTGTCAGTTGTTCTCCATAAGCCATCCGATTTCTTTTTTTAAGAGCACACTGCTGCTGCTGACATATTAAACCTCCATCAATTTGAAAGTATATAAATGGTTTTTGAAAAGATTTAGCTCTGGGATTTTTTTTTCTTAAATGCCAAAATTTCAAAACTGAGACAAATGGTTTAATTTCATTATCTTAACAAACGTGGTTCCTCTGCAAAATCTGAAAAGTTAAAAAGCTAGATTACTGTAGTACAAACTCTCTTAGAGACTTCTAGATTCATCTTAAAATAACTCTCAGAGTCCATTTAATATAGCCCCTTCCTTACAGTATCAATTGGTGCGTCTTCTTTTAAAATCAATACACATATAAAAGGTTCCTGGTAAAAAATCATTCTTCAAACTGCCAACAAAAAAAACATACTGCAATTACCAAACATGACTTTCTCCCAAAAGAGAATTAGACAATCTCTTTAATTTAATTTGGATGATGCCTCTTAAGTAAAAATTGTGCCCGATCCGGGTGACAAGTATCTTAGTTACCAATCAATTATTCTTCATGAAAAAAATTGGAAGAGAGAGAGAGAGAGAGAGAGAGAGAGAGAGAGAGAGAGAGAGAGAGAGAGAGAGAGAGAGAGAGAGAGAGAGAGAGAGAGAGAGAGAGAGAGAGAGAGAGACCAGAGAGACCAGAGAGAGAGAGACCAGAGAGAGAGAGAGAGACCAGAGAGAGAGAGAGAGAGAGAGAGAGACCAGAGAGAAAGAGACCAGAGAGAGAGAGACCAGAGAGAGACCAGAGATAGAGAGAGACCAGAGAAAGAGACCAGAGAGAGAGAGAGAGACCAGAGAAAGAGAGAGAGACCAGAGAGAGAGAGAGAGAGAGAGAGAGAGAGAGAGAGAGAGAGAAAATGTCTTGAAGAGAGTACTATTTTTTTCTCATTTTGGCATGAAAATCACCAACAACAAAAAAATAAAATTGCCTAAACAGGAATTGATTGATAAATCTAAAGATATCAGAATGGGATAAAAAAAAAAAGGTACAGAGGTAAGTATTTTACCCATAAATTTGCTGACAAGATAAAAAAAATAGTTTTATGCATTTAAATCACTATTAAATTGAAATGTTCAGTCAATGCCCATCTCTAGTTATAGGCTTTCACATTCCAAAAGACAGGAGTTTTACAGAATAATATTTGTTTAATTTGTAGTTATTGAACCTTTTTAAAAAAAAACCATATAATATCTTCTTTACAAATCAAGATATGATTTTGTATTGAATCACAAACTCCATATGGTTATAAACTTGTTTGTATTTGGTTCATATATATATACTTTGTTTAGATCTATATATATGGCTAATAATCTTTTAAGGAGAGTTCAAAAGCTTTGCAGTCAAATGATATAGTTATACTTCTGACAGTAAATATAAATCAGAAAATGATTAAAGTCAATGGACGCCAGAAACGGTATCCTATCGATATCCTCGTGATGAACTCCAGATATGGTCTCTTTTATAATTATCCCACTCCTGTTGATAGAATCAAGTTCAATACCTTTGATGTTCAATCAATACAGGGATGATTTGTAATAAATCAAGTCTTAATTAAGATATTATATTCTATTTATACAGTATATACATGTACATGCAAGCAGTCAATCTTTTCTTCTTCTTTTTTTTTTTTGGGGGGGGGGGCGAGTCAAGTTTAAATAACTTGCAAGATTATGATAAATACAAACAGAAATTGGCATTGTAAATATCATTTAACTAGTTTATAAATCATTTTTATTTAACTACAATTATTTCTTTACAATATTTATCTATTTATTTATTTACATTTATTTATTCATAGAGAGGTTGAGAAGAAAAATTGAAAAAAAAAACTACATCCTTTGTTAAACATCAACCGTATGATTGTATAAAAATTACAAGTACATGTATAATAGAAATCTAATTTCAAAAAATGATATGGGGGGGGGGGGTACCTGCATGAGCTAAAGAATCTTAAATATTCGAGAGATAAGATTCGGAACAGAGTCTGTAACTAGAGGAAATGAGCAATGCTAAGGTACATAAAATTGATTTAGCAATAAATACACCATCACTATCAGACAAATCAATACATGCTTACTCAAACACTAAAATCATTGCACATTGTACACCATTCAGTTACATGTAAAACTGCAACGTGTTTACGTCAGAAATCATGTCATTTATCATGCATTTAAAAATAAATTCCTACCATTTAAACTGGTCTTATTCACGGAAGTAACACTCTATCAGTCCATGTTCTTCGATGCTGGTACCTTCCGCATTACCCAGGAAAGAAAACATAGCAGCATCGTTGTGTATTCCATATCACGCTTCGTCGCACACTGACTGATGCGCGGAAACCTCACGTGACCGCAATCTCCATAGTGATTGGGTTGTATCGGCCGCCATATTTGTTTTGATATACCATGTGGAATGACGGTGAAAACAAACACAGTCGGCTTCACGGTCTAGGAATATTTTAATGTCATGAAAATCAAAGAAAAATTGGAATCTGAGATGGCAACTCTTGATGATCATCCAGATATCGACAATTTGGATATCGGTGACAATGTTGATGAGTCGTCGGAAAGTGAAATTGATCGATTGGATTTGTATTCCCCTGGTCTCGATTCGCCGACAGAAAGGGGAGTCGCAAAAACGAAGAAAGATGAAGATCTTATTTTAAAAATTATAAAACAGACAAGGACACTTGGTTCAAATACATTAGAACTGTGTGATAAAAAAATGTTGCAGATTCCACGCGAACTGTTAGAGATGAATAACCTTGAGGTAAAGTGTTCGGGCCTGCATAAACATGCATGCAGGGTTACTCCGTTTAACTATATTCACTATGTGACTTTGCTAGCAGGCTAGGGTTTATATATCTTTGTATTTCTTTTTATGTAAGGAAGCCTATAATAATGTGATAGAGAAAATCATTCGATTGTAACATACAGCTGGGATATACATATATGTAGGTCAGGTGATGATGAACATGCATGATGATTTACATGGATATAGGCAATTGCTTGATTGATCAATACATTCAATATCAATCAGAAAAACTCAAACCTTCAATTTAACTGCAGGTCTCTAGCTCCCATTCTGAAAAAAAACCCAGTTAGGACGACCCGGGAGCTACAGTGCCACTCTGACTCATTGAAAAAAAAGTGTATTTTAATTTATATTACACTTACAAATCTGTGCTAGATTTGGACTGATTAACTTTATTTATACACAAATTCTGTGGCATTAGAACCATTAAATTCTTCATGCAAATTGCTACTGCTATCATCACTTACTTTTTTCGGACTAATTAATTTCTCTGAAACACTGTGCCGACCTAGGAATATGAAAATATAATTTCACTTCAAGATCAAGATTGACCTTGTTTACTTGTAAACAAACTGCACTACTTACTTTATCAAATTATGGGTCTGGTGATGGTGTTTGAAAGACTATTAGAGGCTAGTAAATCAAAGTGATGATATCAGTAGTAAATTGCATTTAGAATTTATTGTACTTATTTTTTCCACAGAATGTGCATGTAAATAAGGTTTAATCAGTCCAAAAACTAGCACACATTTTTGTATGCAATAATTAAACACACAATTTTTGCATTGGGTGGCACTGTTATAGGTTGATCCAGGTTATCCATCTGAATTTTTTCAAACTGGGAGCTAATTAAAACCTGCAACTAAACTAATCACTGTATATGTTGAAAAACTTTAAGATTTTTAGAGGGCACATTTTTTAATATCAGTTTAATTTTAGACCATTATGATATTGACAATGATAGTGAAGTATTTTCTACTTCTGGATAGAACCCTTATAGTTACAGCCAATTCTTTATGCTTCAACCTATAAATTATGAAACTGTATTAAATTTTCAGTACCTGTACCTAGAAGGAAACGAACTGACTAGTCTTCCGGACGATTTTTTCGACTGCTTGCCACGACTAACATGGCTCGATCTCAGGAGGAACAAACTTTTACGATTACCAAGCGTGTACACTGGTCGACACAATCACCTCCGAACACTTCTTCTGGAAGGAAACAAACTCAGAAGTCTTCCCCTTGAACTAGGTAATAAAAAACTCATGAGGATTTAATTCTCTGAGACTCCTATCATCAAATTGCATTAATTGGACATAAAAGAACTTACTGTAGAATTATTATATTTCGTCTAAGCTCAATTTTGAGTTTGCGAGTATCTCTTATCATCTTCCACAAGTTAATAAATTAGTCAAATAAAGTCATATTTGCTTTTGTAAGCATAAGATAATACACGAAATTACATCCCCACGAACCTGTAGAATTAAAGCAATCCCCGAAAATTGGCCTCCACAAATTGAATGATTCCACAGTATGTGAAAAGTCCTGGGTTTTTTTTTATTATTTTAATCAGCATTTACAATGACTATCTGAAAGATTTATACTAGTATACATGTTACATAAAAAATTAGAGGTACATTATGTCTTTTCTGTATGATTGAAAATTATTAGATATGTATCATAAAAAAACATTTATTTATTGAGAAGGGAGAATGATGTCTGATTGACAATTAAATGCATGTAAATATTAAAATGATAATTGGAAATACTGGTTATGCTGTTTATTTTAGGTTTAATTAAGAGTTTAAATGGTCTGAATATAAGCAACAACCCCATTGAATTTCCACCGAAAGACATCATGGAGAAAGGCACTGCAGAAATCCTGAAATTCCTACGAGAGATGCTCCAGGCCAAGTCATCCGGTCAACTCTTGAACGGTATGACCAGTACAGAATTAAAGTCAACATCTCATTGAACATAAGGCAGCTGGGATGACGTTGTTAAGAACATGATATGAAGAATATAAAGAATTGTTTTGTTTTTTTGTAAAATCATTTCCCTAATAAATAAACTTGTTAATACATACAGTGGCTACTCAGATGAACAATTTCGACTAGACTAGCATTGTCCATATAGGGATATTTATTAAAATCCTTGTTTTTATACTTAATTTGTTCTCCTCCTCTTTCACTCTTTCTTTCTCTCTCTCTTATTCTCTCTCTCTCTCTCTCTCTCTCTCTCTCTCTCTCTCTCTCTCTCTTTCAGTTTGAAATCAATGTACCGGTACTGAATTACTGAAAGATTGGCTCTTTTAAGTGGTCTTTATGCATCTAGTGTAGTAAAGACTGGCAATCTCTCTCTCTCTCTCTCTCTCTCTCTCTCTCTTTCTCTCTCTCAGTTTGAAATCAAAGTACCGGTACTGAATTACTGAAAGATTGGCTCTTTTAATAGGTCTTTATGCATCTAGTGTAGTAAAGACTGGCAATCTCTCTCTCTCTCTCTCTCTCTCTCTCTCTCATTTTGATATCATTGCTCCTCCAGGTTCCCCAGGTAATGGTAGCAGCAGTAGTTCTGATGACTGGGATGATGGAGATGACCTTCAGGACTACGCCAAGCGGCGTCAGCGGACCCTGGCCCTGGACGATGCCAAGAGCACCACCACCAAGTCCTCAGACCCATTTGGACCGGTGCCACAGCCGGTGGCTCTCCACCGCCCGGTCAGTTACACAGACAAAAAACAGGAGAAGGCGGAGAAAGTGCGCCGTGCGGGGGCGTCTGGAACTGTGGAAAGGTGAGTGATGATGATCAGAAGAAATGTGTCTTTTAAGCTATGGTGTGATAGACTGATGAAAATAAGATGGAGAGAATATTATTCGCAATGTGTTGTTGGTCAGGAGTCATGTTATAATGATGAGATTAGAGAGACTTATGTAGCAATTCTGCATAGAAAACTATTAAACAGTGGCTGATGTATTTCCTCAATATAAACATTTACAGTACCTTTTAGTTATTATGGTACTGTACTTATCAATTTTCTGTGAATTATGTCAAGTGGAAGAGACTTCTTTTCTGACTGCCCTCCTATGCAAAAAATAGTTAAGATTTCAAATTATATTTCAACAAAGAACAGATTTATGAAAGAATCAGATGAACAAACTTTCTTGAGTTGTTGATAGTAAGAATACTTTTTTGGCTTTAAGCTTTAGGAGACAGAGGTAGGTTATGGTAATTTGATTCTGAATTTCCTCCCAGCCAATTATCCCATAAGTCCATTAGACTAATAGAAGTATCGTAATGGAAGAACTCCATTAGAAAATGCCAGAAGCTTTTCTCCACTCCAAGACTTTGCCAAATATCAAGGTTTCTCGAATACTTTTCTCTGCTTAATGGTTCTTGGTAGTTAGTTAGGTGTAGCAACCAAAGTATGTTCATAAAAAATGTATATGAATAAAATTTGTATGACATCATTAGTTTGTGATGTCAGATCACCGCTTTCAACACATCACAGCCAGTGAATCTCACCTATGTAGACGTGCATGTATATGAAATTTAAACTATGATTTTATGAAGTATGATTTCAGAACCATACTTATACATACATCGTTTGCACAACATTAGTTACTTTAGAGCTATTGAATTTAAATTTCAGACTGGTTGACAAAATATTTCTGGATGTAGCTTCATTGTCTCTGTTGGTACATCATTACCAAGGTGTATACATGTTTATCTGAATGAAGTTAATTTTATCAATGATGATTTTAGTGTGTTGAATTTTCAGTGTTGATTCTACATACTTTGTGACAGAAGCTTTCAATGAGGAGAATAGGTACCTCTTGCTGTATTTCTCTGCTCTCAAATAAATACTTCAGAGGACTTGATGGTTCTGTTCTTATGAATAACCAAACTTGTTTTTGAAATATACAATACTTTACATCTTTCTGTCATTGAATAGTGAATAACAAAATTTTTGAAGCTCTGTCAATTTTAACACAAAATAGTATTCTCCTGACAAGAATTAGAAAATGACTATGCATCCAAGTCATTAATTTCCCCCCAAATTATTAATTCCACCTTAAATCCTTAATCATTGTTACTAGTTAATGCATTAAGTTTGGGCTCTAACATTTTTTCTTTTTATCTGTTTCTTCTGGCTGGGGAACATTTTGCCAACTTATTATTGTCATTGACCATGATTAATTGAATTAACGATTTCTGTACTTGATTTATTGGCTGGATTTCCATTTTATGCCGATTCCTCTTCCTTCAAGAGCCCTGATATTAAATTAAATATGGATGTTAATGTTAATTGATTCTCTTAATTAAGCAATTAATGGTGTGATTTATATTCAGAAGGATGTTTAAAATTATCATACCCTTAGCTGTATGAGTTTAAAGGGTTTTGTTTGGTTTCTTGATTAAACTAAGATTAAACTAAGAAATAAAAATACAACTAAGAGTGCAGATGAACATTTCCTTAAAACTATAATTTTCAGGTCTGAATGATATTAAATGAATATTTTTTTTTTAAAACAAAATAATATTATCGATATAAATAAACTTTTAAAAAACCAATAATATGTGAGATAAAAAATTTTTGGAATGAAGTAAAAAATATGGGAGCTAGAAGAATTAATATTAAAATATGTATCTGCGATTTGCTGCTGTTAGTTTTCGACACATGATAGAGTCAGGCAGGATGGACTCCCTGCATCAGGTCTCCTTGAACAGATGGAAGACAAGTTGCAGGTCTGAGACTGCATTCAACGGTTCAGTTCGCAATTCAGTTCACAGTTTAGTCCCATTGTTGGAAACGGGCAGTCATTCTCACATACAGTAAAACTCGTTTAGTACGAACACGTAAAAAAATGTTTGTTTGGAATTGCCGCCTGGAGGTTTCTAGACCCAGGAGGAAGGGAGTGAATAATTTTTTTTATTTACTATTCAAACTTGAAGTTTAACTAATTAATAGTTGGTAAAAATATTTTTAAAAAGTCTCGATATAAAAAAGTTTGTTATAATTTGCAAATAAATTTTTTTCAGTTGGGGGGGGGGGGGGAGGGTGTTCAATGAAGCAGGAGGCAATTCCAAAGAAACAATAATTTTATTTTGGCCTGACTGAGGGGCAACTTGTTGAACTCTTCTTGTAGTACCGGTAATGAATAATCCATGCTCTCATTTTGCTCCTTCATTCCTGGAAAGATATTAATGCATGTATCTATGAACAATGCATGGCTATTTGCATATAATTGACATAATCAATGGTCATTTTTATTCCTTCAAGAACAAAAGAGTTTCATTTTCTAATTTGTGAACTGCATGAAAACTAGAAAAATTCATTGTAAATATTTGTGAGGATGGCCATGGATTTCAGACAATGGTTATAGTGCAGGTGTCACACCGCTATTTGTTAAAACTACAGGTGAAAGAAGTGTTCATTCAATTTATAACAAAATGTATCAAAAAAAAAAAAAAGAAGAAAATTTCTATGAAATATCAGTGTGTTCATTTTTCTCAACAAAATATTCAGAGGAAACACCTAAAAGGACACCCAATCGTACAACATTTTCTCTTGGTTTCAAACTGAACAAAATCTGACCCTCAAAATTAAACCTCTTTTAAAATTGTTTTTTGTTTATATGTTATTTGTTAATTACCTGCACACTCCTTAGGAAAATGATTGGAAAATGTGCATTTACAAATTGAAGGAGTAGTTCCTATGAAAAATGCTCACCCTTCTAACAAAAAAACATTGTTAGGAGGTCCAAATTTATTTAAACTGAATAAGGGAATTCTTAAATACTAAGAATGAATATTCTATTAACTTTTTAATGAAATTACAGTTGCATTCATTTTGATATGTCAATTACTGGTGTGATACCTACAGCCTATATGTTTTTAAAATAAAAGTTCTGATATTTTTTGCTCCAATTTTTACTTAATTCTTTTTTTTTTGAATTTCCAAAAAAAAAAAAATTTTATTTCAGAGTATTAAACTTCTGGATTTTAGTAAAAGAGCACACTCTTCTATACACTAGTATTTTAAAATGTTATACAATATATACCTGTTAAATCATTTAACTTTATACACATGATAAATAGTACAATTAATAGTTTGCTTAATAATTGGTATTTTTTACATTTTTGCATGATTTTTTGTTTCAATCATCAGAGACTTATGATTGTCCTTTTTATCAATCTAATATGAATGATACATATATTCATTCAACTGAATCATCATAATTACCATAGAATGACTACATATGTCATTGATTGGATCATTCAAACCATTATCATGTTTGAAAACGTGTATTTAATTTATGAATAACATTAAAAACACTATTATTTCTAAAAAAAATTTAGTACATTTAGTGTATTTTCTGAATTAATCTTATCATTTATTATCTAGATGAAAATGGATAAATGTACACTGAAAAAACTCTCAATTTGAATTATTTATATTTGAATCTGATTTTGTACAACAGTCGTAAAAAGTCTGCCGCTAGCGTGATGAACTGGAAAGTAAACCCCTACCCTGAACCTCCACCCGAGGAATACGCTAACTTCAAGATGACAGAGGAGCGCAAGCTGGCCAAGGTCAAAGAGCACAAACAGAAAACAGACGCCATTATCCAGAGGAGAAAGTAAGGCAGAGAATGCTGTATCATATATAAACTATTAGATGCATGTCGGCAAATTGTGATTTTTAACCTAAATTCTTTTTTTATTTTTTTAAAAATCAAATTTTGTGTCTGGAGTAAGGTGAACTATTTTATCCAAATAGTTATAAAGATGTATTCACATGAGAAATTAGCATAGATAAAGTATGGTCTCATATAAGCTTACTTGGGTTACTCAATATTCATCACATTTTGTACACCAGTTTTGAAGGTGTACACATTGTGAATTGAACTGAGCAATATAGCAAATATTCATTGAAGTAATAACCTTAAGAAGAATCTCAATATTATGTATTCTGTGAACAAGTGTAGCTTTAAATTAGTCCTGGAAAATTGATTTCCACAAATACCAACTGAATCTTTGTTTTTATATTTTAAAACATACCGGTATTTAATTTCACCTAGAAACAAGTTTTTTGCTTAAAAGTGTGCTTCTGTGTGTGACAGTATCAATCAGTGCAAAACTGTATGTACTGACAATATCTATGAAGCTTCATGTGTTTATTTTCATGTTTCAGAGATGATGAAGTGCTTAAAGACTGGCGAGTAAAAACAAAGAAAATACAGCAAAAGAAGCACTACGAAAGTATGGTGAAGGGAACAAAGGGTATGACTCTGATAATCCCAAACCCTAATTCATAAGTAAAGCACAGACTGTACTGATAATTAGAAAACAAAGTACTCACAATGCAGACCATCAGGAACAATGCATATAAATCACACATTGAGGGGGGGGGGGATTCTCCTCTTTTGATTAATTTCTTACAATATAGAGAAATTTGTCTAATTTTGATAATGTCTATATTATTAATTGTATTTGGATGTATGAATTTGAATTCAAAGTATAATGTAAAATTGGGAGCATTATGTGGGCGTGTGTTTCCAGATTATACTGATGCTGTTGAGAAAGCCCCCTTTGACATCGACAAAAACCACATGAAAATTCCCACCAATGAAGAGAGAATTAAGGTAAGTCAGAATCTAAGATCATATTTGGAAATCACTTTTTTGCATTTTGAAATGGTAACTGTATTAATTAAGATAGATTTACAGTTTTTGCATTTTCATGTTTTTTGTAACTGACAGGAAGATGTAAAGAATGCCCATGAAAAGGTGCGCCGTGCCATGTCACCGACCACTCGACAGCGAGTGGAGGAGGAAAAGTAAGTACAGATATCAACACAGCTAGAGTACACATGTAGTTCAAGTGTAAACATAAGTAGTACGGATATCAACACAGATAGAGTACACATGTTTTTTAAGTGTAAATATAAGTACAGATATCAACATAGCTATAGTCCTTAGCTGTGTTGACATGTGTACTTATATGTACACTTGAACTACATAGAGTACACATGTAGTTCAAGTGTAAACATAAGTACGGGTATCAACACAATTAGAGTACTCATGTAGTTGAAGGGTAAAACTAAGCACAGATGTCCATACAGCTAAAATACACAGCAAAAGTAACTGCATATGTCTACATAGAGTTCACATGAAAAGATGTCCATAAAGTTAGAATACCTACTATGAAAAGTATAAGTAGAGATGATAAGTAGCTATATTATAGATATCCATACAACGTACACAAGTAATAATAAAACGAGTAAAAGTAATAGCGGGTATCCACACCAAGTAGAAAAGTACTGAAGTAGGAAAATTAAGTGTTAAAGGTGGGAAAGTCAATAAAAATGCCTACACAGCAAGAATATTCAAGTACATGTACACCTCAAGAGGAAAATGTGAATACATTTTTCTCACATAATACATGTCAAGTATTAAAAGCAGAAAAGTAAGTACAGGTAAATATCGGTATCTCGAACATGGGATATCTCGAATACCCCGGTTATGTCAAAGTCGGCCGCCGGTCCCGGCCGTTTTCCCTATATATATGATTTAAAAAACTACTGATATCTCGAATGCGGTTATCTCGAATACCCCGCTTATGTCGAAGTATGTTTACGGTCCCAATAACAAATTTTACCTGGGTTATCTCGAAGTGAAGTCAATTTTCCGGTCTGCTAATCGCACCCCGCATGTCGTGTCCTCGTTATTCTCGCCCGCGGCAATTCACACCTTTTCTCAAGACTGATAGTCTATTAACTCCACGCTTAGCCAGTGCAGCTATCGATGACACGGTAATTGTTATAACAGCTTGGGTATATACTCCGGTGATTGATAAAACAAACAAGTTCACAGCTCCCAAATGTAAGCACCCCTAACATTACCGATAATATGAATAATGATGCATACTACTTATAAAGCAAACAAGTTCACAGTCACTCAATTACCAAATAGCGCAGTGATTTGACAATAGTGTGAACGTGATTTATTTATATTCTGAAAAGTTGTATACATGTACATTATGCTTGTATGTTTGATTAACTGTTATTTAAAATAATTGTAACGTTTCATATAAATTCTTATTTAAGTGTATATGTGCAATGTCTATAAATGTCTATAAATAAAACATCGTTTCAATATTCCGTCTTTTTTTTTCGTTCATACCGGTTTTCAAATTATAGTGCATATAAGGACTTCCTGTGTTAACATGTCAGGACAAAAACAAAAACGCTAATGGAGTCGAAGAATTTCGACTTTGGATATCTCGAACACCCGGATATCTCGAATTTTTTCCGTGGTCCCCCGAACTTCGAGATATAGATATTTAACTGTATAACACTTGTACCTAATAAGAAAAAAATATTAACCACAAATGTCTACACAAAATTTCAACTGTTGTATTTCTGTTAGTGCTCCAAACAAACTTAATTGTTAATGACTAAAAGAGAGGCAGGGTATATAAAAAAATGTCCACACAGAATATATACATTAATTTTGATTTCTGTTAATACGCCAAAGTACACCTTAATAGAGAGGGGAGGTACTATTGAGGAATCAGATGTTACCTAGGCTGCATTTAAGATCGTAGCCACTGCTTAACTCTATATATTGCTATGATCCTGAACAATATGTGCTTAGCAATAACACCATTAATTCATTCAGGGGTGCCTTCAATAGGACCTAAATATTTACTCTAGCAGGTAGGGTAGCAGCTATAAATTTGAATTCAGCTCTGTTAATTCTCTGTTTTGGTGGTTGCAGGAAGTAAGCTAGACTTTCAAGTCCTCGTGTCTTTAAATTTGAGGTTGTTTTTTACAGCAGCCACAAAATGGAAAATCAAAAAATATTATCTTGTTTCTTTGATACTTTCTCTTTCACTGTGACAATAAGCAAGAGTAAAGCCTAAGATGAAGGTCTGTCTTTATGTTTTGTTAAATCAGTTTATCAATTCCCGACTTCACAGCAGTTAATTTGATAGAGTAAATTGCTAGTATGGTGAAACTCTGGTGAGGATGCAGAATAAAAATAATTATATGGTTTTGTTATATAACTCAGAAAATATGGTTTCTGAAGTTAAAACTAAGAAAGTTTAACATTAATCAGTACTGACTTCAAACGTTACCATACAATTAATGCTGTAATACTGAAGATGGATGTGACTATATATTATATAGATGGAGACTGTGTTTATTATCTTCCAAACAATCGGTTGCCTTTATGATCAGACAGTATGGGTGATTTTTTTGAGAGACAAGTGGTAATGTAATTGCAGACAAACAAGGATCAGGGAATTAGAGAGGAGAATCAAACAGCACACCTCACTAATGCACGAGAGACGGAAACTCCCCAAGGGAACCCCACAGGAAGAAATGGAGGCCGCCAGAAGGGAGCTGGAAATTGTAAGTACAGTACCCTTACTGCATAGAGACAGACTACCATGGCTTGTATTGAAGCATAACAAATCGGTTAATTGCCAGTATTTATAGAATTTAAAGACATTGCTCTTAATGATTGTAAAAGATGGTCATATTATAAGAGACACAATGTTGCCCCCAAACAATATATGTCTATGTTTTACAATAATTGAAACTATTTTATTCTGGATGTCTTGATCTATAGGTTTTGATATATTTTATGTTCTGCAAATGAAGCATCATTTTTTTTTCAAGAAGTTCAGATTAAAGGACTTTAACTTGATTTAACTGTTTTATCTAACATGATTGGTTTGGGAGAAGGGTAATAATAATTGATTGATATTGCTCTTTTTATTTTCTTTTTACAAAATGGTCATGTTGTATTGTTTAAGTGAATTGCATATTTATCCAAATATAGTCATTTTTTAATAAACAGTTTTAAGGTGTTGAATCATTTTTTCAAAAGTAGCGTATCAAAACTTTTATATAGTTTTCTGCTTTAGTGCCTCCTGATTTTAGTACAATGTTTAGCAACAGTTAAAAAACGTTTTAATTTTCTGCATGGTTCTTTATAAAAGAAGCATTTTGACAAAATTGTCAATATACATGTAATATGAACTGTATACATGTACATACACTTATAAATTGAATATGAAATAGTTAATAAAGTTATCCTAATAATTCAACGTGATACAGCATGTATGATATACATGTAATAAACCTTTGAACAATTATACTAAGTCTTATATCTTTCAAGAATAGACAACTAGAGTATGAAATGAGTAAAAAGATAATCAATCAGTTTGTGAGGAAAGAAGAATTTTTCAATCCTCCATAGATAAGGCTGTTGTGCTCTTTATGAAGGGTATATTTAGTTCAATCTTTAATTTTCTGGTGATTGGTCAATCAGTTGTTAATACTGTAGAAACCATTATTAGAAACCCACTCCCAGTTTCTCATATGTTTCCTGAAGTGGGCCAACTCATTGAACTTAAATTTCTTGTTTTCATGAATATTCATTTCATTCACTTCACCACTGAGAAAGCAAACCTCAGAATTTTTTGGAGATATAAAAATGATGATTATCTTGATAATTATGAAAACATGCATTTGTTGAAAGATGTACACATTTGCATAAACAGGGTAATTGGTGAGATTTCCTTCATGAAAGTGTGGAGGAGCCAATCGAAATAGAGGATGAATTATTCATCAGAACAAAATATATTTAATGAGTTGGGCCAAGGTCAGTAAGAATATGCAAGACTGGCTGTAAGTTTCCTTCAATGTATAATTTAGAAACATGACATTGATAATATTTCTTCCAGAGAAATTATTTTTCCCTCCCTAATTACATTAATGTAACATGTACAACAGACCCTCCCTATCCCACTCATCTCAATTCTATTGTCGTGTAGAGTCAATTTCAAATAATTCAGAAAGTTTGTTCTTCCTAATAAGAGTATTGAAATAAAATAAAAAATATTTTTGATTATTGTAAAGTTTGCAAAGTTCCCTGATTAACGCAATTTCATATTCATTATCTATAAGTATTTATCTACAAAAATGTGTTTATATTATTCCTTTACCTTTTTGCAAATCATGAAAAAATATAAGATCAGTTTTGCTTCTCTTTTAATGAATTGTGCAAAACTTTCAATTCATATTCCATTGAGGTAAGAAAAGCAAGACTGATAATAGGTATATGACCATGGTTTTTGCATATTAAGTATAATTTATGCAATTTGACCCCTTTATGGCATGTATACCGAATGGTTAGCAATGAATATTCATGTATTGATTTAAAAATCCTCTCCCAGTCACATGTACAATGTGCATTGAACAAAATATACAAATTATGCATGGCTTTCCATTCAGTTTACTGTTGTTGTGCATGACAATAACACCTTTAAATGCTTAATGTAATAAAATGCAACAATTCCAACAACAGAAGATTAATTTCCATAGGTTTTGTAAAAGTTAATTCAATTAAAAAAGTAATTTAAATATAACAATCCTGATAATTCACATTAATTACTTAATTGGTAGAAGTCTTGTGGTTCATGGGTCTGCAGGGTTAGGATTATAAGGTGCAATATTCTGTGAACAAACTATGTATTGCTGAGAGTAGGGAATTAAGATTTCTGATTAATGTAATGGGAAACCATTATCCTAGCTTACTATACATGGTTATGGAATTTTACAAATTTTTCCTTGAGAGCCATCATCTTAATTATTAGCTACAATACCCTTACTTTATTAAGAGATGGCTATTAAGTATCTTAAGTATAAGAACTCTCAGATGGACCATTTATAACAGCCCACTGAGTGTACAGGTTAATTTCATTTGAAGACTGAAACTTGAATGAACAGAAATGGTACATATGTATATATAGACATAAAATGGCTTCCAGTAGATAGATTAATTTGGTAGAATAATTGAGAAGATAGAGTTTTGAGTTTAGATACCTGGCTTGTCTCCTTATCTAGGTGAAATCTCTGCAGAAAGACCTCTTGATGCGCTATCAGGAACTCAAAGCGTGGACCACAGGTTTTCTATAGATCTCATAGAATATTATCTGTGCTTGCTTACTTCCAGTTCATTAATCCAGATTGCATGCTTTTTCTTAATGTCTTGTTTCATTCCTAGACATCATATATACAGCAATTAAGATGGAGACTTGATTAATCTAACATACAAAGATTTTCCTCTTTCATGTTTTTTGTCAGTTTGAATCAATTTTTTTTTGTAATATGTACTGTTTAGGAGAATGTATACACTTTGTATTGTTCATAATAATACTTACATTGTCCTTTTTGAAAATTTAAAATTTCAACAATTCATAACACATACAAAACGTGAAATGAGCTTGTCTGTTTGAAATGAGAATTTTATCATGGACTCACACTCACATGGTCTGATCAAGTTTGCTCAAATATAAGTCATGATCAGAGAAACTATCTAAATTTGCTTGCAAGAAAACCCCTTCATGCAGTTAAATGAAAAAAATATTGACAATGCATGAGCTCATGCACTCACCTAGGGATTGGGGGAGGGGTCTTGGTAACATTGTATCACCAACACTCAAGTCTCAAGGGAAGCTCTTTTCATATCTGTGGATATGTAACTTAACTAATGTAGCACAATGCTCAAAAAATATTTTGGTTGTGCATTAGACATCCACCTAACTCGCACACAAATAGCCCAATGTCACTGTGAATACCTAGTCATTTATCAGCCTTTTTATGATCTAGAGCAAGAAATATTTTGATTGCAAGAATTAAAACAAAAAAAATTAAGTTTTGGTGATCTGCAATTTGGTAACAAAATGAGTACTTCAAGATATCATGAGCGCATTATGCAGATAAATCCCCATCAAATTCATTTTGCTTATTAGATAGAGCTAGACTAGCTAGTGTGAATTTATGTACACATATTGCTAGTTTATGTTGGGAGGCGGTTGATAATATATGTACATGTACTCATCATATCATTATCAAAGTAATTTTAATACAGGTATTTTTTGAAATATAAAGAATAAGTTTAACATACTTTCAGATAAAAATTCATACACCTGTATTTAGAAAATTTCATAATTAAATTGTACAAATAAAAGCTGTAATTAAAGTAAATGTGTAAGTTAATGAAAACTATATTGGAAAAAACCCAAAGTAATTGCAACATTTTATCCCGAGACTCTTAAAAAAAATTACACTAGCCTGAATCTTTAGATTTAAAAAAAATCTCTTCATAAGTTCAAAGTTTTAAAGAAATTCAAGTGCAATCCTGAAGAAAACATAGTATTTAATTTGTCAGTGCTGGAAAATAAAATACAATAAAACTTGTAATTTTGAAAAGAATACATAGTGTTGTTAATTCATTGTGGGATAGTTATAAAAGGTCTGTATTTTTTGGAACAGGACAGCTCGGAATCATTCACATTAGCATTGTTTTGCCACCTATCTCCAAACAATGACCAAGTGGTAAGGCAACAGTGTGACACTTTGTCAGTCCACTGTCAGCTAGAACAGTTTGTCTATTGAAGTCCTTTATGTGGAGTCATCTAGGATACTGTGTTGTCAGCTAGGACAGCCTCTTTATATAGAGTCATGTAGGATACTGTGCTATCAGCTATCACAGTTTGTCATTTAAAGTACTCTATTTGGAATCATTTAGGATACTATGCTGTGAGCTAGGACAGTTTGTCAATTTAAGTCCTTTATCTGATGTTATGTAGAATACTAGCTGTGCTGTCAGTGTCAGCTAGAACAGTCAATATATTAAGTACTTTATGTAGAGTCATGTAGGATACTGTTCCGTCAGTTAGAACATTTTATTAATTTAAATCCTTTATGTGAAGTCATGTAGGATACTAGCTATGATGTCAGTGTCAGCTAGAACAGTCAATATACATGTTAATTAAGTACTTTATGTGGAGCCATATAGGATACTATGCTGTTAAAAAAGATAGTTTTTCAATATAAGTACTTTATGTGGAGTCATTAAGGATATTATTTAAACTATGCTGCCAGTGTTAGCTAGAACAGGTTATCTATTTTGGTATTTAATATTGAGTCATTTAGGATACTGTGCTGTCAGTGTCAGCAAGGAGAGTTTGTCAATTTAAGTTCTTTATGCAGAACCATGACATTGTATCATGTAGGACGCTTTGCTGTCAGAGTCAGCTAGAACAGTTTGTCACTATAAGTACTCTATGTGAAGTCATTTAGAATACAATGCTGTCAGTGTCAGCTAGAACAGTAATTATAAGTACTTAATGTGGAGTCATTTAAAATATGGTGTTGTCAATGTCAGCTTGTTAATGTAAGTCTTTTATGTGAAGTCATGCCATTGTAAGATACTGTGCTGTCAGTGTCAGCTTCAATGACAGTTAGTCAGTTGTAGTACTTTAAGTTGAGTCTTGTAGGATACCATGCAATCAGCTGTCACAGTTTGTCTATTAAGTACTATTTGTGGAGTCATTTAGGATACTGTGCTGCCACTGTCAGCTTGGAGACTTTGTCAGTTTAGAACCATTTTAACAAGAGATTGGACTTTGGGTAGTTGAGTCAAGCGGCAATTTGACGGAGTCCTGTCTATTTTATTGTAGGCCACTCAGTCATGGCTCTTTGAAATCAACACGATTTGTCTGGCTTTTGAGTGAAGACTACGCAGTCAGTGTTTATTTCACTTGAAACGAGCATCATTTTAACTTGTTTTTTCGCAATAAATAGATTGTTACATCCTACTGAAAGTCCAAGGTTTTGTTAAAATGGTTCTAAGTCCTTTATGTTGAGTCGTGCCATTGTAAGGTACTGTGCTGTCAGTGTCAGCTAGGGCAGTTTGTCAGTTTTAGTACTTTTTTTCAAATGCATTATGCATACACTGATACCACATGTCGCAAGTGTATAGATTTGGGTTAGAATTGGGCTTAGTACCTTTATTTGAAAACAAAAATAAACACTATGATAACAGTCAAGTACAATGCACCTTTAATTGGTTTTTGATCAGATTTTACACTCGACACATTAACAATTTTTTAAGAATAACAAAAAAATATATTATCAATCGGACATTTTTTTTATAAAGTTGTAATGTCACATGATATAATTATATATGCATGGTAAATAAAATGTAAAAGCTTTTATCAGTATATGTTTCCATTTTATGCACATTAGTATTTTACAATCATAACTTGCTTAGTAATTCTACATGAATTTTAGCCTTTCGGAATCACGGGCTAAATATTAATTCCAGGATTGATGTATAGACAGAAAACTAATGCATTTTACAAGGTAGTAACTCTCTCCTTTGGCTTTTACGTCAATTTTCTTGTGCAAACTTTGTTTAATTTGCACTATGTTTACTTAATAGATCAATAGCACTCACATTTCTGTGACCACATAGGCAATCAAAATCTAATTCAACATTCTTCTTTAAAAAATGTTCAATTATGTGTAAAAGCTAAAATGTTTGTACATATTCGAATGTAAAGATAATGTTTACTGAGTAGTTAAATGTTAAATATTAGATTTGGTTAACACTTCAGACTACAGCCTTAAAATAAGTTTTACAGGTTATTTTATATGAAAGGGAAAAAAATGATTGAAAATTAATTAATACCGGTTTATAATATAGAAGCAGTTGATGGCTGATAAAACACTTTATGCATACAATGGCAGATTAAAAAAAATTATACAGAAACTATTTTGGTAACTTTGTTACAAATATTTTTACATTCATTTGGAAGAATGGTGGGTAATCTGATCCCTTCTATTTGTCCTTCAAGATGTAAATAGTCCATTTTGTCTTGCAGATTCATTGGTCTCCAAAAAGTTTCCTCATGCATTTGGTAAAATACATAATTTGAAATGTGGTACAGTGTAATATCATTATAGATGTAAACTGTGTCTGTCTTAGACCCAAGAGAGAGTGCATGCACACTTAGAAATTAGGAACATGCATGAGTTCTGGAGATTACAGAATGAGCTTCTGATCCTTAAAGCATCTTTACCAAACTTTAGCTCTCTTTTAAAATGTCTTTCTTAAACGTTTCAATGTGCCGTTGTCTTTTCCTCGTGATATTTAAAACATTTATGATCAATTAAGAGTCTTAATTTCCTTGTTGTGAAATGTAGATGGTTTTTAAAAGTTTGGTTGTTTTTTAATTATTTTTCTTTAATAGACTTAGCATTACATGTAGTTAAATTTGATTGAGCTGAAGCACATGCATCCATAGGCTATTGATTACAGAAGCAGTTACACATTTAGTAATGATTACATTTGTTGAATAACAAGCCAGGTATTATTGAGGTCATAATATTATCTGTATAGTTTTAAAGTCTATTCAAGGTCAGATAAAAATTGTCAAGGTCACTAGATCAAAAAATGGTCCAAGAGTTATATGGTTCTGTTCTTTTCTCCTGGATTAACTGATCGTTATTAAAATTCATTTAATGGGGTACAAATTCATAAAAACTTATAGTAATTTACATTTTTTTTCAACTAAATTTCTCCAGTTTAGCAACTTAAGACTTCTAAGGCAAGACCAATAGAAATTTGGTAATTTGCAATGAAATGATACTTATTAGGTTTTATTTTTAGTAGTGGACATTGAAGTATTCTGCATGAGTAGAGAGTAGCTGATGTGTGTGATATATAATGCTGTTTTTGAGAAAATTAATTGTACTTCATAGAAGACATAGTTTTATAATCTCTTCTATTCTATTGACTCTGTTTTGATGTTATTTTAAAAAATACGAAGTAGGAAAAAAATCTGCTTATAATTGTTAATGATTGCCTCTGCTTTTAATTGCATCTATGAAAGGAATATCTGAATATCCATGTTCAGTCTGTTTGATTCAGAAATATTTAAATTATTCAACATTAGGTTTTGATGTGTACTTTTTTTGCATTAAAAGCTAGCTAATACATTTACATATAACTTTATATCGTTGAATACATAATCATATAGTTATACTTGTAGCATATAATGAAAACCATATCTAGGACCCTTCTGTAACAAAAAAAACAAACAACATATTACTTAGAAAATTATTTAATATTGATTTACCACTTTACAGCCTTTACTTTTCATAACTTTGATTTATTTAAAGCATTTTTGGTCAATTATGAGTAACATTTACAGGTAGAAGTTCTTATAGTACCTCTTCAGGTACTGTGTGGCAATAGATGCCCACCCCACTCTTGCACAGTGGACCAACGCGGGGGTCTGAGTAAGTGATTACTCTTCTAGATCTCTATTGTTTTACTTGTACACAGTCGTGTCCAAAAAATTACAAAGGGTCGACGGGCGTATCGTTGTTTATAACGTCTACAGAAAGTAATGTAATTTCATTCAGTATGAAAGTTATACTGAATTGTGATTGAGTTATTAAGACATTGGGATGTATTGATGGAACTGATCTAGACAAAGTTTTATATTATAACAAACTTTGATTACAGGAAAGTTGCCAATTGTCAAATAACTTGGGGGCTCATTTTATTCTTTAGCTTTAGTGACATAATAATATGTACCTTGGCAACATACGTTATTTCTAAAATTTTCTAACAAATTTACCTTTTTTTGCAATCAAATGTTTTATATTTTATTTTTCATAATTATATGCAGGGTAATTTTGATTCTAGATTATGAAGTCATCCATATTAAATTAAATACTAATAATTACTGCCTTTTGCTATTATACATTAATAATTTTGAACTCACTATGTTATGCAATTTTTTTTTCACATTAGGACAATGAGTTGTAGTCAGTTGTCAATTTTCTTTTTTAATCTTTTTTAAAATAATTTTTATTACATGTACGATTCGACTAACATATGTCAGTAGTGGAAATAATTCACTCTGTTGATTACAAAATAATATCACATGACCATTTTGTATGGTGACTGAGGTGTTGCTTGCTGTGATTTTTATGTTTTTATTTTTTGCCCAGTGTGTCTTAAAAATAACTTTAAAATATTTTGATGATAATATATATTTCAGGTTATTTTTTTTTTTTGAAAATCAAACACTTATTTTACCACATAGCAAAAGAGAATAAAAAAGCATTGGTAAAGTAATTTTAGGTTTAAAAATTTATACATATTTGGTATCTGCCTCTTTTTCAGGCTGAAGATTTGCACAAAGAACTGGTGTCCACCAGGAAGAATCTAGAGTACCGATTTAAAGCTTTCACCGGGGAACTCAGTACAGGGAACATACACCGAAGAAACCGCGTTCCCAAAATCTAGTCAATATCATCGAAGAACGGGGGGAAAAATGGATAATTCTGGTGGAATGTATGTGACGGTGACGTTGGATTTTTGAAGTGATCGTTTCCTGTGTTTGCGTTATGTGAAATGCTCCGCCATTACGTATACACCAGTCTTTTCCTGACACAAACATATCCTGTGAAAGGTGCTATAATTGACAGCCAGGATCTCATGAAGAGATGTTTACCTAATGAACAACATCTTACATATTACAAAACCAATTGCCATTCACTATACTTTTGATGTACTGGAAGCATTAATGTTATATCATTCTGCCTTCTTTTCTCTGGTTTACATTGATACTCTTTCATTTTACCATTAATCAAACACTCCAAGTTACACAAGTGTTTGACATATTTATCTATAAATATACATGCACTGAAACACTGACATAGTTCGGATGTTCAAGAATAAATGTACTTGATTTGGCTTTTATCACCTTGTACCTTATTGTTATAATATCTGTTATATGATAAATGTATGAATCCGTCCAGATGATATGATTTTGTTATTATATAGTGTTCAAATAAAAATAATGAAAAATTTAAAAGGGAGTGGAAACATTTGAGAGAGAGAGAGAGAGAGGAGAGAGAGAGAGTAAATACTGTGGAATCATTAAAATTCTTGGGGGCTAATTTTCGTGGATTGCTTAAATTTTACTGGTTCATGGGGACATAATTTTGTGTATATTCTCGTATACCTACGAAAGGAAATATGACTTTATTGCCATGATTTATTAATTCGTGGAGAATTAATTCGTGGATGAGAGGTACCCACGAATTCCACGAAAATTGAGCCACCACGAAATCTAATGATTCCACAGTAGCACTCATAGAAGAAGATACAGGATTCTTTGAGTTTTGAGCTAGTGTTTAGCTGGCAGGTTTTGCTGACATGACCCATCATCAGATGTAGGTTAGTTGAACACTAGGACACTTTTTAGCTCACCTGAGCTGAAAGCTCAAGTGAGCTATTCTGATCACATTTTGTCCGTCGTCCGTCTGTCCGTCCGTCTGTCCGTCTGTCCGTCCGTCCGTCTGTCCGTCTGTCCGTCTGTAAACTTTTTACATTTTGAACTTCTTCTCTAAAACCGCTTATCCAATTTCAACCAAATTTGGCACAAAGCATCCTTATGGGAGGGCGAATATAAATTGCAGAAATAAAAGTCTGATCTGTATTCAAAGCGGAGAAAACCTTGAAACTGTAGAAAAAGGGGGGTGCATTTTTAAAAATCTTCTTCTCAAGAACTACCGAGGCAAATTCAACGTAGTTTAGCATAAATTATCCTTATGGGAAGGAAAATATAAATTGCAAAAATTAAGGGGTAATTTTGTGTCAAATCTGAGTTATTACGAAAATAATAATAAAGGAAAGGCGTGTTTCAATCAGTTTAATTGCTTCGGGTTCGGCATGCGGTAAAATGATTCCATACTTCTAAAACGAGGTTCTTTGTTTAAAGCAGCCATGACATTATACGAAAAAGGGTTGATCTGACTATGATGAATTTGCTTGTTGTGCAACAGTTCGCGTATGAAGGGAAATTTTGAAACATGCAAAATATATTGGTGCCGATTTTGTGAAGTAAATTGAGGCTAAATATTTCAATGCGTTGACAGTTTTCACACATGACGTTGGTGTTAGCTTGTTCTGATTTTCGTTTCGTTTTCATTATCTATGCTTTGTAACCTGGAAACTATCGTCTGTATTTCGTGATTTTTACGTATCAAATCAAACAGAGACTTCAGTAAATCAAACAGTTAACTGTTTTCCTGCGCAAATTAAGCAAAATCTGATGTAGGGGTACTGAAATACAATTCATTCTATCGGTAATTCGGCATTATCTTTTGCGTAATGGAAGATTAATGCAATAGCACGGCATTTTTAACCGGGTTTTCCAACGGAAAAATCCGGTTATTAAAATGGTGAAAATGGCGGGCGGGTGGGTGGGCGGGCGGGCGGCTGCCAAAAGGGTACCCTCATTGTACGGATAACTCCTCCTACAGTTTTCAAGATAGGAAATTGTTCTTTTGCAGATCAATTGTACATATATCAGAGGTGTGAATATTGCTAGGATTTTGATTTTTGAATATTTATCGAAAATATACCAGCTTTTGAACTTAGTCATTTTTTGGCAAAATATTGCATGTAGGGTACCCTCATTGTACGGATAACTCCTCCTACAATTTTCAAGATAGGAAGTTGTTCTTTTGCAGATCAATTGTACATATATCAGAGGTGTGCATATTGCTAGGATTTTGATTTCTAAATAATTTGTCGAAAAAATACCAGCTTTTGAACTTAGTCATTTTTTGGCAAAATATCGCATATAGGGTACCCTCATTGTACGGATAACTCCTCCTACAGTTTTCAAGATAGGAAGTTGTTCTTTTGCAGATCAATTGTACATATATCAGAGGTGTGCATATTGCTAGGATTTTGATTTTCGATATTTTATGAAAAAAATACCAGATTTTGAACTTAGTCATTTTTTGGAAAATGTTGCATATATAGGGTACTCCATTTCACTGGATACGGGTTGACATGGATTATGGATACAGTTCACATAAAAGAAAACCCGGTTTGCTGTCACATTGACAGCTTTTCACTTGTCTCGAGTTTATTCAGTTTAAATAGAGTTTGATATCGCTGACGGAAATATGTAGGTATATACATGTATATATATATGATTCATTTCG
The DNA here is from genome assembly GCF_963853765.1 of Magallana gigas. Taxonomy (NCBI): domain Eukaryota; kingdom Metazoa; phylum Mollusca; class Bivalvia; order Ostreida; family Ostreidae; genus Magallana; species Magallana gigas. Next base: position 41,092,849 of record NC_088860.1, read on the forward strand.
AAAAAATAAATTGTGTTCTTTATTTGTTATACATGTAGTGCATGTTTCTTGTGTTTAATTGTTTACAATTTCTATTTACTCACCATATTTGAGTGTTAAGCTTCGAATTGTAAGCAAGATACATAGATTCTCACAATTATATGTTTGTACACAGATCTTAAAAACTAAAGATTAAAAAAGTAAAAAAAATGTCAATATTTATTAAGAAAATTTTCAAAGTCTGTTCTTCCAGAAACCAACTTTAACAACTTATTGTATTGTAAACTTTTTAGCTCACCTGAGGTTGGGGCCACAATGGGGGGTCGAAGTTTAACATAGGAATATATAGAGTAAATCTTTAAAAATCTTCTTCTCAGAAACTAATCAGCCAGGAAAGCTGAAACTTGTGTGAAAGCATCATCAGGTAATGTAGATACAAATTTGTGAAAATCATGACCCCCGGAGGTAGGGTGGGGCCACAATGAAGGATCGAAGTTTTACATAGGAATATATAGAGTAAATCTTTAAAAATCTTCTCAGAAACTAATTGGCAAGGAAAGCTGACACCTGTGTGGAAGCATCCTCATGTAGTGTAGATTCAAAGTTGTGAAAATTATGACCCCCGGGGGTAGGGTGGGTCCACAATGGGGGGGGGTCGAAGTTTAACATGAATATATAAAGTTAATCTTAAAAAATCTTCTTCTCAGAAACTAATCGGCCAGGAAAGCTGACACTTGTGTGGAAGGATCCTCAGGTAGTGTTGATTCAAAGCTGTGAAAATCATGACCCCTGGGGTACGGTGGGGCTACAATGGGAGGCCGATGTTTTACATAGGAATACACAGAGTAAATCTTTAAAAATCTTCTTCTCAGAAACTAATCAGCCAGGAAAGCTGAAATTTGTGTGAAAGCATCCTCAGGTAGTGTAGATTCAAAGTTGTGAAAATCATGATCCCCAGGGGTAGGGTGGGGCCACAATGGGGGGGGGGGGGGTCAAAGTTTAACAAAGGAATATATAGGGTAAATCTTTAAAAATCTTCTCAGAAACTAATCAGCCAGATGATTCTTTATAATTGTTAAGACTTTGGCCCCAGGACAATTCTTTGGCCTCCCGAGAAGGTTCAGAGTTTGATGTACGTTTATATCCCGTATATAATCTATTGTTAAGGATCTTTTTGAGAACTGCAATACTCAACATATGATATGACTATAAAATCATCCTGTTAGAAAAGGGACTAATGATTATAAACATAAGAATATCCAGGGGAAAATGGATTTTATTTATACAGGATGTACATGTATTATTGTACATTGTCCAGATAGTTTGTATTATGACTCCATTAAGCTGATTTTATCATACCTTTTGTTCCTCAGGTGAGCGATGTGGCCCATGGGCCTCTTGTAATTAAATCAATTACACTTTGTTAGGGAAAGGTTGTTTTAAAGGATGCCTAACATATATGTACTTTAAATCTAAGTCGCGTTGAATTTTATATCATTTCTGCAAAACTATCCAGTAGATGTACTTATATGAGCAAGCTCACAAATGATAACCCCCTTGGAAAATATCACAAAAGACCAGAGCTCAGATTGAGGCACATTTACAGGTCACATGCAATCTTTGTTTTAACTTCTAATCTGTTTCCAATACAAGATTTGCCCAGACAGGAATTAAGCATTTGTTAAACAATGACCTTAAATTTGAACAACTTCATGACACATCATCAAATTTTTATTGAAATAGAGACTTTGTCAGTTTTTCCATATGAACAATATGAAACAGACACAAATTATAAAGTTTTTCTTCAAATGACATTAAACTTGCCAAAATGATCTTGGGTCAAGTTCATGACACACACTTAGGTCAAAAGAAATGTTTGTTTGAAGTAAGATCTTCATAGTCTAATGTTTCTCCTAGAAGTAAGATATGGACTTGACACAAATTTTTAACTTTTCCTGCCAATGACCTTGCCTAAATGACCTTGGGTCAAGGTCATGACACACTCTTAAGTCATAAGCAATGTTTGTTTGAAGTTAGAACTTCCAATGTTACGGCATTATTGCAAGACATGGACTGGACACAAATTTCAATTGGCTTTTCAAGCCATGCAAGGACCTTAGGTCAAGATGATGACACACCCTCAGGCCATAAGCAATGTTTGTTTGAAGTAAGAATTTCTAATGTTTCTCATAGAAAAAGATATGGACCAGAAACAAATCTGTAACTTTTTTGTGTCAGTGACCTTGAGATTGCCCAAATGAGTCTGGGTCAAGATCATGACACACCCTCAGGTCAGGTCGATGTCAAAAAAAAGGATATAATAAAATCTAAAATTAAAAGAGCTCATGAGGGATGGTTATTTTTATGCCTAAAAATTAAGTTAATATTTAAAAGCAATATATGAATATATTGAATCCATTAGTTCATGTATAACCATTAATACAATTAATTCAATTGCGATCAGACTGATGAACTTTGACCTGCTCATTTCTAAGGATCTTACTAGGATTTAAGGCCTCGGGATCACAAAGTTAAGAGATAATCTTTAAACATATTGTTATAAACAATTGTTCAATAGAAAACTGTCACTGAACTTTGCTAAATCAAATAGATATTATCTGCATTCATGGATTTCAGCTCATTAATGATATAATTATTTTATAAGTTCTAAGACTGAAATTTTGACATCTATTTAGATATGATTCATGATCCCATTCATGCATTCCCATAATGATTCAGATTATAATATGTTAACAATGCCTTTACCAAATGGAGAAATGTAATTCAATCCCCTGTAAATTACATTAGTGTACCACTTAATCAATTAAGCTGCATGTAGACTTGGAATATCTGTTATGGTTACCCATCTTTTATTGGCTTCTACAATAATTGTATTTTGCAAAATTAATTACATGCACCAGTTATCATTCTATTTTTGACATTGATATGGCTGTAAACTTTATGACCTTGACCTTTTGACCTAAGTTTGTAAAAATGAATGCCCAATTAATAGTTTGCATTGAGGCTCAGGTGTGGATCTTGAGAGGCAGGATATTTCACATAGTAATTTACCAAAAAAATAGGCATTGGAACCCCCTCCCCCTCCTGGCGAACACAATAATCCCTTGGTACTCTACCCCAGAAAAATGCTCTAGATCGGCGATTGGCACCATTGGTTGCCAAAGGAAAAATTCTAGTGTATGTCAATGAAATATTTTTTGGTCAACCATTATCAAAATTTGCATTTGTATAAGTCAAACTAATCTAGAAAACCCAAGAGGGTTTGAAAAAAAAAACCACAAGGTAAAAAAACCAAAATATTTTATTTCGTAGTCATCTACACCTTTTTAGGAATTTGAACGCATCCAATGAAACGATAAGCCCAAGGACCGACGCGATGACCACTGAACCGGCAAGTCCAATATACCGTGACGATATCCGGATATCCTCGGCTGACGTTTTGCTCCGCTTGAATGACGACAACGTCGTTTTGTCGATCAGCAGTTGTTCTTTGATGTCATCGATGCTGGTTACGACGGGCGTCTCGTTGTCACGACAAATACAACAGCTTGCTACAGGTGTAGACGCACTAGAGAAATACTCGCTAGGAGTCGTCTCAGCGCTGGACGAGAAAGAAGCTGAAATAATAGGAAAGACAATAGTCATGATTTCTGTTGATAAGACGCATAATTACTGGCATACACGTATTGCTTATAAATAATTACTCTAAAAAGATAAATTGGCGTTGTACTATGACTGCTTGTAAGTTTTAGAGTAGTTCTAGAAAAAGGACAATTATTCTTTCTTGTAACGGACTATTTAATTGCATGTGCTGTTGGTGTTGTTTCTTTCTTTCTTCCTTTCTTTTTGAGGCGGGGTCATTTTTATTTTTTTTATTTTTTTTTTTGGGGGGGGGGGTGGTCAAAGAGACATGAATCTTACATCAAATCCGATTTTTAAAAAAAATGGAAATTGACCATCCCCGGTAACGCCGTTGACTTACAAGCATCAAAAAGATCAATCTGGCATACGATATTCAGCTTGACACTGCAGTTCTCGTCAATGAATTTATAGGACCTCTCCTTTTGGTACCATACCTTCACACAGTTTACATTGGTGTCGGAAACCGGACTTCCTGGGAAGAACAAATTTTAAACATCGAATGAGATTATGAGTTAATTAAGCTGCTTAATCAAAATTAGACAATTAAAAAACACAAAATGTACATAGGCGTCGAAACCGGGGAAGGGGGGGGGGGGAGAGAGGGTTAGGGGGGCTTAGTCCTTTTTGCAAAGTCAGACCTAACCATTAGACACATAGCTCCCCCCCCCCCTCTTTTTCTCGCAGCAAACATAATTGTTCCTAAATTTACCTTAAAAGGAATGAAATATTAATAGTAATATTGAAAATGAGAAACTATACTAGCCCCTTATAGATAAACTATGATTTCACTAAAATCAAACATACAGTATACTTGGTAGTTGAATAAACAGTGACACAGAAGCTGCTTGAATATAGGCTTTATTTTGGAATGTGTATATACGTAATAGGTGCGGGTAAAATGAGATATGAACAACGGTCAATTTTATCAGGAAATAAGGGGAAAATAATACTAAGTTATTTTCAAAAATATATCTATTTTGGTTTTGTTTGATTGGGTTTTTATTTATATATCAATTTAAAGAAATAAAAATGATTTTGGAGATGAAAAAGAAATCATTCATTCGCATGTTTTCATGTCAAATTAATTGAATACAGTTAATACTTTTTTGCTTTAATATGTTAGCTAAACAGCATGAGGCTAAATGGCTCAACTGGTACCAACCCTGTCTGATGTTGGTTGCTGGCCAATATTTTATAGATACAACTTAAGGGGTATGGATAAAACATCTAAAAACTTAATCGTACGAAAAAAAGACATTACAGACATCATGGCCAACAATCAATAAATACCGGTACAGGTATCTCACACGGCGCCTGGCGTTATTTTGTTCTTTTTTTAATAAATTAAGTAACCAAAAATAAAATAATAACGAATGATTTCAATATTCATTAGTTTTATATGACATAAAATGGTCTGGGATAGTGTATGCCTTTTCAATAAACAAATCTGCGGTTTCATTTCTTAAATTATTCGATCCCTGTGCTTCAATAACAAATCATTAAAGGAAAAAATATAATAGCATGTGCCACCTACCTGTCAACCAGAGCCCACTTACCCGTGTACCAGAGCCCACCTACTTGTGTACCAGGGCCCACCTATAGCTACCTGTGTACCAGAGCCCACTTACCTGTGTACCAGAGCCCACCATCCTATGTACCAAAGCCCACCTACCTGTTTACTAGAGCCCACCTACCTGTGTACCAGAGCCCACCTACCTGTTTACTAAGGCCCACCTACCTGTGTACCAGAGCCCACCTACCTGTTTCCTAGTGCCCTAGCTACCTGTGTACCAGGGCCCACCTGATTGTGCACCAGGGCCAACCCAACTGTGTACAAGAACCCACCTACCTGTGTACCAGAGCCCATATAACTGTTTACCAGGGTTCGCCTTTCTGTGTACCAGGGCCAACCTATCTGTATACCAGGGCCAACCTATCTGTATAACAGAGCCCACCTTGTCGTGTACCAGAGCCCACCTACTCGTGTACCAGAGCCCACCTACCTGTGTACTAGAGCCCACTTACCTGTGTACCAGGTCCCACCTATCTGTGTACCAAAGCACACCTACCTGTGTATTAGAGCCCACCTACGTGTACATACTAGAGCCCATCTTCCTATGAACTAGAGCCCATTTACATGTGTACCAGAGCAAACCTACCTTTGTTCTAGAGCCCACACCTACCCATGTGCTAAAGCCCACTTACCAGTATCAGAGCCCACCTTACTGTGTTTTAGAGCCTACCTACCTGTGTACCAGGGCCCACCTACCTGAGTTCCATGGGTTGTTTCTGTAGTCACTGAGGACTAAGGGGTCGCCGTCATTAAATAGAAAGATCCCTTCATCATCACGATCGTCCAGTCCTATCCACGCGTACTCTCCTGTTAAAACTCTGACGAATTGTGTGAGGTTTATTATTAATCAGGGAATTTGGGAATCACCAAAATGTAAGATTTTGTTAAAGTTTCTAAAAAAACATATTTAAACATTAAAGTGTGGATTTTTTGTGTTAATTCCTACTTTTTCTTTTTTTCTCTCTTTTTGGAGTTTCTGTTTTTGATTTTTGTTCATCATTTATTTAATTTTGAAGAAAGAATATTCTAACACCATAAAAAACTCACTTTGTTGCCACTGCTTTAATTTCTTGGTCTGTTTTGGGCATCGCCATGGTTGCTCTGGGGTCTTCTTCCAAACACAATTTTGCGCCATTATTGTATTTAGAGGTGTCGTTCAGTGTTTTGAAGCAAATCTCGTTCTGAACAGAAATAGGGGCAGGAGCCCAACCTTGGGGGCAGTCGTCGGCTGATAGAGAGAAAAACAAGAGGCGCATAGGCCACATCGCTCACCTGAACAACAGTTCTTGTATATCTTTCTATTTCGAAATTTTAGATATGAAACTCTTTAAGAATATTGCAAAAATGTCCTCTTATGTTACAAGATTATTACAGAACATAAAACAATAGATAACTACTTTTTAACTATAACTATCCTAAGATGCATCAACTGACAAGTCTTCATATCATAGGCATGAACGTAATAAAGATTTAAAAAAAAACTGTCATATCAACTTCAAATAATTTTAGACCCTATGAGGATGCTAACGTAGCAAGATAAGCAAACGTAGCAATGATTTCTTGGGAAGGGCTTTTGAAAATGTTTCCTATAAACATAAATATTTTGAACATTTGAAACCCTCTTGGGGCCCCAGTATTGGTCTGAGGGTCACGGTTTTAACAATGTAGAATCTACACTATCTAAGGATGCTTGCGGAATGTGTGTACACATTGTAGCTATTGAGAAGAAGATTTTTAAACATTTTACCTATAATTTGAATTTTGAAATTTGAACCTCTCTTGGGGCCTTTATATTAGCCCGTGGGTCACAATTTTGAATTTTGTAGTTGAAGTTGTAATATTGTAGCTCTTCAAAGGAGGATTATTAAAACATTTTCCATAATACGTTTCTGTATTCAGGTCTAGGCAACCTCCGTTTTTGGAGGATAGCTCAATTTCAAGCTGGCTGTTGATTTTTACCATATATGGAAAGTCACTTTGCATTGTGGGTGAAATTATCCTCCATTTTTGGAGGATAGCATGGGTATATTTCAAAGGCTTCGTGCATATCTTTAATGAGAAAATGCAAGCACCAGACCATATGGGAATTAAAGTTAAGGGAATAAACTAATGATTGTATGCGGCGATTTGAAATTCTATGTATAGTATTTTCACAATATGCTTTGAAAGTGTGTACTTCCTGTGTTCAGTTTTACAAATGACATAGACTATTTACATGTTTCATTTAATAAAAATCACAAAATAGTGATGTTTATTACTCATTAAAACATTAATGAGTTCATTCACGTTTAGAGACACACAATAGATATCTTGATCTGCTATATTGTACATGTACAAAGTAAATGTTTGCATATACCTTAGGAACTTTGTAGCTCTTATTCTAATTAATTCACATGTTATTAAGTATCATTTAAATTTAATCCCTTCACACAAAAAGACATTGTTAAATTTTATTAATCAAAATGATACCATTTATAGATATCAATTATCCAGAATATTGAAAAAAAATGTGAGAGTCTTCACATAAGGTATTTTTCTTTAAAATCAGCCCTGCAATTATTTAAACTTAAATATTTATTAAATATTATCAATAATTATAATTATCAATAGCTAAATAAGGTGATATTTTTATAGTATAATAATTATATTTTATTCATAGTTAACTCCCTTTGTAAAAACAGAGTTAATTGCCCTTCATCTGAAAAGATCCACCAGGGGGCGCATACATCTATCCTCCAAAAACGGAGGATAAAATCTACCCTCCAAAAACGGAGGTTGCCTAGACCTGGTATTCATCTTTGAACCCCTCAGGACCCCGGTATTAGCCTGGGGGTCACGACTTTAACAAATTAAAGTTTTCACTACATGTGTCTTAGGATGCTTACATAGTTTTTTTTCCACAAATTGTAGCACTGTCGTTTCTGGAGACTTTTTAACTATTCCCCAATTTATATCTTTCTGTTAAACTTTGAACTTCTCATGGGGCCCAAGTGTTGGTCCGGGGAATCTATACACTACTGCACTACTTGAGGGTGCTGGCATACTTGTAATATTTCTACATTAAAATCTGAACAAACATTTATCTTTAGGACATAGTTTAAATTCGGGGTAATTTTTTTTTTACCAATTTCGAATCTTCGCAAGCTTTGGTGTAAATATTGGCATGTATGGTGCAGTGGTTCTTAACATGAAGATTATTTTAAAACACGCGCTAAATTTTAACTGTGTTGTAATTATCTCCCTTTTACAAAGGACCAAGGACATTATTTTGGAAATTAATAATTCCCTATATGTAAAGACGATTTATGCAAAATTTATAGATAAATTTGGCTTAGTGGTTCTACACTTCAATCTTCTGTTCAGGTGAGCTTAAAACTTTAAAATCGAGATCACAGGCGTGCGTATGAACTCGATCACTATTATATATATCTCTTCTACCACAAGATAGCTAGAAAAGCGATTGCAAAGAAAAATTAAGATATATTATTACTAATGAAATAAACATAATAGCGCAATACCAATGAAATTAGTGGTTTAAAATTAATTCGTAGTTTCAATAGATATTCGCAAAGAAAAAACTGTCGAATGTGTACTCAAACACGGGTATATAATTCGCATAAACTACATTTTAAAAGAACATGCGATAAAAGTCACACGTTTCAAGTTGCGTGTTCAAACAAAAATGAACTCAAAAGTTATAAATACTATAGTACGATATAGTGTAGCATGTTATTAAATGATCCAATCAATGGTTGTTTTTCCATTTATCTAGAAAATATATGACGCTTTCTGTTCTCCTTTATTTATAATCACAAGTTGTTATATGTAGGGTATAGAATTGTATAATCATTCATAGAGGATCAATTTTATTTAAGCTTTAATTTCATGGTAAATCATATAAAAGGAAGTCTATACAATGGAAAGTTATTAATTACGCTGATTTCTATAACAAGTTATATATCTACCCTCCTCCCTTTCAGATCAAAGACGCTGGAAATTTGGTCATGAGTATGCATAGCTATAATTTTTTTTTTTCCATTGGAACAATAAATAGTTTTACTGTATCTTAATATCATTAGAAAAAATCCAACATACCATAGGACACTGTTCCTTTAGCTCCAGCGTTACAAAATCTGAAAAACGCGCCAAAAACGCTCAAAACAATTGTCCATTTCTTCGTCTTCATATTATTCATCTTCTGGATGAGATTCGTCGGATAAATTGATACGCATTCATGTGGAATTGTTCCTGCTTTTTACTGGTCACACGGGCCGCGAGAAGACAGAGCTAAATCTAAACCACAATTAAAAGGTCACGAGCATTGTATACCATAGTGTATTTAAAGTGCTTAACAGCTGATGTTTGATTTTGCGATGGAATATCTTGTTCCAAAAAGCTTGCAAAATATATCTTTATTTCATTTACAGGGACCATTTATTGGTTCAAATATAAAATGTTTGGGGGAATATGAAAAATCGAACAGTGTAAATATCAGTTGTGAAAACGATGTTAAAATAAATAATAGGAGAATGTTGAAATTTTAATGCTATTACTTTTTCTTCACTGAATTCCATTTTTATATAGTTCATGACTAGAAGTTATCTCATAAAAGTACTAGTTTGTAAAAATCCAGGTAGGTAACTGATGGGAAGGATGTTGACCAATAAATTCAGACGCCGTATACTCTGTCCCAAGATATTTATGCAGCACATTTGGCCGATTATTAATGAATAAACACATACCTGTGAAAAAATGCAATTGAATCGATTAAATGGGAGATTTCTAAGATATCTTCTTTGACATATTATTTTTCACTCGGAAAATTCACTGGAACGAAAACAGATTTCTTATACGGAGATTCATAATGGGGAATGTTTACATCTTCTCCATTCGGAAGTATCTCGGAATACCTCACGCAATTTTCCAACGTTTTCATCCGGGTCTACTGAAATACAAAATCCCCGTAGACATCACATTTTTTAGCCGAGTATTGAAACCTGATAAGCTAAAGGGGGCGTTTCAACGGAGAAATCTTCGAAATTTTTCATACTTTTGAATGACTATTACTAGTATTTAAAATCTGTGGCATTTATGAATATCGAGAATTTAAGCATGTGATATCTTGGGACAGAGAATAATTCAAATCGAACTTAAATTTGTAAAACGTGTTATAAACCAGCAATTCTACAAAGCAGACACAGATACGTTTTTCAAAGCGGGGATCTTTCCTAGCTGTGTTGTAACTCCTCGAATGCCCCCGCTGCATGGTAGCCCAAATTTCAAATGCAACATTTAGTCATATTTATGACAGGCTGATAAATCCAACAAGTTTTATCGAACACGAGGTTGCTATTTATGTGTGTAAGAGATAGCGCACAGTAATACTGGTTAGATCGGTTATGTAGAGCATGACTAAAGTATAATCTATGCAGTTCAACTATTTGGGCTCTAGAATTTCCGCTTTTCAAATGCTTAACGCTCGATCACTCGATTTGCTTTTACACAAATAAGCAGGTATTGAAATGTTCATAATTGAAAAGAATATGAATTAAAAGTGTGTTTGTTGTAGATATCCGTAGTCGATTTCAAGAAAACGAGGCAGATATTCGCGAGTTTTGCTTTTGTGTGAAAAAGAGTCTTTACGCATTTACCCATAACCAGTGTTGTTATGGCTTAGAGTCAGACTGGTAAATATCTTATCAATGTTCGAATAAGAATAAAACTACATTTGGTTGCACAGATTTTTTCTAACTTCAAGGGACATAACTCTGTCAAAAATCATCAATCTAGACAAAAAATTAAACTGTACTTACATTTCTGGTAAAATACCTTTATATGCAACTTTACATATACATCCCTTCAAAAGCTAGAGAGAGGAAACTAAAAATTTACTTTCTAAGTTCGAGGGGCATATCTTGGTTAAAAAAAAATCATCAGACCTGGCACCATTTCGAAGTTGACCTGCGTAAACTTCTATCCATATATATACTAGTAGTTTGCGTTGAATGTTTGCAACTGATGCCAGATAATGAACGGGAAGTTGGTGATGATGGAATAGGATAACATTGAAAGCTCCCAGCAATTTTATGGCGGGGGCATAAAAACAAGATATTTCTTGACACCCAACAACAGTGGAATTCAATAGGGTGATTTTAGACGAAATAAAGCACATATACCAATGTCAACAAGGTTTACAATTATAATTTTTGCGACCCTCTAATAATATTTATGTACATACATGTATCTTCCCTATGCCTCATAATATAGAGATAATATAGAAGTTACAATAATGGACCCCCCCCCCTTCCAAAAAAATTAATAAAACTATAAATAATCAACATTACAAGAACAATTTTATGCATTTCAAAATTTTATTTCTTTACATCAAAGTTTGGAGTATATAGACAAAGAAGAAAGAAAGAAAGAAATGATAAAGTTTGCCAAAAGGCACATCTATCCCTTGGTGTATAGAAATGATCACTTTCTAAGACATACACATTTACTAAGTATCATGGTCTGGTACCCAAAATATTTACCTAAAACCAATAAATAGGTCTTCTCTGAGATGGTTATTCCCCTTCATAATTCAAGAATATACATTATGCTGTAAAAATAACCAATGCATTGGTTCTCGGGCCAAAAAGTTCAAATTATAATGGCAGGCTTGTATTTCATTTTTATTGCAAGATTTGAAAAGGGGAATATTTTAACTTGAAATTGAGTATAGAGTTATATATTCCCCTCTTCAATGTGATAGCAATAAATAAATAAATGTAGCAGTATTTGGCCTAATGTGGCAGTGCCAGAGAATTAATAATACATGAATTTTTTAAATTCATTTTTGACTTCTATAACCTAAACAAATTAACGCTTCTCTAACTCTTAAACACTGCTTATATGCAAACCTTCCCTTTTAAACATAAACAAGGATCTTTAACACATAACATCATTTAAAGAAATTCCAGAGTAGGACCATGTTAACATGAACCATGCATGAAATGAACAAAATGTACATGTACACATCTTAATAAAGCATGGTCAACCACAATCCACACTCAAAAAAATCATATTCAAACATCTTGGATATTCATAAAATAGATATATGTTTTGTAGGATTTAACGTCATTCTAAAAAAAATCATCAGTACAAACGGTAAGATTTGCTGACAAAGCACTATGATTTAAAAAATTAACCAAACATCTCTGCTTTAATAACATTGGTCCGAGCCTTGAACTTCAGCCCTATGAACGTTTTGGGGCTCACAAAATGTATGTGGCCAATGGCCATCACTATAAGGTCGCCACCATCACTAGAGGTTGTCGCCATCACTAGACGTCGTCGCCATCACTAGAGGTCGTTGCCTCCAGATTCCAATCTCTGCATGAGTTGGTCACACAATTCTGTCAAGTCCTGGAATTCTTTTGTCTGTATTGATAACACAGAAGATATGGTCATGTCAAAGATCAAAGAAAAGTTTTTACAACAAAAGCAAAGCTAGAAAATAAGGAAGTTTTGTGTGAATTTTCAAACGCTAAATTGTTCAACATTTTTCCCTATGACAATCTTTTTTACACTTAATCTATTTCTGTATTCCATTTCTTAATTTGTTTTTGCAAAGAAGCACCTTTTGCTCCAGCGATTTCTCCGTGCTTTCTAGTTGCATCTCCTTTCTTTTCACCAGGGCCTGAAGTCGGGTTGTCTCCGATGCCGAGTTAGCTTTCACTTTCTCAAGAGATTCGTGTGCACTGAATGAAAATAAAAACCCTTAAAATAAATTGTTAAACAAATAAAAATATTTTCAATTACCGTACTAAATTCCAAAATTGTTAAAGGAATAAAACAAGAAAAATGCAGTATAAATTTATTAGAGGTTAAACAATACAATATATTATCATTTATCATATTACCCAGTTTGCTCCCCCCCCCCTCCCCCCCCACAAACTACTTAATTTTCTTCTCTTCAGAGCAGCAAAAAGAAAAAAAACTAGAACTGTCCTAATGGGACTAATACCCCCGCTAGGCTAATTTCAAATGGGACAAATAATTGAATTGAATAATAAAGGTTTGGAACACATACAAATTTTTTTTTATAGAATTGTAAAAAAAAAAAAAAAAATTAGTTAACAAAGAAAAAATCAAATCAAAATTGTCAGAATTTCACTGTAAATACATATCTATAACAGTAATACATTTACAAATGTATGTATTTGATGATATATTTTCTTAATTTAATTGATTTAAAGAAAAACCAACAAAATGACAATAACCCTTCCCTTTGCAGTGAATAGAAATACCGGTAGCCAAGCAATGCTCTTCTGTTGATAAAACTTTCAATATCTTTCTAATAAGAGTCTTGACAGATGCAATTAGTTGTTTCAAATTTTCCTCACTTTCTCCTATGGCACAATGGAACTCCATATCAGAAAATTGATCCCATAGGACTATGATTTTCTTTGATGAACTTGTTAAATTTAATAAACTCCCAAAACATTACCATAATTACCATACTATGTAAAAATATGTAAAAAAAGAAAATTTGATATTACAAACAATTTTAAAATTGCCAAAACACTACAATCATATCAGTAATTTTGAATTTCATTTAAATTAATGCCCAATAGGGTCACTTCATCAATTTACTTGACAAATAAATTTAAACAACCTCTAACTAGAACTGTCCTAATGGGACTAATACCCCCGCTAGGCTAATTTCAAATGGGACAAATAATTGAATTGAATAATAGTTAAGGTTTGGAACACATACAAAAAAAAAAATTCTAGAATTGTAAAAAAAAAAAAAAAGTTAACAAAGAAAAATTAATATCAAAATTGTCAGAATTTCACTGTAAATACATATCTATAACAGTAATACATTTACAAATGTATGTATTTGATGATATATTTTTTTAATTTAATTGATTTAAAGAAAAACCAACAAAATGACAATAACCCCTCCCTTTGCAGTGAATAGAAATACCGGTAGCCAAGCAATGCTCTTCTGTTGATAAAACTTTCAATATCTTTCTAATAAGAGTCTTGACAGATGCAATTAGTTGTTTCAAATTTTCCTCACTTTCTCCTATGGCACAATTGAACTCCATATCAGAAAATTGATCCCATAGGACTATGATTTTCTTTGATGAGTTTGTTAAATTTAATAAACTCCCAAAACATTACCATAATTACCATACTATGTAAAAATATGTAAAAAAGAACATTTAATATTACAAACAATTTTAAAATTGCCAAAACACTACAATCATATCAGTAATTTTGAATTTCATTTAAATTAATGCCCAATAGGGTCACTTCATCAAATTACTTGACAAATAAATTTCAACAACCTCTAAAAATAGTTGAACTTCTTTATTAATAATTATATTATTTATTTCCTTATAATGATAGACCTTTTGGTTTACATGAAACAGTTTTAAAATAGCCCCAAAACCATCACCCATTTTACAGATTATCAATTTCCCCTAAACACATGCTCCATTTGAGCCATGGCTCAGATAATGGCTCCCTTGGGACGAATGAATTCAGCCACACTTGTCTTTGATGTTCTCATTAGCTCCTAAGAATTTATCATTGACAAACAAAAACTTTGCATTGTCAGTTCATAGAATACTTATAAAAAATAATTTTTTTTTATTAATTAAGACATAAAGACAAAAAACTCCATCTGGATGTATTTATATAAATATATTTTAGAGTGTTTTCTATTAATTAATTAATAAAATCTGTAAGGATTACCTCCCTTACTTTTCAACATTAGTGTACAATATATAGAATAAGGAAAATGAAAACTGTCATAAAATCATTAAATCTTGTCTGATCTTAAAAAAAATTGCAGGTGCACATCTTCAGATGGTGTTCAACATATGTACAAATTTTCAAACTGTTCCATGCAGTAATAAAAAATTCTATAGGGGGGACAAAGTTGCGTCTACAGACAGACGGACAGACGGACAGACGGACAGGGTGAAACAAATATACCCCCCTAAACTTCGTTTGCGGGGGTATAAAAATAGTTTAACTTCTTTATTAATAATTAAATTATTTATTACCTTATAATGATAGACCTTTTGGTTTACATGAAACAGTTTTAAAATAGCCCCAAAACCATCACCCACTTTACAGATTATCAATTTCCCCTAAACACATGCTCCATCTGAACCATGGCTCAGATAATGGCTCCCTTGGGACAGATGAATTCAGCCACACTTGTCTTTGATGTTCTTATTAGCTCCTAAGAATTTATCATTGACAAACAAAAACTTTGCATTGTCAGTTCATAGAATACTTATAAAAAATAATTTTTTTTTATTAATTAAGACATAAAGACAAAAAACTTCATCTGGATGTATTTATATAAATATATTTTAGAGTGTTTTCTATTAA
The DNA here is from genome assembly GCF_963853765.1 of Magallana gigas. NCBI lineage: Eukaryota > Metazoa > Mollusca > Bivalvia > Ostreida > Ostreidae > Magallana > Magallana gigas. Next base: position 41,108,465 of record NC_088860.1, read on the forward strand.
TTAATTAATAAAATCTGTAAGGATTACCTCCCTTACTTTTCAACATTAGTGTACAATATATAGAATAAGGAAAATGAAAACTGTCATAAAATCATTAAATCTTGTCTGATCTTAAAAAAAATTGCAGGTGCACATCTTCAGATGGTGTTCAACATATGTACAAATTTTCAAACTGTTCCATGCAGTAATAAAAAATTCTATAGGGGGGACAAAGTTGCGTCTACAGACAGACGGACAGGGTTAAACCAATATAACCCCCTAAACTTCGTTTGCGGGGGTATAAATACTTCAAAGCATTATTAACCAATCATCAATTTGGGGGGGGGGGGGGGGGGGCGTTTAGACGCTTGGAGTTGAGGAGAGTAGTTTCCCCTTACACCGAGAACACTTACGCTTTGAGCTTCTCCTCCGCCACTTCCTTCAGTTTAAGGAGTCGCTCCTCGGTCTTCTGCAGCTTGCCTTGATAGTCCTCCACACAGGCCTTCAGTGTCTCCTCATTCTGAGAGAATCAAACGTCAGTCAACATAGTACATACAAATATTTTACCTCCTGCTAATTTGTAAGGAAATCATTGGCTAACAGCAGTCACATGGAGACCATGTATATTCCATACACAGTCAGTACAAATATCTTACCATAATGACGTCATTCTTAGAGAATTGTGACTTCAGGTTTTGTACTTAAATTGAAACTTGAAACTTTGTTAAAAAAGTCACTTAGTGACCAGGTACAGTATGATACCTGGTTATAAATTTTATACCCAAAATCTATTACTATTCATAATAACAAAAGTCCCTGCTATATTTGAACTCACGACTCGCAGGTTAGTAGACCGAAACTATACCATTTTTAAAAGAGATAGAAACCCAATTTTGGCAATATGAACAGTGTAGATGCCAATTTGAAACACACCGTCATAAAAAGTAAAAGTCATGGATTGTCAAGGACCTTAGAGTCATCTTTTTAGAATTTTAATTAAAACTGTGATACTATTCATACTCTACATTTTCTGTGAAAATTCCTAAATACTTGCCTTTTTAGCAGTTATCAGAAGTTCTTTGGACTTTTCAAATCGTTTGTGCAAAGCTGAAAACGAGGCTTCTATGGTGTCCACTGACTGGGCATCTTGCACAGCCTAAAACCAGAGGGCATCTCTTTAGAAGACAATCAATCACAATGAACGTCTGATATTTCATCATATACCCATCAAATTTTCCTTTCTTGAAACTGTTAATATTACAGGATGTGATCCGATTTTTCTGCATTACCAGCAGGTAATTTTTTTATAAATCAAAATCCAAGTACGTTATATGCACATCTTTAATATATGTACAATTGATCCCCAAATCAACAAGTTTCTTTTTTGAAACTTTCGGAGGAGTTATCCTTACAATATGGGTATCCTATATGCAATATTCTGCAAAAAATGACGTTGATCTGCACAACATCAACTTCCTATCTTGAAAACTGTAGGAGGAGTTATATGTACAATACGGATACCCTATATGCAATGTTTTGCCAAAAAATGACTGAGTTCAACAGCTGGTATTTTTCCCCCATAAATTATCAAAAATCAAAACCAAGAAATATACACACACATGTACAATTGATCTGCAAAACAGCAACTACTATTTTGAAAACTGTATGAGGAGTTATCTGTACCATAGGGGTACCCTTTTGGCAACAGCCCACCCGCCATTTTCACCATTTCAATTTAGAAAACCCGGTTAAAAACTAGACGGTTGGGATTGAAACTGACCGCTCATGGGAGTAGCCGCTGATTAAAGTTGGCCATAACAGCAGGAGTGACTGTAGAACTTTTTCAAATTTTCCCAATTTGAATACCTGGTAGTTTAGGCATCAATTTCCCAACTCTTCAGCCTCTTGAGCAGTTTAAAACCAGAAGGAAAACTCCTGCATGCAAATATACAGAAATGTCTTATGTAATCTGTACCTGATCTTTTACTTTCTGCAATTCCTGTTTCGTTTCTTTTAACTGGCCATTCAACTTCTCTTTTTCTCCTTTAAAAATGTAAAAAAATTATTTGACATAGTGCAATCCGAATAAAAAAAGAAATTCTAGAAATTTTTTCATTGAGCTGTATAATTGCTAGAAAAAGAGCCCAAAGTTGGCATGAGCTTTGTAACAAATCCAAAGCAACAACAAATGAAAGAGAACAAGAGAGCTTACCTAACAGCTGATCAATTATGATTTGATATTCCTTTACAACAGATCTATAAATGAAAATAACAAAATATTATTATATACTAGTATATATGATAAAGAGAATGCATAGAAGTATAGAATAAACAGAGAGAGAGAGAGAGAGAGAGAGAGAGAGAGAGAGACAGAGAGAGAGAGCAAATAAGCCCCTGTACATACATGTACACACTGCCCCTATACATACATGTACACACTTCGCCTATACATACATCATTTGCTTGGTGTCTTCCTCGGCTTTCTGACACTTCTCCTGGCTCTTCGCCACCTCCTCCTTCATCGCTTCTTCCTTCTTCCCGAGTTCCTTCTCCTTCTCTGCCAACTTTTTGCTCCATTCTCTCTGATTGTCCAGCAGAATGCCCTGGAACTCCATTGCTAAGTTTTGTTTTATTCTCAGGATATCCGCCTCTGTGTATTGCAACACCTAAGAGAGAAATATCTTCGCTTTCATTCAGTTGACTTTTCTTAGTATAACTTTGCTCATAAAAGCTGAGAGAGTCAGTGTCATGAAAACAATTGTCTTCTTAAGTCATAAACAATGTTACCTCGATGATTTCACCATTGTCCGTTTTCTGGTTCAGAGACAGAGTGTCCTTGATAACATCTGTAAATTCCTGTAAAAGTAGATTTGAAAATTTTAAACATTTGTTCAAATAAGAGCACAGTCTTAACATGTTATTAAACTGTAAATTCCTGTAAAAGTAGATTTGAAACTGTTAAACATTTGTTCAAATCTTCTTCATTAAGAGCACATAGTCTTTACAAGTTATTAAACTTTAACTCGTTATCAGTTTAATAAATAATCAATTCAAAGTTAAAGGCAAATACTATAAGGTGCAACCCTTCCATGATTCACTATAAAATGGTATCATGATACAGGTTACCTCCCTTCCTATAACATTCATTAGAATTCCAGTAGTTGTACAAGGACTTATTACATGTATAAAGTACATACCTACTGCTCTTTTGGTTACTTTTGTCAGGTGATTATACTCAATAACTGGATGTAATACTTCACTGATTTATGAGTGATATTTTGGAAGATATTTCAAAGTGTAGCTAAATATGTGAATGCAAACTGAAAAAAAATACACATGATAACTATGTTTCCTTTAGATTTTACAAGCAAGTCAGAAAGTCACTGATGAATATCTATTTGTGTATCAAATGAAATGTTCCTTGTTCAAATTCCCCCCAAAAAGAATGGAGTATAAGAGAAACTGTTTGGTAAATTGGAACACAAGACATACCGTTTGGTAAACTGGAACACAAGACATATTGCTTGGTAAATTGGAACACAACACATACCGTTTGGAAAATTGGAACACAACACATGTATACCATTTGGTAAATTGGAACACAAGACATACCGTTTGGTAAATTGGAACACAAGACATATTGTTTTGTAAATTGGAACACAAGACACATCATTTGGTTAATTGGAACACAAGACACACCGTTTGGTAAATAGGAACACAAGACATACCGTTTGTTTTCCCTTGGACTGAAATGTCACATTTACATTGGTTTAAACATAGCACGTGATTGCCTCATATATCTCTATACGCAGGGGTGTTAAGGAAGCATATGGAATCTGAGTTACATGTAATTCCGTGAAATCACAAATCTTACTTATTATGTACATATTCAAATATCTAAGCAACGTAACGTAGATCAAAAACAAATAAAAAATACTGAAGACAATTTTTTTCCAGAAATTAGTTTGTATTACGTAGATTGACACATTGATGACGTCATGACTAAAAGTTGAATGTCGTGTGAATTTGATCGGAAAGCATTGTAAACATTTTCAAAATATAATTTATCTAAGAACTCTAATAAAGTATTGTGGTGTGATTTATTGAGAATTGAACATACGAATACTGGGGGAGATGTTAGTTTTATCAATCATTCGCTAAAAGGTATGTAAATTTGCTTTTATTTCTTGGCCAGGCTTTCCTCTGTCGTTGTTTACGATATAAAAATCCGACTAGAACAACACTACCCCGTATATATTGAACTTGAAATTTTATACGTATCGTTAGTTTGATCAATGCTTAAATTGAAAAGTGCTGCTAGAATCCCATGTTGTGTGTTGTTTTGATGCAATTTGCCGTTTTCCGTGCAAACTATATAAAAGTTGGGAAGGTTTTACGAGAACCGGATAAATAACTTTTTAATAAGGTAAAACATAGGATTCTAGCAGTGGTTTTGATTAAACTGAGATGTTTTGCTTTCACTTGGTATGTTTATTTTATTTTGGAAACCGCGGGGTAGTGTTGTTCTATCTCATTTTATGTTTAGGAATATACGTAAGCTATTTATAGTTGTCACGTGATAATGCACCAATGTGGCAGTGATGTACTAACCGATTTTATTGCACTGATATCTGTTTTAAAGGATAATACTAAGTTTTTGATCTTATTCAAAATAATTATTTAATTTCACGATTTTGAATATAACAGTCAAAATAAGACGCTAAATTGCCCATATGCTTCCTTAACAGCCCCGCGTATTTGTTCTGTGAGAAATAATATTAGGCAATATGGCCGTCATTGGTTGACGCTTCGCTTACTCATTTCATAGTATTTTATACATAAACTGCATCCCGTAAGTTCTTAAAGTATTTGGAGTAGTTGCCCTTTGAAATTCTTTAAAATTAGAGTAGTTGCCCTTAGAATATTGATGTCACATTGTTTTGTCTGGAGCAGAACAAAATGGCAGCGTCAAAATTTGCTCAAATCTCTGCAGAGGAAAGGGTGAAAACATTTAAAATTGAAAAGCAACAAAACATTGTAAGTAACATGGGTGAAGCAAAGATTTTGAAAGAGTATTTGAAAGGTGAGATTGAAAATTTTGAAGAGTTTAAATGAGTTAAATTGGACGAGATGTAAGGCATCTTGTACATGGCTTTGCGTAGATCATCGCTATTTGTGAATAAATATGTCGCTTGAAAGTCTTCGAGAAAACAAAACACTTATTAGGTTAGTTACTGACTCACTACGGAAATATATTGGGTTGATCAATCTCATAGAAGGCTCGGCTTCGCCTCGCCATCTATGAGATTGATCAACCCAATATATTTCCGTAGTGAGTCAGTAACTAACCTAATAAGTAATATTGGTAAATTAGAACATAAGACATACCGTTTTTCCCTCCGGGGTGTCGGAACACAATAGGTCTAGCGCAGCTGGATTAGAGGCTGGGCCCGGGTTGTTAGAGATTGGGGTGTGGTTCTTGACCACTGGGGCCACTCGGCTGTGACTGGCACCGCGGGGTGGTGTCCCCATCAGCACCATGCTCTCCTCAGCTTCTCTGTGAAACCAATGTAGAAAATCTTACAAGGAGAAACAGAACATACCTCCAATCATTTAAAAATACACAATTCTACTATCTAAAATTATATTTTTCTAGCTATAGGAATATTCAGAATCTTACATGGAGCGGAAGAACACAGACACAAGTACAAACCACGAGGATGCCACACATTCTGTACAATTACTTGAAACAAGATTCTTAACACTATAATATTTTCCTGCCAAGTCATTCATAAAAGATTTTTTATTGCCTACTACCAATATTTACCCCCCCCTCCCCAGATATTTATATCCCTACCCCCACCCCCCTTAAAAAGATCTTCCTGTGCTTAGAAAATAAAATTTAGTACAGATATCATGGACTGTAAGATTCAATATACAAGTTTTTCACTGTCTTAATCATTTACTGTAAGTCAGGTCTATTAACCGTGGAACATATCTTAATAAAATTTTAAAAAACCCATACGTATATCTTCTGTCGAAAAAAAAATATTACCACCGCATTAATTGCCCAGTTATCCAACTATTGTAAACATACAGATATATGATAATGACAGTGACACAGAAATAAATGACAAGGACACTAACAGCTGTCTCAGCTTCTGGTCGTAGACACTGCCACGCCTCATACTCATCCGCCTCACGTCAATGCTGGCCCGGCGAGGATCTGTAAATATAAATCAGACACGTAATTATAATAGTCAAAGGACGGCCAACTTTAACCATTATCACCTACCATAATTTGTATATATTCTTTCACTTAAGCTATGATCACTATTTAATATATGTACCTTTCAATTAATGTACGTTGCAATCACCATAATCTGATTTATCATGCTTATTAATCCTTCTATTTGATTATTTCTCCAGATGCCTTTGTCTGGCCTTATCAGATTGTTATACCAATTTCATTATGAAATTGATTCTTAAGGAGATAACTCTCAATCTGAAAGGCAGTAATAAGATTCAGTGTTTTTTTCTGTTTACCTGTCACCGGAAGGTCCACCAAGGGGTCAAACTTGACGTACAGTGACAGTCGTGACAGGGCTGATTCTGCTATCTACAGGCGATTGTATGCAAACATTGAAAAAACATATTAAATGGGTGATAGTATAGGCAAATGTTTATATACGCAATTAATGTACATCATTAAGTTCAATAACAATATTCTACACAATGTGAATTACTTTTTTGGTGCATTAAGATATCAGAATAGAATAACAAGTAGTCAACTGAACATTATGACAACCCATAAGTCAAATAAAAAAAAAAAAGCTTTTGATATTCACCCCTTTTAAAAAAAAAAAAAGAAAAAAAAAAAAGCTTTTAATATTCACTCTTTTTTTTAAAAAAAAGTAGCTTTTGATACTCACCACTTTATTGGTTCCAAACTGTTCCAAGACGTCAAAATCTGCCGGATCACTAAACACTAGAAAGAGGGAAAAAATCACAAATAGAACCTGAGTTATTAGTCTGATGCTACAGTTGTACTTGTAATGTTTCAACACTTGAGTCTGAAATTGGCCCAAATCAAAAAAACATATCACTCGGTTAGTTAGCTAGTTTAATACTGTTGACCATTACTCCTTTTTTTCTTTGAGGCGCTATTTTTTGCATTTTTTCCCAATGACACAAAGAATCTGTAACTGTTTGCTGCCAAGAGAAGAAACAACACACAGAGAGAAATCAGTTAACGGAGTCCAGTTCACATGCATCTATCAGAAGGGCAAACAAATAAATAATGCATTGGTTCTCAGGTCAAAATTTTCTAAATAAAATGAGGCAGGCAGGTATATTATTTAATTGAAAGAGATTTTTCAGGAGGAATAACTCAATATTCATAGCTTTACTTCGCATTGAAAATAGAATTATTCTCCTTTTTAACAAAAGCTTGTTTGTGAGACACTTCTGCCCCCTCCCTTGGAAACATCCACCAGGAAAATGAATGGAAACTGCAAATAATTGGAATTTTTCTTAGTCAAAGGGGCATAATTCTGTCGAAAATTGCTCGAACAAACCCAAAATCGCACTAGACCTAGAAATTATTATAATTAATGTGTGTACTAAATTTCATTTCAATAAGTGCAACCTCTGCAAAGAAAATGAACGGAAACAGCAAATGAGTGGAATTTTACTAAGTCCAAGGGGCACAACTCTGTCAAAAATTGCTTGATCATACCCAATATCGAACTTGACCTAGATATTATTATGATAAATCTGTATACCAAATTCATTCAATACGTACAATCTCTGCGAAGAAAATGAATGGAAACTGCAAATAAGTGGAATTTTACTAAGTCCAAGGGGCATAACTCTGTTAAAAATTGCTCGATCGTACCCAAAATCGAACTAGACCTAGATATTACATTTTAATAAATGTATATACCAAATTTCATTACAATACGTGCAACCTCTGCAAAGAAAATGAACGGATAAAACTATTGTTGGACCAACCGACCGATGGACAGACAGACAGAGGCAATGTAATATGCCCTCCCTTCTTCAAAGGGGGGCATAATAAGGCAATTAAATTAATCAAAGCGACAGCATTTTAACTAACCCAGCTGTGCCTGGATACCAATACATCTATTTTATTTAGCCTGAATGAATACTAGCTTACATGTGGAGCTGGCTGGTTTGAAGTCATCGTCACAGAGACCAAACTCACTCATCGTGAAAGGACACGTCTTCTTGGGCGTCTTTTTCTATTTGATACAATGAAACAGACATGTATAACTTTACATACAGCTTGATACATGGATACCATGTTCAAGTTTGAAGTCAATGATAAACTGTTATCTGTTATTCCTGATCCTTTATAAAACTTAGACATAAACAGGAAGAAAGCAAGACAACTTCAGCATTTTACTTAGTAATGATAAATGTTCCTTTAACCATTTGCCAACATCCAACCCCTACAGTTTTAACAACCATCCCTCTTTATAACTGTAAATTGAACTACATGTACTTCAAAATAAAGGCATCACTCCAGTTTAAATCAGATAATTTCTTGTTCCTAATGTTTTTTTAAGCATTGCAAGAAACTTACTGCTGGACCAGTAGGGGTTTTAAAGGGGTCATCCTGAAGGATAGAAGAGGAGTTGTGTAATTTGCTAGCATGCAGTCCAGAAAATGGACTGGCACTGGTCTCACTTCCCATCAGATCCCTCTCAAACTCATTCTTCCCAAGTTTTATTGAGGTAGATTCCTCATTTTTATTGATGGAATTTTCCTTGTTTTCAGTTGGCTTCTCACAGACTTTAAGGGAATTTGCTACTTCTGAATTAACTGCTAATGGGTCTGAATTATCAGGTTTTGTTGCAGTAAGTGGTGAATTTGCCATTTTATTTTTTGTTGCAAAGGGATCAGTTTCCTCTTTTTTATTTGTTGTGGTGGGAGAATTAGCAACCTTAGACTTGGTTGCAAATGGATCCAACTCTTTTCCGTCTGGGGAATTTGCAACTTTTGATTTGGTTGCAAAAGGGTCCATTTCTTCTGTTGCATTTAGTTCAGCTGGAGAATTTGCAACTTTTGATTTGGTTGCAAAAGGGTCCATTTCTTCTGTTGCATTTAGTTCAGCTGGAGAATTTGCAACTTTTGATTTGGTTGCAAAAGGGTCCATTTCTTCTGTTGCATTTTGTTGAGCTGGAGAATTTGCAACTTTTGATTTGGTTGCAAAAGGGTCCATTTCTTCTGTTGCATTTAGTTCAGCTGGAGAATTTGCAACTTTTGACTTGGCTGCAAAAGGGTCCATTTCTTCTATTGCATTTTGTTGAACTGGAGAAATTGCAATTTCTGATTTGGTTGCAAAAGGGTCAGTTTCATCATTTGCACCTTTACATATAGGGGAGTTCACCAAATTCGTTTTTGTTGCAAATGGATTAATGTCTTCATTAATTTCTTTTGCATTAGGTGAATTTGCAACCTTTGACTTTGTTGCAAAAGGATCATCATCTGTTTCCATAGATGAATTTTCTACTTTAGTTTGCGTTGGAAAGGGATTTGCATTTTCAGTAACAACATCATTTGTTGGAGAATTTTGAACTTTAGAAACAGTTGCAAAGGGATCAGATGTTTCCATTTCTGAGTGCCGCATGCCTGGACTATTGACAATCTTGGATTTAGTTTGGAAAGGATCTGTCCCCTCTTGCTCCAACATTGGTCCCAAGGAACTTTCTACTTTAGATTTGATTGCAAATGGGTCAGCAATGTCATCTACCTCCATGGGCTCAGCCTGGGAATTTTCCAGTTCTGTTGAAAAATGGCCATCTATACCGTCGTCCTTCTTCTTGGGAGGTGTGTTCATGACATTCGTCTTGGTAGCAAATGGATCTACATTTTCGTCTGTGTCTTTAACATTAGAGTTCTTCACACCATCTGGATTTGAATCAGAACAATTTGTCTTTTGAGTTGGATCTGGACTGTTCATAAGTTGCTTCTTGGGCTGAAAAGGATCAATGTCCTCAAAACTCTGACTGAATATATCATCCGATTGCTCAGCTACAATGGCATCCAGAAGTTGTCCCTGTTTCTTGTCCTTTATGGCTGGAGACTCGATTAACCTGATGAATGGATTGTCTTTCACACTCTGTAGCTCCGACAAGGAGGTATTGCTTTCCTTTCTCTCTGCATCATCTCCCTCTTCTTCTTTTCTATCTTCTTTTGGAGAACTCTGATCTAAATTGCTGCTGATTTTTGATACAGGAGAATTCTGCACTGCTACTTTGGTCACAAATGGATTCACTTCATCCAAGTTGTCAAAGTCAATATCATAACTTCCCTTGGCTGCAGGCAGGGGAGGTGATGAGGGCTCCACTGAAATCTCCTCAGTTTTCTTGTCCTCATTTCCCTCAGAGTTCCTCAGCTCCTCAGTTTGATGACTTTCCCCCTCTTCCTCATTTAGAACTGCAGAGTCTTTTTGAGGGTTTTTATCTACTGAAACATCTTCAATTTGTGAATTTTCTGTTTCCATTTCCACTTTTTCCTCCCTGTAAAATAAGTTGAATATTTAAATGTATTAAAAACACACTCAATTCACATTTTTTTTTTTCATTTTCATTCTAAATCGGGTCATGATGAGCTAATTACAATGAAACAATTGAAAAACAAACCCTGTGGACTTTTGCACAATATTTCTAGTTTTTAAAAAAATTATCTTCAACAAATACAAGTCAATCATGAAATACAATTTTTCCTGTACTTAACACATGACTCAAGTACTTCTTTTTCTATAATGTAAAGTACAGCCTACTCCGGATATATTGAAATTCAGGGGACCTTGCAAATTATTTCAATATATCCGTATTTCAATATAAGGGAAATTGACTGACGTGAAGCCGCCATTTTTGAAAGTTTAATCCCGATGTAAGCATAGAATACCAAACCCGAACAAATTATTTGGTCATTATTTATCTATAACAGTGAACAGATTACATGGAATATTAGTCCTTGAAGGTTTGATTAAAATTATATCCGTAAGTTTTGTAAGTTTCATTTTGTTTACTATCTTAAACATCATCATAATCTCCGATCGCATTCTTTTACGTTTTAGAGAAAATCACCAGACTCAAAGGATTCAAATACTGCTAGACGCTGCTTGTGTAATATCATCGTAAGTGTACTCACGATAATCTCAAAATCCTTAGCTATGTCGAATTTAGGTTTTGTCCTTTTATCAAAAGCCATAACTATAGTTCGTATTTAGTGTCCGAAGATAAGGTTTTTCTGTGGGGTTTCCATATTACGTCTAGCCTCAATACATCCGTATACGTAAAAACAAAAAATTCAACGGTGAATACATTTTACTTTTTAAAAGAAGTATAAAAACACACATGATGAGAACTTATCAATTCACACCTTTGTATATCAACCAGTCAGTCTGGCATAATTACTGTCACCAACTGTGACGACAGCCGCCAGGGAGTACTTCAATTTAACCGTTAAAAAAACAACTAATTATCACCTATGGGGACCGATAAGTGGCTTCAATATAAGCGATATTTCAAAACAGCCGATTTCATTATATCCGTTAAATCAATGCAAAGAAAATGAGAAGCAAAACCTGGGGATTTATTTCTATTTCAAAATAAGCGGAATTTCAAAATAAGCGATTTCAATATAAGTGGAGTAAGCTGTACATGTATCTCCAAGCTGTAGAGGTGTATGATACACATAATTGTCCTTCATAATTCATTACAGATGCTTAAATTGACATTTAAAAAGTGTGGTCATACACAGAAATAATTAACGTAGACTTTAGGGAATTACTTTTTCAACCATGTTTATAGGACTATAGGTATATATATACATAACCATAACAAGACAATGACATGGCATCGTTAATTTTAATACAGATCTATAGTGCTTTTTCTGTTTTTTAAAAGGGACATGTGGCTTTCGAATTGGGAAAATCATCAAAGTTTTAATCCATTGGCAAAATAACAACTATCACTGTATGCATTTCAATAAAATATAAGTACTGATTTATTCTAATTCTATCTTTGGTATATTGTAAAATACATTTAATAAATGAATTAATTTTTCGGTGTTCTTATTTACTTTTCAAAATCATAAATAATTCTTTTTTTGTGTGGTGGGATAGGGTGTAGGAAGATACAAGTTTAATTAGGACAATCTGTAATACTTGCAAGAGGAAAGGGTCTAAATTCTGACATAAATTGCCGGTAGAAAAATCCCCGAAAACATTAATAATACAGTAAACTCAATACAGGATCAACATGAAAAGTTACGTGAACTTGACTTACAATGGTAATTTATTGATAACTTCCAGCATAATTTCTTGAGCCATCTTGAGGTACTCCCGGTGTTGAGCTTTAGTGACAACAGCCGTGCGTTCTGACCAGTTCTCTTTCTCGTCCAGTACTCGTATATCCTCAAAGCGAGTGGGTGTTGACTTTTTAACATTATGGGGCGTTTCAAATTTCACCTTCAAAATCAAGCATCCTAATTTATACTTGAGGTATCTATAATTTGACATACAAAATTAAGATATTTTGTCAAAATTCTTAATGAAAGTTACACTAGCATTTAATATATGTCACTAGTATTTACATTTCTGAATCATTAATTGTGAAAGAGTATTGAATACTATAAGAGGAACTTGATATAAACAATAACATTTCTACATATATATGTCAAATTGTCTTCACTTGGACTAAAAAAACAAACCTTATATTAAATTTTTTGTATTAGTATCAAGATTATCACTTGGACTTGGGTGCTTAGCCATCTTTGATATGTTAATGTCTAACCTGATTCCAAGCACTGTTGCTAGTAACATTCAATGCTTTGAAAGAAGAAGTTTTTCAAATCTCATAAAAATACATGTATACCATCTTGAACATGTGTGTATACAAAGTACCAAGTTATGCACTTCTTGTTTTAAAAAATAATTACCCGGGTACAACTTCAACAATTTGGCATATTGCTAAGATTTGGTAAAAAATGATTTTCTCATAGTTTAAAAAAACCAAAAAAAAAAGTGTCTGCAGCCGTCGCCCACAACGGAATTATACTCTGTCCCGAGTTTTTGCTTCCACCTCTTTTTGCTTGATATTTCAATAATAGTAAATACCTTTGTGCTCAAACTACGTTCATCCACTAATATAAAAAATGTCCAGATTATCTGTTTTGAAACGCCCCCTCTACCGCCTCAGGTTTCAATACACATCCCGAAATTGAAAGTCTACGGAGATTTTGCATTGCAACAGCCATTAATAAGCCCGGATGATAACGTTAAAAAATTGCGCGATGTATTCCGAGTGTATTCCGAATGGAGAGAAGATGTAAACATTCCCCATTATAAATCTCCCTAAGGAATCTGTTTTCGTTCCTGTTAATTTTTCTGAGTGGAAAGGGATAATTGTTCAGTGAAGATATCTTGGATATATTCCCTTTTAACGATTTCAACTGTATTTCTTTCACAGGTTTGTGTAATTTTATTAAAAATCATCAAAAAGTGATGGAAGCAATAACTTGGGACAGACTATTATATATTTTATGTAATATAACATGATAAACTTATATAATGTGAGTTTCATCAAGGGCAACAGCTGCGGACATATTTTACTAATACTATTAAAAAACCCACTAAGGAACTGGTGTGTTCTGCTCAGTATTATGAAAACTATGGGAAAATGCACTATTTATGACGTGACAACCTTGCGAAAGTTTAATCACGTAACTATTAATAGATTCTTAATTCATGGGTATTCTTGTGTAAATTAATAAAACGTTACATTTCAATTGTTTGTGATATTTTTAAAAAATCACTCAGAAACCGGGCAAAATATGACTGAAACTGTACCTTGTTCTTCGTTTGTATACATATCATTGCATATGGGGATGATGTTTTATCAAAACATTGCACCATAATTTGTTACTCGATCCTGTGATTCAAATTAGCTCTTTTAATAAGCTAATCTTATATATAATTTTTTAATAATAATATCAATTTTGAATACACTATTCTCAAGTCAATTTTCCTCAGATTGGTAAATTTCAACCTCTCTTTGACATGAATATAGGTGCTATAGTACACCTTTCCCCTGTTTTCACCTTGAGTCCTTTGTGGACAGGAGTACAGAGCTGGATGAGGTTGTCTTGCTGTGAAGGTTTCAGAATGGACTTCTTCACCACCGGTGGCGTGCCCATCAATAAAGGAGGCATGGTATCCCCAGACAGCGAGTTCTCACAATTCTCACTCAACTCCAGCAAGTTTTCATCCATTTTATTTCTGTTGAAAATATTAATAGCAAATTTCAAAATAGCTTTCTCAGCGAGTATCAACACTAAAAAATTTCAAATCAAATTGAGGGTTCTCTCTGGTTAAATATTTCCAGAAATAATCAGTGTTTGTCAAGTTTATATCAGTAAAGCTAGTCCTAGAAAGAATAATCTTACCATGACCAGGCTACGCTCAGGTCACAGTAAGAATTTGTCCCATATACTTGCAATGTAGCAGCCGCGAAGCGGATCTGCTTCGCGTCAATTTTAAGTCTGTTAAAAATAATATGCAGGGAAAAAACAAATTTTTATACTTTACAAACCTTTTTGAACATGCAGATATAGTTAATTCCATAAAATATCCATTTAATATGTCATACTAAGGCATTTTGTTAATAAACACGTTTGAATTTGCCTGTCATTTTGTTTGAAATCGCACTCGGAACGTCTTGGGTTTTATCATTAACATGGCGACCGTAAACAGCGAATTTTCAAACGTGATGTTTAAATGGGAGTGATTTTGTTGCAAAAACAGTTAATGTGGTACACTGTAAAATGGGATTATAAAAGAGCAACATTGTAAGAATTTGAGACCAATCATATGAAAATTTAGGGGAGATACAGCATGATTTAATTTTTTTATTTGCTACAAAGCGAGTATATGGGACGAATTCTATCATTAAACCGGTTCCGTAGGACATCTGTCTTTTTAACGTTAGAACATTCTATCTAAGGTTGTCCATGCGCTGTGGTCAAACAGTTAGAAGACAAAACGATCAAGAATATGCATTAGGCCCCTGTATATTAAATATCATATACTATGGAGCACATTGAATATAATTTGTTCTGTAGCAGGCACGTAGCATCGTTTTTAAAAGTGGGGGGGGGGGGCAGACTCATCCAAAAAATATTGACAAGCAAAAAAAAAAAAAAAAGAGGAAAATTTAAACTTTTCCAAAATCTTCAAAATCCTAATCCGTTGGGGGGGGGGGCTGGCGTAGTATATAACTTCATTTTCACTCCTCACTTCCTTATTTTCATATCAATTTTTTACATACTCCCAAAAAAGTGGGGGGACCAACTCCGTGATAATTCGATTTTTGATATATGTAAATTTTAAAAAAATTGTTGCTGCGCAAAAAATTAGGGGGGGGGGGGCAGGCCCCCATGATGATACGTGCCTGTGTAGAATCGAGAGGTATATTGTATTGTTTACAATAACAGGCAAGTATATTCATAACATTGTCAAGCAGAGACCGTTTCACAGTCAAAATATTATCGTTGTCTCGAAACCGATCGAAATCCATGTTATTAAATGACAGTTGAAATCAACACAATATTTTGTAGGCCTTTGCCAGTTTTACCTTTGATATTGTAATAAAAAACAGAATTCTCCAGATTTTAAGGCTTACAATTTTTAAAATCTTGTCTTGTTTTTCTTTTACCGCTTCCCTTTGAAATTAAACAGGAAGTATCATTTGCGCATGCTTGAACTTAATTCGGATTACCTCGCATGGTTCCCTATTTGACTCAAGCGTAGGACAACGTCGGAAACGTACCGAATATCTTAAAAGATTTTTAGTCAAGTCGTACACAGACCAACTCGTATACAGGTCAACTCGTATACAAAGTTTTCCGCATAAAAAAGACCGGACAATCGGGACATCTCCGGTACATAGAATTACCGAAATACCCGCGATTTACCGAAATACCCGGTGAAAACACCGAAATACCCTTCAAAAACACAAAAATGCCCATTATTACGCCATAAAGAGTGTATGTCTAGTATTTTATATAGATAGTTATTGTAAATAAAGTTAATTTT
The DNA here is from genome assembly GCF_963853765.1 of Magallana gigas. NCBI lineage: Eukaryota > Metazoa > Mollusca > Bivalvia > Ostreida > Ostreidae > Magallana > Magallana gigas. The sequence goes on from NC_088860.1 coordinate 41,124,573, forward strand.
TGGAATAAATGTATATTTATTATAATACTTGAACTTGTGTTATATAACGTTACGTGTGCAAGAGAAAGGAGCAATTCTGATAGAAATTACGTCTTTAAAATAGTTGCTCTTTTTATAGTTGCTTCCACTCTATATGGATTTTTTATGGTTATTATATGATATAAAAAAATAAAAGCTGATAAACTGTTATTTTTAATTCTTAGGAATAAAATTTCACACCTCTATTCGAGTGAAAAGCAATTCATGCAAGAGTTATTGTTCTTAACCCAATGTCTACACATTAAAAATCGCTATTTATGTCAAAATAATTACATTATCAAACTGAAAATTTGGGAAATACATTTAAACACTTTGATTTAAACTATAATCCCAGGTAGCACAAAACGTTTTTATAACATTTTATTCCTGTTGTAAGGACGTTATCAGTAAACGTTGTCAATAAAACATTTAAAAAATGTTTTAATAACATTTTTTTTTCGTTGTTAAAACGTTTTAAGCAAACGTTTTTGACGAAACATTTTCATACGATTATGCCATCGTTTTCACAACATTGTTAAAACATTACTAAAAATGTTTAAATCATTTCTCCCAAAAACATTTACAAATACGTTTTAAAAACGTTTTCATATTGATTTTAAAAGCATTCTTAATTCATCATTTTTTCCTATAAGGGTAATTACCTAAATATGAATATAAAGATAAACCTTTTTTCATTATATTTTTAAACCAATTACATAAAATTAAATGTTTCCTGCAAACACTAACATAACATTGCCTAGAAATATTGATAAAACATTGTTAAAACATTACTAAAAATGTTTAAATCATTTCTCCCAAAAACATTTACAAATACGTTTTAAAAACGTTTTCATATTGATTTTAAAAGCATTCTTAATTCATCATTTTTTCCTATAAGGGTAATTACCTAAATATGAATATAAAGATAAACCTTTTTTCATTATATTTTTAAACCAATTACATAAAATTAAATGTTTCCTGCAAACACTAACATAACATTGCCTAAAAATATTGATAAAACATTGTTAAAACGTAAAAAATTACATTTAATTTTCAAATTCAACCACCTTTTTATATAAAGTACCTTATGTAGGTTCACTTGAAAATGGATGTGTAAATCCAGATAGCGCTTAATTGTAATAGAAGTAAAATTCATTGTAATAAAAAAACTGTAATAGAAGAACTGTGCATGTTTCCTTAATTAACAGTATTCATACTGTGTGACATCATTTTTACTCTTTATATTTATGTAATCAATTTGAAACTCAATAAGACAAAAAATTATATTCACTAAATTTGAACCTCCTCTATTAAAAGTTTTATCTCAATATTTAGAACAAAGGCAATTTTCAGCTAGTTCATTTACTGATGCTGCCCTAGGGAATCAGTTCCCTTGCTCTCTCAATGTGTTGATTGAGAGTTAATGGAATGACACAGCGGGGTGCTATGGCCAAGCCTCTTACAGCCGATCCTACTTATGCAATTTTCTCGCGATTTGAGGTCAAAGTTTTGTAAAACCCAATCGCGCGCTATTCACACAAAGACCGAGAGGCAAATTACAGTCACATAATGTGAGTATAGTTTGGTATTTAATATTCAAATTTAAATTAATGCCTGGGTATATATTAATGCAAGCATGATTTGTATATAATTTTATCTTGATGACTCATTCTGCAAATCTACATGAAGTTAACAAAAGAAAAATTTAAAATCTTCAGATCATGATTTACAATGACTAACAAATGTGATGTACATTTACAAGTATATATGCCAGTTATGAAGCATGATATGCATGATAGTTTTTTTTAAATTATAGTCTATTTAAGTTTATATATTTGAGACTTGTAATGTTAAACAGGTGAACACAATGGGAGGGGGGTGGTTGTTTTACTATTTCCTGTTAGCAAACAAGGCAACAATTTATCCTCCCCTATAATTAAAAAAACCCTATGACTCAATATAAAACACCCAATTCATTGAATTAAATGTTATAGAGCGGCATTTGTTTTTGTTTTCTTATTGTTTACACATTTCCAACTACTGTTGTATCTCTCACTCTCTTTCTCTCTCTCTTTCTCTCTCTCTCGTGCAGTTACACATACGATCTGCTGTGTTGACAAAAAGGAGATAAACACGATAAAATTTTTAAGAGTACATTGGTTGTACTGTTTATTCTTTTAATAGAAATACCTTAAGACGTCTGGATCTTTTATAACACAAGTAAAAATTTATTATGAATTAGAAGAAACCCTTTTTATTTTATTTTAGAAACAAATAATGGACCCTAATAAAAAACAAAACAAACGGCGCCTATACAACAAGAAATGGATGTCTGAAAAACGTAGAAAACAAAGGCAACAGTCTGAATTAGATACAGATTCTGACACATTTCAATGTTCAAGTTTTGTACAAGATGAAAATCCTAATGAAAACATTGACGATACACAAAATGCACCGGTTCTGAATGATCGGCAAATGTATGACGATGCACCATTAGATAATAACAACACAGCAGAACAAGGTTTGAATTTTGCCGCAGATATCTCATCTAGTGATGATGAATCTGATGACTGTGATGGAGAAACTGCATTAATCGATACACTAAGGGAATGGGTTAATACACACGAAATCAAGGCAAGTGCAGTTGATGATCTGTTGAAAAGATTAAAAAAAAACTGTTAATCCAAATATTCCTTCTTCTTCGCGCACGCTACTTAAAACACCAAGGAACATTGATCTGCAAAGAATATCTAATATGAATTACTTTCATTTCGGACTTAAACTAATGATTTTGGATACGTTAAAAAAATATCGCCAAACAGAAATTGAAGCCCTAAATAGCAAATTAATACTGTCTTTGAACATTGACGGACTTCCTCTATTTAAAAGCAGCAAAACATCTGCATGGCCAGTTTTAGGACTTATTTGCAATTTGAAGCCCCCCAAACCATTTCCAATCACGTTGACTGTTGGAACATCTAAACCATCGAACCTTGAATTTTTAAATGAAACAATTGCTGACATTAATAGTTTGATAACTAATGGGATTGACTTCAATGAAGAACATTTTGAAATCAAACTTCTATGCATTATTTGTGATGCACCAGCAAAGGCTTTTGTTAAGTGTGTCAAACAATATTCAGGGTATTATGGATGTGACAAATGTGAGCAACGTGGGCAATATTTGGGACGGATGACCTACCCATTAACTGAAAATCTTGTTTACCGAACAAATGAGTCCTTCCGTAACCAAACACAGGAAGAACATCACAAAGATGCTTGCTGTCCATTTCTTGACCTGCCAATGGATATGATAAAAGATTTCCCTGTAGATTACATGCATCAGGTATGCCTTGGAGTAATGAAAAAACTTCTCATAACTTGGATGCGGGGCCCGAGAGCGAATAATCGACTGTCCAGTAATCAAGTTGCTCAGATTAGTGCAAAACTCATTTCTTTTGTGCAATATATACCTCAAGAGTTTGCAAGAAAACCAAGGGGTCTTGAGGAAGTGGATAGATGGAAAGCTACTGAATTCCGCCAGTTCCTTTTATATACAGGACAATTTGCATTAAGAGGTGTTTTATCAAATAACTTGTACAAACATTTCATGTGCCTTTGTGTAGCAATAACTATTTTAGTTAATGAGGATCTTGTTTTGCATTATGCAACTTATGCACATCGCCTACTTTGTTACTTTGTACGAAATTGCCGCAGATTGTACGGAGAGGAGTTTTGTGTCTACAATGTGCATGCCTTGTTGCACTTAAAGTCTGAGGCTGATACATTTGGTTCATTAGAGAAATGTGCTGCTTGGCCTTTTGAAAACTATATGCAACAATTAAAACGAAAAGTTCGCGGAGGCAACAATCCTGCAGCTCAATTGGTAAAAAGGATTTTTGAGTCCATGGAAACAGATGTCGTCCCAGCTCAAATTAAAGTTAAAAAGATAATGGTCAAAATTCCCAACAATGTGTATAGAACAGATAGGAAGAGGTTCTGTGAAGTAATCCGCCCTGTCAACAGGGAGAAACAGGCATTCCTCTGCAGAGAATACTATTCACCCGAATGTTCCTTTACTTATCCCTGTGAATCTTACATCATTGGACATGCAGAATTTTTAAATCAAAATTACACAATAAAAACCATTGATGCTGAAAACCTAACAACAAGGTGTCTGAAGGTGCCTTCTCACCATGACAACAGATATGTATTTATTCCATTGCAACACAACTTTCAAGTGTAACATATTTTCACCAGAACATCTATAAATGGTACCACAAATGGTATGTGCTTTATCATTTAATACTATATTTATTTTTGTTGCTAATAATATCTTATATGTCTTGAATCTGAATGAAATACTGGAATGCAAATAGGTAGAGTTGCTTGAATTCTAATACTGGTAGCTATGAGCAGTTACTTATACAAACCATCATTACTTAATTTGAATCAATATCATGTGATTCTTACAGTTTAATTGATAATCTGTACAATGTCAAAAAAGCAAAGAATGCATGGTTTAATATTGGGTATTTGTACCAGGTATCTGTTCAATTCATTACTTGAAATAATGTATTTAAATATTTAGAATATATTAAATTTATATTCCAGATCTTACATTACCAATTTAAAACATGTTTGCTGTAGTCCATTTTGTGGATGACGAAAGTGTAGAATGTGTACCTAAATCATGGCTTGAAGGAGTATGTATACATTATTTACTCAACAAAATATTTATTAATGCTTATTTGTACAACAAAAATCATGGTTTTTTTTAATAGGTTAACATACTTTGATTCAATATAATAGCTTGGTCATGAGAAAATTAAAAACCCTTTGTTCCTAATGAATTATGTATCAAATAGATTAAAAACTATCATCTACGTCCTTTTCTTCTTTTTTGAAGCAATACTGTTATTGGCCACACCTGAATGCGAAGAAAAAAATACAAAAAATGTCCCTACCAGACAAGGACACCTGGAAAAAGTACA